>NW_020898046.1:860285-1320433 GCF_003984885.1 Neopelma chrysocephalum
AAAAAAACACATTCTGCAGTACAGAACAAATGGAGGCACTAATACACAGAACAGATAAGACAGAGTACATATGACACACAGTTCCAAGGTAAATACAAGTGCCCATATAAAAAGATTATAAAAGCAAAAGAGTACAACTAACAAAAAAAACCCAGTGAAAACAACTACACTCTATTAAAAAAGTAAACAGAGAAAAGAAAGCTAGCGTGGATCACATTTAAAAACTAATTTTAATAGTCTTTACTGCTTTGAAAAAAGTATTTTTGTTTGTACAGAAACACACAATGTCAGATGAAATGTATAAAAATCAAGAATACAGTAATTGTGTATTCATTTAATATAAAAAATGCTTTCAGCAAATGAATGGCTTGTCTAAATAGTAGTTTGCTTACAAGTGTTTAAACCTTAAATAATGCTTGCCAAATTCTCAGGCAGGGGTGGAATTTGGGGACGGTAATCTGACCAACTTTTGATATTAATTTTGATAATTTTCCAGCAATATGTGGAAAATATCAAATTAAATACACTGATCTGAAACTAGTAAAAGAGTGGGTGCTTATCCTGCATAATAACCAACAGGAAGAAAACTGTCAAATTCTCTGATTTCCTTTCAACTTCTTCCCTAATTCAGTTCTGGAGACAGGATGAAATAAAATAAAGAAGATCTAAATCCCTTACATGGACATTTGGTCACTGACATAAGAGTTCCTAAAAGAATATGAAAAAAACCAACCTAAATTTGCCAAAAACCCTATTTCTCCAGAAGGGGATCATGTGCAACTAACATTTATAGTTAATAAAACTGTGTTCCACTGGAATTGTATTGTAGTTTATAAATAGCAGGTAACAGCAGTTGTAAAAGAGTTGACATACCATTCCTACTGCCCTGATATCACAAGAGTCATAGATTGCAAGAATAACTGAAGTCAGAAGGTAGCCGTGGAGATCAACAATATGAAAGTAACCAATGGAGAACATGTGCCCACAGACACATCTCAAGAAGTTGGAAAACTGCAAGGAAGTGACCATGCTGAAGATGCCTGTGAATCCGAACCAGCACAAACCTCCCGAAAATTTTTCAAAAGCACAAATTCTTCATGCTTTAGAAATACAGCTAAAATGAAAGATTTTTCAGTAGCAGCCAGCAATGATCAAAGTTTAAGGAGAAGACACCCAGTTAATCTACCACTTCCAAAAAAGTAAACTCATATATCTGGTCCACAGAGAACTTCACTAAAAAATTACAAGGACAAATGTGGGATGTCCATGTACACATTCATGGGAAACCAGCAGTCAGAGGGAAAAATTCCTGATCCATATAGGAACATCTACCAAATATTTTTACCACGAGAAAGTGCCACAAACTCCAGAAATGGAGTACTGAAATTGTTTACATGCATGGAACAGATTTGTGACAATTATAAGGAAAAACACCTCAATACTTTGCAACAACAATAATGAAAAAAAGGAAGGGGGGAGATCAATAACTTCACCAAAAAGAAAGCTCAAGGATTTAATGATTCAGAGAGTAAATTAATATTTATTCATCAGAAAATGTCAATGCATTAGATGGAACTCATCTCACCAAATCTTTTGATAAAAGGAGCTGAAATCTCCCCACCTATGACCAGTGTTTCCAGAATGTGATGGAAGGGTAGAGGGGAAGAGAAGAAAAGCATGAGCACACATTCAATTCCCATCTCCTGTTACATAGGGATAGAGATATAAATTTAGGCCATCACAGAGATGCAGTGGGAAACATTAGAGTTTTAAAAAGATGCTAAAGGTCAATCCATTCAAGAAATTTATGGAAAATTTGATAATACTGAGCTACCCCAACCAATCCCTCACATTCAGGTCAAATTTCAATTACTGAGAGACCTTTATGTCAGGGGAAAATAATTCCCACCATTGGGAGCATATGCCCTGACAACATAAATCACAAAAACTGGATATAGATGCATCCACCTGCACTTCTCAAGTCTGTAGATAGAAATCTTTGCAAGTACCATACTCTGCTTCCACAGCTTAAAAAATGTCCTTGATCCTCTTGCTTGACTGCATTAGCTTTATTTACTCCCTGAACATTTTACCAAAAATTGTACAATTCTGTTCTTCTGCAGAATCTCTTACATCTCTCTAATGGAATTAAGAAAGTTCTTATACAGGTCCATAAGCGAACTATGTTTCAAAACAGAGAAATTTAGCCTCCCTCATAATATAATATGCATAAAGCTTAATGACAAAAAAACTTTCTTGCTTTCTCTTCTCATTTTTCCCCAGGTCCTGCAGTTTTCACCAATGGAAAAAGATGGATGCAGAAATTAATGCAGAGGTTTGGTATATATAACATTTAAATAACATGTAATAAAATTGAATGTGTAATTATTACAGAGAGAGACTCCTTTTTTTCTGATTTATGCTTAGTGTTCAATGTACTTTAACTAAAATCATTAGAAACGCATTCTAGGAAACACACATATCAGCATGTAACAATGCCTTGATTATCACACTTTGCTAAGGAGTACATGTTGCCCTTTGCAGGGATTGTAAAGAGAGATAGATTAATTTTCTGTATAAAGGAAAGCATCGTGACAGACAAAGCAGTAACAGGGCTGCTGTACCACTTTTCTTTGAGCACACCGCACACCAGACATGGGAAGTCCCACCCGTACTCTCTTAAAAGGATCATTTAACGGTGGAGGTCTCCTGGCTGCAGTACTTGCTTTCTCTCTAATGTCACCTGGTGATGGAATGTGCAGCAGGAGGAACAAGGGAGAACAAGAGCTACAGACTACGTGACTGACCTTTTGGGTAAGCGTTTGACAAAAGCCATCATGTTGCTTAAGGGAAATACTGGTGGTGTCCTGTTATGAAAATGTACAAAGAGCTTCTATCACAAATGTCATTTAGAAAGTCATATCTGTCACATTTGTGTCCATTTTTACTGCCATTTATAGTTAAATTTAATGACTGGCATCAAAGAAAGGAAATACACTCATCACAAAGTTTCCAGCAGAGAAAGGCTGCATTAGAGAAAAGCAGCACATTCCCACTAGAATCGTAATTACACTAAAGGAAATACTCAGGACATCACCTATTGAAGTCTGAACATCCTTGATGTATAGCAAACGGCAGCTGATCTTCACAACACACTGCTTCTCATCAATGTTTGAAAGTTTTGCCTAACATTCATAAAAACTCCAAGAGCAATGCCCTGAAACTTGTTATTGTAAGGTTTCCCTTTAAAATTATTAGCTGAAATAAGAGATGCAAAAGATCCAGAGAAAATTTGCAGAGTTGCACAGTCCTCTGCAGTCCAAACTTTAACACTAAATAACAGAGACAGCAGAAATATACACAATTACTGCAGACAGTGCTTGTCATCCCTTGCAGGCCAAGGTGCAAAATTAACATGTAACTTTGATTGGTTTGGACAGTTCAAAGCTAAAATCCAGTGCAACTGCATGGCTCAACCTAACTTTGGCTGCATAAGACAAAAAGATTCTGAACAGTCCAAGTAAGTCAGGCTTGCACACCAGAGTGCAGGAGTAGTTCCTTAAATATGATAAAATGAAGACGCAGCTAACTTTACTTTCTTGTGTACCAGGAACAACAAAAATCATAGTTTGTCAGTGAAAGCGAATCTTTGATAGGATTTTCTGGTTCATTAGTCTTACTTATGTATGTTTTATCAAAACAAACAAATTCCTACAAGAAAATCTGGCCCTGAGGAACACTGCTGGAGGTGTCCATCCTGGTCAGGACTAAGTGTTACAGTCTGCAGGTGAGCAGAGCTCCAGGCAAGGTCAAGTTTGGCTGCATTTTCTCAGACTGAAGGCTTCAGAAGTTTATTCTTTACATCCTAGTTGATAGCCAAAGGTGAAGGCCAATGTCTGAAGTATTATGTTTCTTTATTGTAATAAGAAATAACATTCTTGATTTTTATTAGTCAAATATATCTTCTTATCGTAAAATACTGGATAATCAAGGTGGCATTGATCAAAAGCTTGAGTCTGGTCTTCAGAAGTATGAACTCTACCTTTGATACAGACACTGGTTACTCTTTTATTACTACTTTGTGACAAAGTACAGAATATTAATAAAAAGTTCTTTACCAAGGTGAAGAAAAATAAAATTCTATTTCAGCTTGACAAGGATGGAGAATTGCATAGACACTGTTTTTTCCACTGGAGTGATCTGCTGTAGGAGTTAGCTGTATGCTTTAAATGTGACTGACATGTCTCTGAATTTAATGTGTCACCTGCTGAGTTCAGGATCTGCTGTCTATCTCTCAATGTGTAAAAAATGAATTGCTTCAGAATGATTTATTGCCAGCAAAATAGAATGTGAAAACAACAATAGAAACAGTGCTGTAAAGGCATCCTACATTTAATAGCACTGTTTGATGAGTAAATTATTTCACAAATATAATCAAACACTCTTATTGTGAAACTCTCAGACTTGATAAAACTATTGCACAGTCTGGTATCTGACTTCCTGATTCATAAAGAGCTAATGCCATTAAGAACATGGAGAAATGCAGCATTAAATCCCAGGGTTCCATTGCAGTTTGTAAATCCATGCAGAAAATACAGGTTATATTTTTTGGTACCAATCTGCAGAATTAATCTCTCTGCTTTTATCTTTTGTGCTTTTTCTTCCTCTCCTGTGAAGTATCTACAGAGGCATCTTTAATAAAGGATTTTCATTTTCTACTTTTTCTACAAATGGGTGGCTTGCTTTATAAATCTCATCTGTGTGCATGCTAGCAAAGGCTTCATACGTAGAGTCCTTTTCAAAATATCATGGGTTATCATTGAAAAATGTTAAAAATTCTATAGAATTATATTAACGTTTAATATTTTTAATAATTTAGCCTTGGAAATATTAACATAAATGTCAAAAATTAGCAATAAATACTTGAGGTAAAAGCTCCAACTATTCAAGAAGTTAAAGCATAATATAATTCAGCATAAGGACTACTACGCTTACAAGCAGGCTTAAAAGCATACACATCACATTGCATACTGAATCACACCCAGCTTCCAAAAGCAGCAATCCAGTAAACTTCCATAATGAATATTTTATGTCCTTTAAAAACAAAGCATAAATGCTCACCTCCTTTTTCAGACTGCATCCATGTCATCCACACCAATGTTATTTGCCAGAGCCATTCCTAGAGCAAAACCAGAAGATACTGAAATAAAACTATTGGCCTTTTTCCTTGTCAAGTATCTCACCAAAAGTAATACCAGTGAGGAAAACAAGTGCTATACATTTTTAGGTGTTCCTTGGCTGCTAACAAAAACTAGTTCTTTGTTTGTTTTCCTGGGGTAAAATAACTCTTTGATCACTAATTGTTGAATGAGTCAAGCTTATAGCCAGCATTGCTGTAAGCATCCTCTACATTGCCCTTCAGGGGCCTTTTGTCTCATATTTAGGACTGTAAACTCTAAGATCAGCAAAATGTGGTTGGGCCTATGGGAAATCCTGTAAGTTACATACAAACAAAGAGAAATGAGAATAAAGTGTTGTTTGATTGGATTTTTTTCTCTTCTGTAATTATCGCTGCTTGCTTTTCTCTTTCTTCTAGTAATTACTAATGATGAGGGACACAAGCACTTCCTCTGTGTAAGGCTCATTTTGCCTGAAATGGTTTGTTGCTGTTTGATTTTACAAGCAACTGAAGTAGCAAATATGAATGGCAGTGGTAGCTTGCCAAGCTGTGGCAGGCTATTTTAAGCATTAAAAACATCCAGCTTCTTGTCAGCACTTAAATGTATCCGCTGCATTTCAACATATATTTTTCCCTGTTTCCCTGTGAACATTACCATACTATTCTACCTGCAGAGGAAATCTGACGTTTTAATGACTATTAGTCACAGAAACAAGACTGGGAAAGGGGAAGGGAAGATCTTCTTTCTGCAATATTTCTCTATTTTTCTTAAATGAGTGCACAAGTTAAGAGGGATCCAGCTGTTTATTTCTGATATTCATGAAGATAACAACCCCTGTGGATAAATAGATATTGCTTAAACCCCAGTATTAGGGCTTCAAAGTGCATTTGTACTCACTTTGTGATGCATGGCACATACCTGTTGTCAAAGTTTACTCTAGAAGCCTTCAAAGACAGGCAATCTTGGAAAGAAAAATGTGAACAAACCCAGAATAACAGACCAGTGAAGTGCTTTGCCAACGGTTTTGCATAAGGTTAATTACAAACTTGACCATTCAGTGTTGAACTCGAAGTTGAAATGATTTTGCGGGACTTTAGGTACTACATAGAGTAGCCTGCCCAGTCACAAACTATTCATAACCACGAGAGGGACATTCCATAGCAGAGGTATGTGCTTAAAGGTGCAGATGATTTACAACCACATTTCTACAAGACACAGAAAGGAAGTACTCAGTACAAACAAGGACAAGTATTGGACAACATGCTTCTGACGTGCATGCAATTCCAAAGTTAACTTCAGGATCAAGCTGTTCATAGCTATACTGGTGTGGATTTTCCTTTCACTTTTATACCTTGAAGGAAAAAAGGCCATTCCTAGTCTCTGCCTATTTGATATTGTGAAGGAATTCCTTATCAGAGTGACAATATAACATTTGTGATGCTGAAACTATTCTCTTAAAGATACAAAGAAGTCTATTGTCATATTTGATAAAACATGAAATAAACTCATTTGATTTATGAATATTATTCTTTTCTTTTTATTATGTATAGTTTACTATGTTACTCTGAGAATAAAGAGTAGAGATCACTGCAATCTGGTTTGAATGTGTGACTTATTGCTCAATCCATTTTCCCTTCCCACTTGAGAACTACAAATAAGAAAGGCTGCAGTTCGGAATCTGAGCCTTTCTGTTTCCTGCACTCAGCTTCAGCTGCTAGCAATTTAGGCATGATTCTCAGTAAAATCCTAAGCTTAATATTCAGAGGTAAATTTCACACATAAAACCCAGGAAAGGTGAAGTTTGGGAGTGAATTTCACCTTGTCTCATTAAAAAGAAGAGGGACTGGAAGGAGCACAGAGGATTTATTTCCAAACACTGAGTATAATACATATGGTATTATACTTGTACTAAAACCAAGCAAAAACCAGAATGGGCTTGGATCTCCAGTGAGCACTCCAGCATTGCATGCACACAGCAGCATTAGCTATCCCATTTATAGCTAGCATGGGATAATTAGCTCCATCACTGCAGAGATAGAACAAAATGACTGACAGTGGGATCTGTGCAACACTAGTTAGTAGCAGTGTCTGTACACAGCCTTGCTAAGTGACATGAAGTATGTATAGATAGCTCTCTGCAACACTGTTGTACTAGAACAATACTTCTATAGCTGAGCTGCTTTCTCAAATATAGGAATTATAGACTAAACACAGAATTTGAAAACAGATTTTTATCTTGAAAAGTATAGGTTTTCCAGTTCCCTTTTCCCTATCCTGCTCTGTGGGTAAAACTCCAGAGCCCATGACTACAATTAAGTTCTTTGCAGTAATTGCAGTTTTTCCATTTCCCCTCTTTGCTGTGTTATATCTGGCTCTGAAGTCAAAAGCTTTCATTTTGCTCTATTGTTTTTTAACCACTTCAACAAAAAGGAAATTAAAAAGATTAAAATTAGATCTTCATTGCTCTCAGAGGAGACTTTGATGGTCTGGACAGATGAGTCTTTTTCTCTACCACAAAGAGTGGACAGCATGCTATACCACAAGTATCAAAGCACTGCAGTTTCAGAAGTCTGAATTGACTTCAGTGTTTGTTTAACTTCCATCACTATTTAGGTTGCATAATTACAGCAATTTTAGCTCATGGAAATCTTGAAAACCAAACAAATGTCATAAGAAATCACCAGTAATATATTTTATGGTTTTCAATAATTAACAGTAGAGAGAAGTCCCAAATAAATGTGTCATTACATGTGTGTTTATCAGCCTTAATCTTAGAAAAAAATTTAATGTCCAAGTCAAATAGAATTTCCTTACCAGATCTCTAACATAAAGTGATATTAAACAATAAGGAAATTAATTCTGTACAGTTAGTTTAGAAAAACCTTTGTCAGATGTAAAAATGCAAAGATATATAGAAACGGGGACAGGTAGAGACCCATCCCCTCATCCATCTATCACCGGGTAAGCAGATAGGTAGGTGTACTCCAAAGTAAAAATAACAGTCTCTAGAGCAGAACAGTCAGATTGTGGGATTGCAATCAGATACGTGATGAGGGGCAGAAAATTCTGTCTCCTAATACTAAAAAAAGAGTGCTAGAGCTAGAATAATTAGTTATGTGTTTTCAAGGCATACAAGTAAATAAATGGGTTTCTCAGCTGTGCTTTGTAGAAAACACTGCCAGCTTAATTGCTAATGCATTTTTGAGAACACACAGATTAAAAGAACATAAAATTACCTCTTGCATCTCCCTGACAGCATGCTCAACCCTGATGCCTGTTCCACCTTCCATGTCAGGGGAAACAGTTCCAGTTCAGTGTGTCAGGGAGCAGCCAGTGCAGCACTGCTCCCTAAGCAGGGGGGAGCCTGGGGCTGAGGGTGCACAATGCTTCAGCCGGGGGGAATTCCCTGCGACCCAAGAGAGGCAAGCAGTGCAGTCCTGGAGACAGTGGCCAAGTCCAACCAAGAGTCCAGATCATTAGGCAGTACCACGGTGAAGAGGCAGGGCTGCAGTCACAATAGGAAGCCAGTCCACAGGATGAGCCCTGGCTCCAGGAGTGCACCAGCACCAACAGAGCACGGCTCAGGAAAGGAACAACAGCCCCAGGCTGAGCTTAAGGAAAGCTCAGGGGGCTGTGAATGTGGGGAGGTCCAGGTGAGGCTGATCAGGGTCAATGAGGCTTATTAGTGCACTCAGTGCTGCATTGGGTAGAAAAGCTTTATGTCTTTTGAGTACTGGTCTTACCAGTGTTACACTGACACAAAGTATGACACAATGTCATTTCATGTGCTATATTATTTGGGGGCAGACCTCACATAAACTATAGAACGTGTTACTCCTTTTCTAAAAAAGACTTATTTTTCTGCAGAAGGGGAATAAGAAGAAGTGTACACACTTGATTTTTGCCATGGTGACTGCAGATAACTTGTAGGTGGTATTTTGGCGAAGGAAAACATGTTTTGTTAGAGACTCAAAATATGGCACACTGTTACATCTACCCACTCAACAATGGAGGATAGAGATGGAAAAATGTATTAACAGTATTATTCCACATTTGGATATAAAATCATGGAGACAGTAAGCCATCATACATTTCATACAGATCTATAGGGTAATTTTGTATATTATTATTATGAAATATTATTACTACGAAATATTGTTAGAGAAGCCCTAAAACTTGAATAAAAAAATTATTTCTCTTTCAGTTTTAGCAATGTTAACCATTCACACTAACCCAATAAATTTCAACTATTTTTTCAAGGAGGACCAAGAAATTTCCTGTGTTTCTTTACAGAAGTATACTGCATTAATGCTGTATCACTTAAATACTCTCTCAAATTAATATGAGATTAAACACATGAAACCAACAATTTGAAAAGTTTGTGAGACATAGATCAATAAATGGAAGTAACAGTAGTACTTCAAGATGATATGGTTTTATATTTATTTTAATAGGTATAAGATTTCTAATAAATGTTATGAAGTTTAATCATTATAACTATGCCAGGTGCCGGATGGCACAGGCAAAAGTTGGTTTGAATGTACTGTCACGTTAGACATACTTGCCAGTATGGAACAGACTGTGACTACTATCTGTACATTTGTCTCTCTCTAGGGCATTTTTAAGAATTTTTTAATTAGCTTTTGTTTCCAAACAGTGCTTCCATTTTCCTTGATAAAACTTTTGTTTTTCCAGGGTTCTATTGAACTCAGATTAGGTTCCACGTTTCCTTTAGTCCTTACAATAAAAATAGGAAGCTTTTAATAATATATGAAAACTAGCAATGACAAGTATTTTGCAGTTTTTTTCAAATCCAGTTAAGAATAAAGTAGTTTAATGGTTACTTTGTTTTATTGCTTTAATTCTGGCACTATCTTATACAAACAGTATTTCCCATTAGAAAATTCAAATAATAAAAGTCTGTGTGAAAAAAGAATGAAAGGTTGAGTCACCATGACAGAAAGTGTGCTCCATAGGTGCTAATCTTAAACTAGTTACTCTACATTTCATGGTCAAGGAAGAAGGCACTTGTCCAAGCGTTGTATTTATTTACCCTTTGCTATATGTCTCTATTTGTCTCTATTTGGGGGTAATTATAGATACGTTAGCTTAAGATAAAAGAAAGCATATTCCTTATGCTGCCAAGAAGATATAAATCTGGGAATAGCCAGAATATGGTTTAGGATGATTTCTATCTTCTCTGCACCATGAGAGCCTGTTGTGATTCTCTGAGCTTACTGCGTAAGCCTTGCAAGTCTAGACGTCCTTGAGACTCAATTTGCCTGATTAGGTGTGTACCTATTTTCTTTGTTTCAGTTTTTCCAGTTGGCTCCAAACAATGCAACAGATTCGGTGACACAGGTTTTAACCTATTGTTTTGTACCAGCAGTCAGATTTAAGTCAGCGGTTATGAACCAACACAATTCTCAACAAATTAAAGTAACCAAGCAATAATCATTTACCTTTACAGATATTAATAGTGGGTTTACCAAGCAACAATATTCACTATTATCTTATAAAAAATGATGTTTTCATCGCCTTTCACAGCAGGGTTCCTTGTCCTAATTTGCCATAATGACTGAGACAGCATCAGATTTTGAGAATGAACGTTATCATTATTCACTCCAGCACTCCACCAAAGCTTCACTAGAAAGCAATAAAGAACAAAACATATATTTTAAAGACCCTCATTTTTCCCCTAAATGCTTGAATTAAGTTGCAGACTGTGGTGTTCTGAGAATTGAGTTATGTCCTAAAGCAATGCTTCTGAAGAAGTGCATCATGCCTGGAAATTGGGTTCTGATTAGCCTGTGAGTTTTCTAATACAGGCTTCTGATATTCTGCAACTGTAGCTGCTGTTGGATTTTGCATTCTGGCATGAGGATTCTTTCTGTTGCCAGAGAGAATGATGAATAGTTGTCTGAGTAGCTCTGAGCACATACTTATTTCCTCTTCAATAAGAACAACAGTCAATATCATTTAGGCACAGGAAAGCATCACTACAGCACAACAAATCTAAAGAATGCTTTCTTTTTTACTGCTGATTCTAGCTACTAAACTGTAGCTCTTTCAGGACCTTATTTTGTATTGCTGCTGTGCTACAATGAACAGGTATTGCTAGAAAAAGGACGGGCCTTCAAACACCCTAACATAAAAAGCATGAACTCAAAAAGGGGCAGGTATGTAAAGTACCTGTGAAACTGCAACAGTTCTAAAGACATGGGATTCTTTCCCTCCAGTTTGAATCTAATTTTAATGATAACAACCCAAATTCATCCCAACAGAATTTGGAGCATGCAAGAAACAGTATGAATCTTGGTTAAAAGCTGTTTGAAAAAAAAATCAATTTTTTTTAACTGAGAAGTTTGCAGATCTCAGCTCTTTTGATAAATTTCATTGCTTTAAATTACTTTAAACTTCTGTTTATCTGGAGAAAGAGCTGTAAACAGGTAAAGCATCCTGCTTTTACATTTTCAAGATAAAAACTTGGAAGGATAATTAGTTAGATGTGAACCTTCTTGAGAGAGACTAAAATGAGAAGGAAAAAGCTTGAAAGTAAAATTAAATTATTTGCAACGACCTAAATGAAACATTTATATTTTCAGCTTACAGGAATCTGTGACACCTTTAATGTCTTTGTTGATATCCCACAGTGTGCTACAGGAAAAAGACCAAAAAGCAAACCTTAACATTTCAGACTCTGTATCACTAAATAGGTGTTACTTAGAAATGTGCTTACAGACTTGCATCATATTGGCAAGGCTCACTGTGTTTTTTAACCATAACACATTAAGTGAAGGTTTCTTTCTAGTCACTGAAGTCTAGGAGAGATCCCCCAGCTGAAAGGGATCAGTGAAGTCCAGAATACTGTATGGAGTATTCTGGAGCCTGAAGTCATGATGTAGCCTCGTATAATATAGCATTAAGTGTGTGTCTGCTCTTAAATTACCTATTGTTATAACCAGACATTCTAAATGTTGTCATAGTTATAGTCAAATAATTCTGTGATTATCAAACAATAATAAAACTCAGTGACCAACTTCAAGATTTGTATTTTTCCTGCCATTCTGTGGTGGGAGTCACTAGTTAATGTGCCACATGATTTAGCAATTCATGATCAGGCATATTGCTGATAAATTGGTAAAAAAAATAATTTTCATCACTGCAACCAACAAAGTGTAGGGGATGACATGTGGTGCAATTGCCTAAAAGCTCTATTCTATGCTGCTCAGTATCTTCTTGCATGGTGCACAAGCATTTTATCACCTCCACCTAGAAGTGGAGATAAGAATCTACTGCTTTCATCCAGTGCAATATTTATATTAAAAAAAGTTTTAAAATTATTCTACATCCAGGTTCAGGCCATAGAACGGAATGGTGTGCAAAATGAAATCAGACACAAAAAGATCTGTGCAAAGAAACCTCCTCAGCCCCACAAGACTCATACCAACCCCTAGTCTCTGCAATTCAAGCCATGCCCTAGATAGGGATCACCTTAGTTTCCTCTGCCCACAGCTCTCTGTTTTTTAGAGAAGGGCAGCTCTGCCTGGGCTTGGCTGTGCCTACATGGAACAGCAGTACACTGTCAGCATCCTTTTGTGTACTCAATAAACAGATAAACATGAAAAAAAGACCAAGATTTATGTACCTGCCAAAACCTACTTTCAGGGCTCTGCCTCCTGTGCAGAACTGGGTAATAACTAGGGCCAAGTGAATAATGTATACATTTTCTGTTAATTTGAATTTTTAAATGAAGCCACTCTGCTTGTTGTTGCATCTGTGCAGCTGCCACTGGAGTCAATGCACTCCCAATCAAAGGGAAATTAAAAAAAGACTGACTCTGTCTAGTCCTCCACCTATTCTCAACCTGGAAACTAAGGTGTTTTTCAAAGCAACTCCATGTCCCTTGTACACTAAAAATTCCCTATATTTTTGCTGGTCACTGATATTCCATTATCAGAACATTGTTTTACCACTGTCATTTCCATCTGGTATTTAGCAGTTTGTAACAATATTAGCCACTGGGTATCTAATTAGCAGCTAAACGTATTCCCATACAGGTGCTTTTTTAAACAATAACAATTAAAAAAAAAGAAAAATAAATGGAAGAAAGGATCACATGCCTGACTTACAGTTGCATTTAAAAAGTTTTATCGGTAAGTTAATTAGCATGAGTTCCAATTTGAAAGTCAGCATTCCTACAATCTGGGATCTAAGGGAAGATGGCACTCTGTAGCTATAAGTCATTTCAGAGCAGCTGAGAAACACAGCCCTTCAGCAGGGGTGCGAGAAGTGGCTTCTGAGCATCTGGGAGCCTACAGGCTGCACACTGCCAAAACAACACTCCTTTGTCAGGACACATTCATCTTTTCCTTTCCCATTCCCCTGCACAGCCAAGCAGCTTGCTGGATGCCATACCATGAGATGCAAGCAGCAAACTCGAAACACTGTGCCATGCGTACTCCTTGTTTTTTCTCTCAGAAGGCCTCCATATCCCTGTATACAGTGGGAGGGTGAGGAAGCCCATCCCCAGCTCTTCAGGCGTCAGGCACCCCTGACCCCCGCTTACGCACATGGTACCTGGGAGGTGGAAAAGATCCCGTTTCCTCATGAGTGCACTGCACCACTGGCTGAAGGCCAGGCAGATCTCAGCAGGGCAGGTGTTTCTTTTTTAGGTCAAATCTTTTCAGTTTTTTTTTGTTTTCTGTTGGAAAGCTCTCCTGCATGCATATCTAGTGCAGCATTTCAAAAGGAGTCTGCTAGAAGAAAATATGCTCTTGATATGAAGCAAACTTTACAGTACCCTTTGATATGTCAAATTATATCAGTGAATATCAATGATATTCTCCAAAACACAGCATGTTTTTAATACTTGAAGTTCTTGGCAGAAGTGTGCCAAAGTTGCTATGAACAGCTTTCTAAAAAATAAAATAATTAAAAGAAGGCGTTTTGCAGATGTTTTTTCAGGTCTGTCAAGTTTCCTGGTAAATTATCTATGTGAGTTGTTAGGTTATGGGAAGTCAAATATACTCAGAAAACCTAAATCAGTAATTCATATAAAAGGCAAAACAGTTATTTCCTTTTAGGACAGAAGACAATGCAAGTCTTATTTAATTTCTCCTCCCAGTGAGACCTGGATTGGTTGGGAAGATGAGGTAGTACAGATACATGGAATTATCTCAACATTAGGCCCAGGCAGATTGCCATGATTTGATGAGCCTCTCTTATAGAGCCTATCTGTAAAAAATGATGTCATCTTGTCCACTATTCAGTGCCAGGATTTGTATTAACATTGATTTACACTTGATGCTGGACAAAGTACTCACAAACATTGAGTTCCTCATGATGACTTTCTTGAGGATTTATTACTTGTTGCTTGACTGGTGGTCACTAAAGGATCCCTCATTTGATTATTCCTTTTTTTTAATTAAATGATTGACAAGAGTAAAAGCAGAAAAATGGCACCCTTTTCATCTACTTCCTCTTTAACCAAAATGGTCAATTTCCTCTGTCAAAAGGAAGTGGTGGCAGTGACAAGTTAATTGAGCTATCAGAATTTTTAGACAACACCTGCTTAGCTGAAGATGAAAGGGAGTCTGTGCTCCTCGGATTCTCTGTGTTGTTGTTTGGTTTTTTTGGTTTGTTTTTTTTTTTACTAATGAATACATTTGCACTGGAAAGATTAATAGATTATGTTTTGACAGGTAATAAAAAGAACTTTCACAGTACAAATGTATGGCACTCATCAAGCAACAGTACAATTTAATTAGTACCCTAGATGTCTGAAATGTAAAATTTTAATTTGTATTTTAAAAAAAAAGTATCTAAAAACCCCCAGCACCTACCAAGACCTTACAAAAGTGCATACAACTTAGCTTATTTTCAATGTAGTGGTTTAGAGGACTGCCTCAAACTCATGTGCTGAACTGGTTCATACACGAGGCTCATTAACTACAGACCACTATAAGTTGGAAAAAAACAAGTGTGGCTCCTTCAGACACGTGCCCCAGTGCAACCTAGCAAAAAGCATGTCCTCCTGTATGATACAGACCTGACAGTTACCTGCTTTGCAATTTTTCTATGCATATGAAGAGGATGCAAAAAAACCCAAAGTAGCAGATCTTTGTTTTTTAATGAAATCTACAACAGTGTATATGGATATTCAGCATGAGAAACAGTACTGTGAGAATAAACCTTGTCAAAATAGAGTGACACACTGCTACAGCTCGACTGAGAACATAAGGACTGTGTGCATTTACTCCACTTGAGAAATTGATCTGCACAATATATTAACTTAGGGCTGTTTCAAAGCTCTTGAAAAATTTAAGCTCAACTTACTGTTTTTCTCCAGTTCTCTGTTACACAGAAGTCTTGCTATCCTTTTGTGAACTAAGGGTTGTTGGTTTCTTTCTTATTGCTACTTTTATTTGGTATCATGCTTCCTGATTTATTTCATCAGGAAATGGCAGTTCAAAAGGGCCTCAAGACAGGCTACTGCATCAATAGTTCTGGCCTAAATAGAATTAGGAAGTGGTAGGATAGTACCACAAATTCAATTTCAGCTCTCTCCAGTTGCTAGCTCAGTCTTGAAGATCTCCCAGTCTCGTTGCATTTCTCTGCTTCCAATGGAGGAAAGAAAAGAGGCCCAAGAGAGAGTGAATGTCATCAGAGAACACAGTAAATCATACCTGCACACTATGATGGCTTTCATCAGCAGACACTCAAAATCACTGCAGAAGAATTCAAGACTGAATCTAGGGAGCCAAAGGTTTCATGGGCTCTTTATCTAATTCATTTTTTGAGATTTTGCCTACATTTTGGTTCTTTCTTGATATATATGACTGGCAGTTACATATATAGCTTCTGTGAAATAGGTTTGGAAGTATATTCTCAAAAAGACTGCAATAGGGCAGAGAAGAAAATTGCAAGCTAGAATGAATAATAGCATTTCCAACAGTTACAGGCCCTTACTTATTATGAGACCTATGTTCAAGCTGAACAGAGCTTTAAAATTTTTAATCAATGCTGAAATCACGCATTATCCTTTCTCATACCCTTCATTCATGTTTTCATGGTTGGATGTTTCTAATGAGTCCATTTCTACAAAACGCTAAGAATGGCATCATATCCCAGTTAACATTCACAGAATGGTGCTTTAGAAAATAGCACACAAAATGTGTTTGTGTTTCTGGTACACTGAATCACTTGAGGAGGAATATCTCTCTAATGGTGCTTGTTAGAAAGAACATTTTTTGGATCTGTTTCAGAAATTGTATGCTAGTGGTTCGACAGGTAGTTAAATGAATGCTTTTGTTCCACCTCTAGCTAGATTTGTAAAATGAATAAATTACTATCAAACTTTCTCTTCTAGGCAGCAGTACCCTTACTCACATCTCACACATAAGACCAAACTGAAGACTGATGTTTTCTATTACTTTTCTGTAATTAACTTTTTGTACTAATGGTATAGAAAAACTAGAATAAATTTATTTCAGATCTGACTCCCTATGTGTCAGGAGCACATGCTCAACACTTTGCTCTGATGTCCAGAGACTTGTTAGAAATCTGGATGGCACAAACTTCAGTTAAAGAAGCACCTTGCTTAAAGCAACACTCTCAAAATCTGCCTCTGTTGTGCTTGTGAAGTACTGAGAGGGCTTAGGGCAGCTTTCTGTAGGAGAGTCAAATTTTTTACATGTATGATGTAGACACAGGGGAAGAAACTGTTTAAAAAATGTTAGCAGGGAGCGTCAGTGTTTGAATTGTCATGCATTAATAGTACAATTTAATTACAATAAAATATTCTGTCTTTACTATTTAACGCATGGAAAGGTCAAAAATCCTTTTCATGCGAAAGCTGCTGTAGCCTACATCATAATCAATGAGAAAGATCAGGGGGCTGATAAAAGCCTGAAAAGCTGTTAGCTGAGGCTTTGATACAGACCTGCCTCCTGATCTTCTTGTCCTGTAAACAGTGTTTATCATAGTGTGGCCTTTTACTTGGCAGAATAAGCAATGAGCTTCAACATTACTTGCAAGGGCTTTTTATTTATAGACATCTCTGACTATTAAGATCTAAAACCATCATGCGCTGTGTCATATTCTTCCATATAATGCATGTGTAAAACAAATAGGCCTTCTGTTCAGAGCAAAGCCGGTGTGTGGGATCTGCACAAGGGTTTCCAAAGATAAGTGGCATTACTAAAATGATTACTAAAATGCAATTACTGTCTCTAGAGATGCATTTGGCAATGTCCATATGCATGGAGAAAAACTGTAACAAGTCATGAAAGTCGTAAGTTAAATACAGAAAAGAGACTAAATGGGAGACTGGATGCTGTATAATGGGCAAAAGAACAACCCAAGGGATGATTTATTGTAACAGCTGTGTTTTGTAAGGGCTATGGAGCAAGCTGTATGTACTGTATGTATGTACTGCAAATATCTCTGAAGGACTTTAGGCCTTTCTGTGGATGCCTGTCATTTCTTGTCTGCGTTCTCTCCTCTTCTATTGGAAAGACTGGTTTTCATTTTAAAATACAGACTCAGATAGTTCACTTCTCCCAAATATCAGGTTCAAACCACACCATTGCATAAAACCGACAACAACAAGCAAGTTGACAACATTACTATACAAAAGAACAAAAACTTTTCAAAAATAAATCCAATTGGCAAAAATGTCTGGAGCTGTACTGTTTGAATTCTGCCTATTTGCTGTGAATGAAATGGGTTTGTCCCAAATTTAAGAATCAGTTTTGTTCATTCAGGTTCACGTCTGACAGCCAGAGTATGAAACACACGAGTATCTCACAGACAGTGACAAACAGAGTAAATACAGCAGACAATCAGTCAACTAGTTGAGATGTTTCTCAGCTTCCCCTCTGTGCACCTCAGACCTGCACTGGCATATGACCCTCTCTGTTAGCAAACTATAGATGATATACCCCAACATATATTTAGCCAGCTCTAATTAGCACTCTCTTGGAGGGGTCCTGAGCCCTGACTTGCAGGTAGACTTGTTCCAGGGGCCCATTGCAGCAGGGAATTTGCACAAAGCCACTCTGTGTTGCATGCTAAGATAGTTTACTTGACATAACTACTCTCGCTGCCCAGTTACCTCAAATACCTAGAAATATTCTGATGAATGGTAAGTTTACATTAATGTGTACCCCAGGGGCTCGTTTTGTGGGGAAAAAAAAGCCAACCAATCATTAATAAATCAGACTAATATTTTTTGGTTTGAAGTGGAAATCGCCATGGTGACACAGCAGTAGGATGATTAAGTCTGTTGTGTCTTCTAAATTTTAGTCACTTTGTAAAAACCATGCCTATGTCTTTGCTACACAGTGAAGCAAAAAGGGGAAGTAGCACAAGGAGCTTTTTGTGACCCACCGCAAGTTCTGAACAGGACTTCTTTCCCAGAAATTAAAAAATAAAAGTGCAGTGGGCTTCTCCATCCTTGCTCAACACATGATGCCTAATGACCCACAGATGAGAGCTTTCCTATTACAACTCACCAGCAGGAATAATATGATGTGAGGTCCCTTCAAATAGAAAAGAGCTGCCAGTTGTTTTGATAAATAAGTCTTGTTTCAACATTCCCAAATTTCTTAAATGTAGACCAAACATCAGCAATAAAAATTACACAGGAATGTAAAAAGAGAATAATCAATAGCTCTGTTTGGTAATCCCATGTTTTATCATTCTGTGGTCCTTACCTAAGCCTAGTCACTTCAGAAACCTAACACTTTGCACATTACCCAGCCTTTCTATCTGGTACGACAGCCAGGGCATTAAAAGCCTACTGAAGCAATGCTTGACTTCAGCCCAGCACAGGCAAAACACACACTGCACATGAAGGATGTTCTCATTACTAAAGAGCTATAGGTCACATCATTGTCATCACCCCATTTTAGCACTGCTCATTTAAGCAGAAATGTGTTCACTCTCCTTGCTTCCTTTCATCTCCTCTTTCTTTCTTAGGAGACTGTCTGACATTAGATTTCTTTTCTTTTAGGATGACTTCAAAACTCCTGCTGAACAGGTTCCTACACCTCAATTAATTCAAGTTCAGTTGGAGCATTGGAGCTCAGCTAGTCTGAAAATACTGCTTAACCATGCATATACCTCATTTCTGATCTCTGATCAGGACTGAAGTCTTGTTCTTCAGAGGACTCATGCACATTTAGACCAGTGATTTGAATAGGTCTGGGTTGGTGCCCAGATGAATGCAAGGAATAGTGAACTGAATAAAGAGAGGCAGTGGGAAGTATTTGTACCTATGTAAATATTCTACTAGAGGTGGCATATGTGTCTTCCACTCCTCAGATACCATAGCTCAGCTTCACTTGCACAGAGTGAGTTACGAGCTGGATGTCTACTTCAGAGATGGCAAAAAGTACAACACAGTGGTGAAGGCTATAATAAATGCAACAATGAAGGGAAAAAAAAAGACACGACAGTGCCTTCAAATAGTTGAAACTGGTATTTCTGTCATTGCCTGTCCATCCATCCTGTTATTATCATGTTGGGAAAAATTCTGGACAAAAGTTAAAGCTTAATCTCTTCACACCTGCTTTTATAGGAATGGAATGTATTATTTTAGGTATTAAGTGGAATGAAACAGTTAAAGTCAGATGAAAATCATAGGACATCTGGTGAATTGCAATGTCACTTGCATCTGTTTAGTTACTGAATGTTACACAGCATCAATGAATTCTGAGTAGTGATCCACAAGCAGATTTGTATAAACTTACAGCAAAAATACTGAGACACAAAACTGTTCACAGTATAACAAAACATTTATTAATCTCTGGTCTATGAAATCAATTCCTTGTTCAAACAGATAAAGATTTTGGATAATTTTATTTTGAAGAAAAGTGACTTATCAGTGAATAAATCCTTCCTTCTTCTTTTATTGGTTTCAGTTACAGCTGTTATCACATCTGACCCCTGGAACCCTTTCTGTACCTACAGCAGAACACTATCTTAAATTGGATATCGGGCCAATATGGAATTAAAGCTTTTGTGAATCAAATTTAAATTGTTTTATTTTTTCCAGAGCTAAGCAGATCTAAGGCACAAAAAACAAAATAAAAAAAATCAGGAACTCATAATGTTCAGAAACAGCAACCCTGAAAACAGCAGGAGCTATTCTGTTTAAGCAATGCTATAGCCCCTGCTTCCTGTAACTTTAGCCCTGAGATGACAGCAACAAATTTTACATATAGCCAACAGTGATATTATATTACTGAACTCGAAAGAATTTGGCAAGTATGAGGAAGACCATTCAGGATAATGCTAACAACTTCTGCCAAAGCTCACAAGCAGCTCAGGAAGAGTCCCTAGGGCTAAAGAAGGTGGAAAAGGCTTTTGATGATTTCCCAGGTCTTTGATGTTAAGCCACACAGAACTGGATGTGTGTGTTCTTCTCTTTAATGTTACCCGGGAGAAGTGTTTTTCCTACTAACTTTCAGGGCAGTTCCTGAGACCATCTTGTGTGGCACTTTCCCAAATAAAAATTAAAATTAAAGCAATGACATCAGTAATAAGAGAACACTGAAGACAAAATCCAGAAATCTGTGCACATGCTGGGGAACATGCTGTTCAGAGAGCAATTTCATTGGCAAAAGAAAAACCTTTGCCGAAACAGGTAAAATCACAGTGGGGATCAGAAGGGAGATATCACTATATTAGGTGGTCAGTCCTGCCCAGAACAGACACAGAGAGTGTACATAAAATCATAGTAACATACCGATGAGCAGGACTGAAACATGTTTAGACTGTTGTGTTCAACACCTTAAAAAAGATAAGAATTGCAGTTATTCCAGAACTTCTCAGCTATAATATTTTCTCTGCCCATACTGTCCTCTTGTTACCCATTTTCCACTTCAACAGGCTGATGTGATCATATGTGTTGTCTGTCTGTTCATGTGCGTGCCTGTCTGCATTTGGATGTGTGTGTTTCTAACTCACAGAACAATTTCAGCTAAATGAAGATAAATGAAGTTGCACAAGTTTAAATACCATAGGCAGCTCTGTGGAAATGGATGGTCAGTGCTCTGTCAGGGGGAAGAACAACCATGTGACCACAAGGTCACTGGCCACTAAGGATTTCAGAACAGTAGAAAAAGTTGGTACATGCTGAAGCCTATTACTACACTAAGTTTACTTTATTATAAACCATACCCACAAAGTAAAACTAGATGTTATTGGTTCCAGTCTCCTCAAAGCATCTTGTTCATGCAGTGTTCTTTTACTCCATGGAGCGATCCTGAAAAAGGCCCGACGTCTACAGCTGCTTAGTATGAGGGACAGCATCTCGGGCTCAAAAGTGCAAACTGTTAACGCTTACGAGAACAAGGGTTTGGACTCTAGGGAATAATTAAAGTTTGATAAATCTCAGCCAAGGTAAGGAAGGAGCTGAATAATTTGGTCATAATTTAATTTCTTTTGTATCAAATTGTTGCCTTCATACACTTGCCTCAGAACAAAACCAATCTGGCTTTCATTAAGGATTAAAAGTCCTGGCCCCACTGAAAATCCTGTCAAAATTTCTTGTGATTGGAATTTCATCCAATGAATCCAAAGGATACTAAACATGTGCAAAATATATGTACATTTTCTTACACGTGTAACTGTTCTTGCTTCAAAAGCAAATAGCAAGGTTATAGGGGAAAAAAAATCCAACAAAAAACCCGATCAAGAGTTTTAATACTGAACTGTGGATTATTTGATGTCAAAGAAAATTATGGTTCTTCAAGTTTAGATGAAAATAATAATGTTGCTGGATAATAATGAATGTCTTTCTGTTTGAACCAGATTCACTATGAAATAAAAGCTAGCTTCAAAACAGTCAGTGTGGTAAGGAGATGATCTAGCAAAAAAATCCACCTTTTTTTTCACATCAATTTTTTTTCTACTGGTGAAAGGTTATTGTAGACCTACATGCTATACTTAGTAAAGTCTTGTTTTCAGAGAGATGGAGTATGTTCTAGACCTACTTACAACACTGGGGGTTACGGCTTATACTTGTCACATCTGAAAACCCAGTTTTAACAAAAGGAAAAATAGAGGCAAGTAGAGGAGTCAGAGTCTGACTTTCAGAGGGGAGAAGGCAAGATTAAACCTAGCAGACCATTTTTAGTCTCAGAATCTGTAATGCTAAGTCACTTACTGAACTGTAACAGCTTTCCTTGCTCACCTATTGCCTAAGTGTTCGAATTCTCACCACAGTGCAGCTGCAGGAGCTCCTCATGGCAGTGTGCAAGATGATGTAACAACTGTCATGCTTTAACTGAGGATTAATTTAGGATGTAACCTCTTTTCTAGATTACACACAAGTCTGCTGACCACAATTCAAGGTGATATGGAAAGGTACATAGGTCAGGGAAAAAGCAGTTGCAGGACTATATATTCAAGTGAATAAGACTGTGTATCCCTGTGATAGACTGAAAAGAAAAGAGATCGTGTGGTAGCTCTCCCAGACCATACCATTCTATAGTGGAGGGTTATCCTAAAAGAATATGTCTAAATTCACAGACAAGTAGGTCAACAGGAAAATTTTCCAGGATTTTTCAGAACTAGCAATAAGTTAGATCGTCAAGTATATTCTTACTCACTCCCTCTCTCAGCCCACTGTAACTATTTCAGTGAACAATATAGACAGGTTAAAACGCTTTGGTAAAGAGAAGATATTTGATTTCCAAACCCACACATAGCTCTTAACATCAGGTGATTGGAATGACTAGGCCAGGTGCCAGACGGGATCTTCAAAGATTTATGCCTTTTCCTCACCCTCAGACAGCAAGAGCTGATACAACCATCCCCTCACGATGACCCACTCATTTGTCTCCTCAGTTGTGGCCAAGAGGCTTCTTCCAAGAGGGAGAACATAGTTCATCCGCAATTCACAATTGACAGTGGCCCTTTCAGATGTTCTGGTGAACAAGAGCACTTGTGATGGTGGCTCTTGATTAAAAGCAGTTCAGCCTTAACAAAGCTGACAGCACTAATTTGTTTCATACAAGCCAGCCCAAGGCTTGTCTTCAGGTGCTGCCACACTTGGCCAGATTTAGACTGGTAAAACCAAAATAAATCTCTACATTTCAAAATACGTAAGCCACCCAACTTTATACTGAATAACACACTTTTATTTGTCTGTAATTATTTATTTTTTTAAAAAGGGAAACTATGGATTCTAAAATGCTGTACTTCCTCTCCTCAATCTGTTTTCTTCTTTGTGACAGCACAATACCTCTAAAGCAGCTCAGGCAGGAAAAGAATAAAGTAAATGGCTTGGGCATTACTTCTTTTTAAAAAAATTATTTAAATCTTGTCATCACGTCAGGAGTTCTAATAGTCACATACCAGATGCAAAATAATTAGGCCTATGCCTATTTGTAAGCTGAGGGATAATTGAAGTGATGACAAAAAACTACTTCAATTATAAGAAAAAAGTGGACAAATCAACTCAGAGAGAGCTGGATTATTGCTAGACTGGATATTATTCTTGCATATTCATATGACCTAAGGAATTCACCTTCAGTTATCAGCACAGGATCTGCATGGTTAGAAGAGGTTTAGTCAGAAAACCTAAAAATTCCCGTAAATTGTACTGGGTAGAAGATGCCATAAAGGAACTTGAGAACCCAAGTAAAGCAATTATGGGGTGAAAGGTAAAAAAGAATCTTTCTTCTGCTAAGCGAACTAAAATAATACTAACAAAATTAATTACTATTAGTGAAATCAAGATCTTCTATAACATTTGTCTTTATTCTCAAACTTGCACATGTAGTACCTGCAAAAAAGCCTGAAGTTTCAAGAAAATTAACTCATTTTGATTCATTCAAGAAAGCTGTTTTCCCTAAGGCTCTACTGAATCCTTTCAGTCTCTGCTCCCTTTGCTCCCTCATCTAGGGAGTTACTAGTTCCCTGGCTTATTCTCTGCTGTGTACATGAGATCCCCCACTCTTAGTCCAAAACTAATCACAGTTACTCCTAACAATCTCCCCATCCATTAAGGTCATTCCTGATGTCATTAAGATAGTGCTTCTTTATTACTGCCCTCAAAGCATCAGTGCTGATAAAGACAGAGCCAAAGGAGGTAGAAAGTGATTCCTCCTGTTCATGTTAGCAGGGATTGGCAAGGGAACAGAATTAGACTCAGGGCATAGCTGCCTGGCCTGGAATGCTGCAAATAGTAAAAGAGGCTATTTCTCCCTCCTAGCTGCAGTACTGCCTGAACCTCAATGGAATAATTAATACATAAAAAATCAAAACAATCCAAAACACAAAAAAACCCCCACCAATGCTAAAAATGTTCCCCTTCAAATAAAATAAAAACAACAGGAAACATTAGTAACTTTATCAGTGCAAAGAAATTAATTCTGATCACTCAATTAAAAATAAATCAGATAATACACTCCAAACTGATTCCAATGAATTAGTACTCAGGTGTTTCTGATTAATTGCTGCCAGCCAGCCAGGAAACGTCTTCTGTAGTGTTAATTTTTGTTCAAAAAGAAAATTACACTTCCAAGGAAAATATTTCTGTGTCTTTAGCACTGTTATCGGAAGTGTCTTATTACACGAGGTTAAAACAACTGGCATTTTGCACTGCAGAGACACATCAGATAAGTGAGAAGAGTTGTGGGAGAAAATGGAAGTGAAAAAGCTGTCTCCTTATCTTTGCATTAAACCATAAAAAGCAATTAAATATTTAATCTTGTCATCTTTCAAAAAAAAATACAGGAGGGTAATCTTTAGGAGATGCAAATGATTTTTTCTTTTGAAAGAGATTACATGATCTGCTGGAATGGACATCAAAACTGAATTTCACCAAACTTTGAAATATAACTATAATCTGCAAACACTATTACATTTGTCTATGGCATCATTTGCTCAAGGCAATAACACTGACAAGGCAATAACCCTAACCCTAACCCTTTGCAGAAGAAATGGGAGTGCTCGATAACATGGCCATAGAGGAGATACATAGTCTGTGGTGCCTGAAAGTGGGTCTAGAGCTGGAATCAGCACATAGCACAGCTGAGTTCTCAGTGTACAGCAAATTTGAGTACCTCATTGCTGAGGTTCACTCAACAAATAGTCAGCAATGACTATTCCCAGGTAGAAAAACAGGCCTGATCAAAATTGGAGGCACAAACCAGGAAGGAAAAATCTTCATCATTCTAGGATAGCCATGAAACCCACTACAGAAAACAACAGCCTGGATTTATGGCAACACAGTTTTGAACACTCAGCTCCACCTTTGTGATGACTGTACCACAAGTAAATAATTCCCCTGGAGCAGCTATACAAAATAATTTCTATTCTTTCATGATAATAATACATTACCCTCTCTCAGTGCTTTATTCTGTGCATAAAATTACTTGTAATATTATATCATTCAAAAGCTTGTTCATTGTCACACAGGCAACTCCTATAGCTTGGCTGGATTGTATTAAAAGAGATATTCTCTTAGCAATGTTAGTACTTGTATCCCCAAGTATATCCTCATTGTATAATCAAAATATGCCATACAATCAAAATATAGAATATTTATATACCTAGGCACACTATAGAATTATGTATATTATATAATAGCTATCCTTCTGTAATTGCTATACTTCATCCCTGTCTGATAACAAATGCATGCCTTTTACATGTACCCATTGTCCCCAATCCACAAATTCAGAATAGGCAAGTTGCTTCTACCAGACATGTTCCTTACCGTGCAAGCATATACACTTAATGCAAAGAGACACTGTGATATTTGTGATAAACTGAGTGCAACTGCAAACTGTCCTGCACAGCACAGGGGCAAACAACATTTTCATCAAATAACTGTTTGCACAAATGAACTCTGTGGAAAGATGCATACAAAATGCATTGGTCATTTAAGCTCAACCTGTACCCCAAGCTTCTAAGTATAGGTAATTATCTCCAGAGTGAACAAAAGAGTATTTGATCATAGTAGCTGCAAAATTATTCTGGGACTTTTTGGAAAGGTTCCCTACTCCCCTCCCTAAATTTCTGGCACCAAGAGAGGCTAGCCACGGATTCCACAGGTGGCTGCAGGTACTGGGTACCACAGTGATCATGTAGAATTGCCATGGCTGAGAATGTATAGTTCTAGCCCTGCCTGGTATTCAAGTTAGAAGATAGGTTCTCAAAAAAGTGAGGGAGAACAGGGGAAAAAAAAGAAATTCTCTATGAAAGTTTTATTGATAATTCTGAATTATCACAATCTCATTAATCACAATCAGAAGGAAAAATATTTCTTAAAAGAGTGCAGTAGTAGGCCTTTCCCTCTCTTTGTATCCCCTCTTCCCCTCTGTTCCCCTTAATTATAATTTTTAGGAAGGAGAGAAGCATTTTTGGACAAAAACTGCCATAGGTCTTCCTGGTTGAAATGAAGGAAGGAGAATGTAGAACGCCTGTGTTAGTAATGGATGCTCAACTCCTGACCTCAGTTCTGTCACTTTGGGCAACAACTTTTGCTTCAATGTAGTCTCTGCAGATTTATCTTGGAGTGAGAGAGAAGAAGTGAATTCAAATGATGAACACAGGAAAAAAAGAGTAAGTCTGTTACTCTTTCAACTTTGTACCTTAACTGCTACCCCAAAGCGACTGTCCCAATCTCTACAGTCATTCAAAGTCAACAGCCTGGATGCAAGAAAGCTTGCACAATTTCCTCTTCTCCTCAACACTCAGTCTACAACTGAAGACACTTACTCTATGCAAAGTCAGAGTTCTTCCATGTTGAACAACATTTCAACGCATCTAGAACCTATGCACATCTACACTACATCAGCAAGCAATGGAAGCAGAGGAAAAAATATCTGCATTACCAAGAAATAATTCTTTGAAAAAAATTAAAATAATTTTAAATTTGGAAAAGACAAGTATTTACAAAATATGTTAAAGTATTTGAAAATACATGGTGCTGGCAGAAGACTGTTTTATGTATTTCAGTCGCTTTTTTTATTCCGTGAAGCATTTGGTTCAGTTAAGGAAAGGCCTAAGAAATCTTACCCATGTCATAAGCAATCCCCATGATGATACAAAGCTTCAAAGCAAATCTCTTATTTCTTATGTATAATTCTCACATTCAGGTCCAGCTGAAGTCACTGGAATTCAATACTACAGCTTTTTTTTTTACTGTCTTCTGGGGTGATTATTGTTAATAATGTTGGAAAGGGATACTTAGATTTTAGTTAAGGGATATTTAGATTTTAGATTTCCAATAAAACATAGGCAGTTTTGATCATGAAGTCATTGCAAACTTGCAAGTTGTTATCTGAAAATTAAACACGTGAGAAGTGTTTCCTTGTGCAATTGGACAAGTCTCCTTTCTTAAAGATTTTGAATGCATTTTCTCAGTTCTCATGTTGAAATCAAACATACCAGCTTTTGCCTTTGTTATCTCTAGGCCTATAGCACTCAAGGCATCCTACAACATCCAGTGAAAAATGTTAGCTTTGACCAGGCTATTACGTCTATAGTCATACTTTACAAGACAGTGAAGTGGGCCTTATCAGTTAGTAAAGCAAGAACCCTAGAGGCCTAATATTACTGAGAATGTATTTTCAAATTTTAAGGATGCAGAGCTCAAGGAGGGATCCCTAAGAATCAAAGACAGATGTTCTCCTACCTAAAAATCATCAGAGACCAAATTGCTGACAGATGATATCCTTGAAAGCCATAGTAAATAAGTGACAACTATTCATCAGGAATGCAGCAAGCAGAGGAAACAGGTTAAGCAGTTTGCACATCAGTTGGCCTTAAAAGTACTATAAATTAATTCTTGTGGTTAAATTCAGGTACTTCTCAGTGGATACAACACTACTGGACACCAATTCTACACTGGAAATTTACTAAAATCTTTCAGAAATCTTTGTATTTTGTTTGCAAAGGCCAATCTGTAACTTAGAGGAGTGAGACAACCATGCCTATGGTTTGTGAAAAGCAGCTGAACAAGAAGTGCTTCTTCATGCGCTTAGGTGCTTTCCCTACAATTTCTGAAGAAAAGTCAAACAAAACTGTCGGTGAATTTTGCATAAACATAACACTTCTAGTATTTTGCTTTGTATGAGAAGTCTCTTTCAGAGAGGAAAAAAAAATGGTTCTCACTTAACTGCTTATTAGTTGTGAGGAAATCTGAAAAGGTCAGAACCTCAGCCACAATTATTGGCTGTCTGGCCGGGTGTGTTGATGCTGCAGGCTGCATTGAGGTCCCAGATAAAGATAAAACCAGCTACTGAGCTCGTTCAGACATCAAAAACAATCTAGCTAGAGCAACAAAGACCTCAGCATGATCTCATTTACTTGGTCCGCCGTTGTTTCTAATATGTGTTTGATGTTTTTTACAGTATTCAAAGGAACATCACAATAATGAGAAAATAATATCCCATAGCCTTTTTTCTCCTCATGTTGACATTTTAAAGAACATACTGATAATATGACATTATAATTACAGAACCATTAGGCCCAGTTCTGAAGTTCTTGTTTGGTTTCCAGTCAGAAAACAGGGCAATTTTTTAGGTCTGAGGAGTAATAAGTTCAATTCAGCACCTTTTTTTTTTTTTATAACATATGCTGAACAGAAAAACAAGAGCAACAAAAGGTTGTGTTGTAGAAGGCTGGCACGAAACTTGATTCCTCTCTTCACCAGTATATATTAAGACATATGCAAAATCACATACAAGTCACTCAGTTATTCAATAATCTTTTCTGTTTATTTGACTCATCTGGAAACAATAACATAAGGGGAAACTTGGTACAAAACAATGGTTTCTTTCTGCTCATTCTCTCTACATATCCCTTCTGCCAAAAGAACAGGTGCTGCTACTCTCCTGGATGCCACTGAAAACCTGGGCTCTGCAGAAATAGTGCTTCCCAGAAAGGACCGAATGAGCCTTGAGTAAGAAAATGGCTGTCTGACTAGAAGCCTTCCAAACCCAGGGTTATAAACATGGATATTTTTAAAGGATAAAAAGGTAAAAATATATATGCTGGGGTAGACTGTGGTGAAACCCCTGGATTTAAACCTTATAACTTAGTTTTAACAACAATGCAGCTGGGCGTAAGAGCTGTGCCTACACACACACAGTCATTGGTAGGGTAGTGACAATTGCTCCCCAGCCCATATATGCCCAGGTGGGATTCTTTATGGATAAACAAAAGACACCTTCAAGGCTATTCTGGCTTCACAGAGGCATCAGCAGGAGCTGACTGACAGAAGCTCCCTGATGGAAAACTGTTTCCAGCTCTCTATTATGTTCAGATGTATTTATTATTTTTCTTAGATGCTTAAGACATATATTCATGACATAACATGTTTTCATAAGATGTTTTGTACACATCTTGAGATAGTCAATAGACCACAGAGTAGTCATGTAGACCGTGGTTAGTTGAATTACAATAATTCACAGGCCAGCATTTCAGGGAGTCTCAGCTGACAGAGGTGAAGAAGGTGTCACAAAATGTCTGCTATGGAAATCCTCATGACCACCCAGACAGTGAATGACCAACCTGTTAATGGCATTCCTTATATAAGTATTAACCTTTGCAGATGATCCCCATAAATCAGTTTCTTTAGTTGACAGTCTGTGTCTGGGTATCTGTGCAGCATGCCAATAGAGAAAAAAATAATTTTAGTCGGGATACAGCCGAGACTGTGTATGATATGGAGTAGCAGGAGTTTCCCAAGAAAAAGGAGGAAGGTTGCTCAGAAGTTTGAGCTTTAGCTCAAGGCTTAAGAGCCTTAGGTTTAATTCCCTGATACAGCTATTTCCTTCCCATAACGTTTCTGGAAAAATTTCAACATAATATACCTCTAAGTACCTTTAGCACTGGACACTTAGTTTTCCTGTAGCTGAATTCTTCACTCGTACACTGAGTATTATAGTACTTCCTTATCTCAAGGGAGCATTATGAAGGGCAAGTGCACTGAAGGTGGTTAGGTGCTCAGGGGTTGCATAGGTGAGGGTCATGTAAACATCTGGCTCCCAATCCTGTTGATGTGGTGCCTGGCTGTGTGACTAGAACAAATTCCTCCACCTCTTAGTACCTCATTTCATCTTCAGAACTGAGAGAATATTTTTCTACTCCCTTTCCGAAGCACATTAAAGAAGTGCTCATTAATGCCAAAGCGAGATGAGAAAAATAATGATGAGCAGTTTTTGAAAGCTTATAAATAAACAAAACAACTCTTGTAATCAGGATCTGTGATAGCTTTACTATGAAAGGAGACTGTAAACAACCAGGGAAAATACAGCCTGAACCAAAACCCAAGGGAATGAATGGATTTAGGTTTCTTGATACCATGCAGATAAAGAAATAAGGCTGCTTAAGAAAAAGATAAGACCTTAGCTGCTCAGCATAAGATTGAGATGATCTGGATACAGAACAACTGAACACTGGGAAACTGGGGAAATCCTGGCCCTAATGTTTTAGGGGTTTTAGATATCTGAAATATTTTAATCATAAATCTTGCTCCCTCTATTTTCTTGTATCAAACCCCTTACTCTTCAGTACTGCAGATCTTTAACTTTCTTTACACTTTGACTTCTACAATCCAAGACTTAGAAAAGTATTTAGAAGTTTAAAAATTGCAGTGAAATGATAACAGAATTTTCAATTTCTTGTAAAAAGATAAAGTGCTAAATCCTACTTGAATCTGCATTTACATTCTAGTTAATGTCTGACTGCATAGTTGCATAGCTCTGAGCCCTAAAAATTAGATCTTCTACCATTTAGATGCATTAGAGAATTTTACCCAAATCATATTGCTATGATTTATTTTGTGCCTTCCTTATCAGTAACAGATGAACAACTACTGAGAGAATTTCATACGCTATGAGTCATCTGGAAGTTCTTTGGTAAGGGTTTTACTAAAGTTTAAATAATTGAAGCTTATTACTTGTGACTTATCATTTATTTGTGTAACAATGGTAATGCAAGGCTATACATTCTCCAAAATGAAATACTTATACAAGAAAGAAAATGAAAACCCATGGTTTCTTTTTAATTCTATTTAAGTCACGGTGGATGATCTACTTTATTAGAGGAAACTGTAAATTATATCTGCTACATCAGGTAGAACTCCCACCAACTCATCACATCTTCACTCAAAAATCACCTGACTGCTGTGCCAAAAGGTAAAAATGCTTTAAAGAAGAAGATGTAAAGTAATAGCTGTTAGTCTTGTTATATCTGATGCATCACTGTGCCAGCTGCTTTCCCTTAATAGATGATCTCATATAAAGAGACAATATAAAATGTTACATAGATGAGAAAAGCTTGGTACGCTGTCCAAAAGAAATTACTGATTTGGGAACTTAATTCCCTCCACACTGGAAGGACAGTAGAAAGACTATTGATGCCACTAAATCAAACTCTATGTTAATGACCTACGTGAGATGAAGGTGAGGGTCAAGCCTATAATTTCTGCAAATTTAAGTTTCCTTTTAACTAGATCTACCTTTACAGAAAGTGAGACATCCATTCCATTATTAAGCTGCTGTAAGATACTTATGGTTGATGTGTTTGGCAAGCAAAATGATTCGTAACAAGAAAAAAACCAACATGAAACTCAAGAGAAAATACAGAGCTGAGAGATTCAATCACAGATTATTTTTATGACAACTTTTTCCTATTTTTTTCCTCCTTAATCAGTGGAAGCATGTTTTACTGAAAAGCAACTATGTTCAGCATGGCTGGGAGAATCTTTTGCTGAATGACATTCTAGGTCAAAGTAAGGAAACCATGAGGTGTCATCATTATAATTGAAATGTATCAGTTCAGATATACTTATTTTCAAACCAAGATCAGGAAGCAGAAATAAAAATACTTATTATTTAAATGTGCAAATCTATCAGTTAAATGCACAGATCACTGTGTAGTTAGATACTGTTATTTTGCTGTTTTACAGATAAATATGTAAATGTGTTCTTTTTCCTGTGGACAAATCAGTGATTCTGCACCTTGGAGACAGAGATCATTATCTGTTTTCTCAGTATTGACTCATAAAAGCCAGTAGCTGAGAAGTATCACATTTTCTTTTATCGTGGTATAGTTTTCTTTTTTATATAATCCATGAATAGGTACAAATTGACATTTTAAATATCACCTCAGAATTGAGAATAAACTTAAACCAATAGGTTTTTCAGAATATTCCCAAAATATTTAGTTATTAATGTTCTTTGTATGCATATTTGACTTTGTGAAGTGAAATCACATCTTCCCAGAATCTATCCAGGATGTTTGCCAAGGACTGTACTTACATCAAGGATGGAACATCTCAATGTCAGTGGACAGTTTTTATAACTGAACACACTGGCTTAAATGCATGTATACAAACCTCATATGTGTATAATAATGTATAACGCACGTTATGAAACATAATTAATGGGCAAACTGAAAATGGCATATTGAAGTCGTTATGCAGAGACAGAAATTGCCATTTAAACACTTAATATCTACTGTCAGTCACAGTAATGTTTTTCTAGGAAAGGGAAAGATTTGGACTTTTTGACTCGTGTTGGATTTTCATTGATAACAAGATGTTGCGCAAATGAGTAACATGTTCTATTCTGAAAAAAAATACTGTCTTTCTGTTATATTTTATTGAGGAACTTTATTTTTTCTCAGTTTTCCTATTACTTCCCATGAATAAACCCCCAGGGCCAGTTTTCAGAAGGTCTAAACACTTACAACCCCCACCAACTTCAGTTACAATTCTGTTTTGAGCACTTCTAAAAACCAGGCCTGCAGCACAAGGGTTATTGCCCCTTACTAAATACACACAGTTTTTTAAATGCTCATACAAAGTCTCTAATGGTGTCAGCTTAAGGATTCACAGATGAAATCTGTTTATTATAATATTTCTTGTCTCTGAAAGGTGAGAGCATGTTGCCCACATTTGAATCTATCCTTCCAAGGAGTTTTTGACTTTCGTGTCAGAGGTGGAGCTAATTATGCTAGGTTTGGAGATAAATCAGTAAACAGAAAAAATGAATCATAAGCACTTAATAACACTGATGCAATTACACCCACAAACACACACACCACTGCCCACACCACCACCCCCACACCCCTTATTCAGCTGCAATAATATAAGCATTTGCACTCAGCTTCTGGTATTTGGAAAATGCCATTTTCCACTTTTGTTCTTTGAAGCATACTCACTTAACCTGTGTAATTTTCTTCCTATTTCCAGAAAGCAGTTAAATATTAGATGTTACTTTCAACTGCCTCATTGCAATGCATGGTACTATTTATAGGACAGCTGAAAAGGTATCTCAGTTAGAAAGTGAGTATGCAGAGTGGGAGAAAAACAAGGGAACACAGAGATGATCTATGTAAATTGAATCCACCTGTTGGCACCTTACAGAAACAATTAAACTAAAAAATGTAAAGAAAAATATCTCTACAGAAACACTTCTCTCCTGGAAAGCTGTTTGAGCATAAAGGACTGCTCTTATATTCCCAGCTCTTTCCTTGCCCAGACTCAATCTGCCCATTAAACTAATAGAGCTATAAAATTAAGTGCTTGTCTTTGAGCAGGTTGCGTGTTTCTAAGGCCGTGGACTGCAGACTATACACGCTGCCATACTGCCACACTGAATCTGTCACCGTGTGGAAGAGTTCAGCACACTCTCTCCTTCTGTGTCTCTCCAATGCAGTGTATCACTTTAGAAAGAGACTGTCAAACTCTGACAGTGGAAAAGGCATTATTACACAAAGAAGTAATTTGATGGGGAAGATTATCACAAAATTATAGTTTTGAAAGGCAAGACAACGAAAAGTGCAGGGAAAAATTATTTGAGTCAATATAATTTAAAATTTAATAATCTGGCACCATGAACAGTGGAGCCACTGTTTTCATTCCTTTTTCCATTGCTTGCACATCCAGATTACCCAGCAGCCTGTGCTGTCTTTATTTTTGGCAGCAGTGCTCAACCAATCAGGTATTTGTTACTTTAAGAGGCTTACATTTTGTCTCCACTGTGATTACACTCTATCATATTACACTGTATCACACGTGTGTGGTGTTGCTTCCCCCTTGGCAAACTGAAGATGCTGCCATTTAGCTAGTTACAAATAAGTAGTAAACTTCCTAAACCTTTTTATCCCGTTTGACAATCTACATGATGTTATCATGTAGTAGTTCTGTAATGCAGTTTTTAAACCTATTTTAATGCAAATTATAGCTATTACCTAATACTTAGACATGTTCAACTTGAATAGTATTATTCAGCCTGAAGGTTTGATTGTTATGTTTATTATCTACCTCTTATTGCTAGGCTTGCACATATTTTCATATGACCCTTTTTTGTTTGTTTCTGTAATTAAAGGGAAAATAACACCTTTAATTATGTGAAAGGGTTTTATTATTGTTAATACCGTCTTTGTGGCAAGCTATTATAAGGTATTCACTTGTAAATCTCACTGGAAAGGCACTGCCTTTCTTTAGCACACTAGAAAATTTCACTTTACTTACTAAAACAAATAGTACATAAAAATTTAATTACTACAGCACACTGTTTCTTTTGGATCTTTCACTCTGTCTGGTCAGTTACCCATTTTTATGTGCAACTGCATTTTCTTTCTCACATTCAGAGTCACAATGTTGCCCTCACTGAAATTTTCGATGACATTTAGAAAAAAATGTAAACATGGCTTTCCATGGAATAACAAACATTCTGGAAAAATTTCTATCTAACAAAACTGACATGTAGGTCTTCAGCCTCTTGACACGGTCTCCTTAAAAACTAATCTCTTTCATAGAGGGTCTCAAAATTGTATAATTACACCAGTTAATGGATGAATTGTCCTCATTAAGAATCAGAAATTCTAGCATGAAAGCCAGCTAAACAGAAACATGAAGTCTAGGCTTATTGGCTTTGACACAGAACAATCAGTACAATTTCACTGCACATTCATCAAAACTGTTTTCCCTGCAACTATCTCCTGCAGTGCTTTTGGGAGAGCTGAATCACATACCTCCAGCGGTAAGAGACAAAACAATCGTGCAGCTATTGGTTCCACATTCAAAAATATTTTTTAGGGTCCTATTGCAAATAATCTGGATGGTGTTATCTGAGAAAAAGAAGTTCTGTCCAAAGATGATTAGTATGTAAAGCTGTGTATCGCCACAGATTTGGTTTAGGTGAGTTTTATAGTGCAAGTCAAAAATCACCCCATGGTTTTCATCTACAAACCTCTGCTGTTACAGAATCCTGGTTAACTCCTTGTAAGACCAAGTGGTAAACAATCCCTTTACAATCCCTTCTGGAACACTTCTGTGAAGGACATCTCATTATATTAAGCCAAGTTGGCAGAGTCATAGATACTGTTGAGCATTTATTAAAGTACCTCCTACATTGCTATAGCTGTGCAAAATCTAATTAGAATGGAAGCCAATGTATATAGCCTTATAAATAAAATAAAGTCTACAGTAGAGACCTGCTGTCTTAGCACATAATCAGAGCGATCATCTATACAGCAGATGGCTACTTAGTCAGTTGGCTAAGGGTTACAGTACATTTACATTTGTAAAAATGGATGAGAGTTTGTTAAAATCCTTTAAAATAACTGATTTTCCATGATGTACTTGCCCAATAGCATAATTTAAAGGACAGTTTATGGGCTAATTGAAAAGATCAAAAGGGAAATCAAACTGGCTAATTAAGGGGCTGTTGTAATAACACCTTTTTATCTGTTTCCATTTAATATTCCTTGATTTTTACTATCCTGAAAAAAATAATGACTCTTCACTGAACATAAAGCTTAACTGCACTGCTGCTCTGGATAATCTTCCAGACATTTAACAGGTTTTTAGCCATATGGACAATGCATATAGAGCTAGAAAACAGATTTTATCCAGGTACATATGAATTTACAGGGAAATAAAAGGGCTATATGTATCTTGGGAAGTTAGGGGCAAGCATCTGGCAACCCCAGAAAATATGAAAATTCTCATTTTTATACCAGGTATATCAGAAAATTTTCTTCAAGTAATAACAGTTAAAAAAATAGCAGTAAGCACAGACTCATGAATTTATAATCTCTCTATAAACACACACAGACTACAGGAAGGTTGTGGATAGTGCTATAATTAACCGGTTTCAGTGCTGCAGTTAAAAGTGTCTCCATATTTTGATACCCATGAAAATTACAATTTATCCTTCCCAAAATTACCACACTGATTCATTAGAGGTGAATTTATACAGAACAAATCCAAAATCTCCTAATTCTTTTAGAAATTATGATGAATTAAAATTTACTAAATTAAGATAAGTAACACTCAATGCCGGACTAATCTTAGCAACAGTACCATTGAAGCTTCAGGCCTCTGATACAATTAAAAGATATAAATGTTTAGATAGGCTATGTTACAATTTTTCAAAGGTCATTTTTACTTCCATTATTTTATTCAGTGTAATAAAAAGTAATTTATTTACTGCACTCTAAAGGATAAATATTCAACTCTAAATCATACTACGAAGAACAGTCTCTTCTGAAGTGACTATCATCTCTTATTCTTCCCCAGTGGGACTGAAACCAGAGCTGAGCTCCACTTTTGACCACTCTGAGAAAGACTGGATGGCAGTCTCACAGTTCAGGAGACCACTGTGTTCCCTATGTCTACCTCAATTAGGATTAAATTCACACTGTGCTTGTAGCTCAGCATCACACCCAAGTTAAAACCCAACACTGCACAGAAAAAAACTTACAAGGTATAAATAATGTGTTTCCTAGTTACCTCCACTTCTGAACATGTTGGACACACCTACCGGTGCAATTCCTTGGCCTGAAAGTACAACACACATCTTAAACTGCCTCGTAGTGCCATGTTGTGGAAAGCGGGCAGCATATCAAATCATGATTTCTTTCTTGGAAGGTCCTGGAGCTGTGTGCAGCAACGTACTCTGCTGTAGACTGTCATGCTCATCAAATGCTGGGATAAGGTATGTGGATGCACAGCATGTCGTTTATACACCACGCCGTTGCTTTAGATTGCTCTTGGCCTGTGCTCCACTGAACAGTACAGATACAGACTTTGACAACACAAGACACTGCTGATTGATCACTCTGAAAGGAGTCCTTTTTTTGTGCAAAGAGCCATTTTTTGAGATGATAACCGCAAAAATGGACCATTCATTTCAAATCTGTGATTTCTGAATGCCTAACCACTGAACCTTATTATCACGTCTGAAGTGGGGGAGGAGGAGAGGACAATGTACACACACTTGCAAAAATGAAGGAAGCGGGTGAGAGAAGCAAAAGAGTGCTTGCACAGGAGTCAAGGGACAGGGATGCAGGAAACTCTATTTGTGGAGATATGAATGCACAGGTATATGTTCAGGTATACAAATTAAAGAAAGCCATAAAAAACAAAAAGCCAGAAGCTTTTAAAATACAGAAGGACGTGAAAAACTAGCCTGGCAAAATGCAGGATCTCAATCCAGTTAAAAGGGATAGCTTGCACTGGCAGCTTTGTGCAGTGAAAATGGAATTAGAATGCACTGTTGAATCAATCAATGCTAAAAAGTTGGTGAAAGATACTTTTTAATTGAAATCATTGAAATTATCATTGGTCGCTCTGTGTTTGATTTTCCGTGTTCTTTTGTGCTTAGGAACATCTTCTTAAAGCTAGGGAGAACCAGAGAAACTCCCCAAAAAACCCTGCTAAAGTGAAAGGCGGGATAAAGGTACATGTCTATGATTAGAGTAAAACACCCTACAGAGATGTCAAAAGTTTTCTTAAAAATGCATTATTACCCCAAAAATTACTAACTAAGTTTTGTAGCACCCCAAAGAGATTGTTATAAACGTGCTATACAGGTTCTTAAAGGACTCAATATTAACAATAAGTTCCTCAAATGAGGACTGCAAAATTTGTGTTTCCTCACAAATGAATGACAAAATTTTTCAACAATGTAGTGTACAGAAGCAACATTTTCACTTTCCTTTTTGAACTAAATTTTATGCTTCCTTATATAATTTCTCAACATTTGTATTCTTTTCATTTCAATAGATATTTTTCCCTTTTTGTGATGCTACCCTTTCTGGTATTTGAGATAAATGAGAATGGAGAACAGCCCACTTGCCTGCAGTGGAATAGGAATTTTCATCTTTTCTAAGGCAAATAAAGTTTAAATAAAATTGAAATCTCTTTTTGCCTCAGATCCCAGATGATTTTTTTAATTGATTTTGATCTGTTCTTATTTTAGGTTCTAAAACACTTGAATGACTTCTTTTTTCTGCCTATCAGCCTAAAACAAGGGTTTGTTTTAGACTTGAAACTAGGTCAGAAACTGAAAAAAATACAGTGATAGGGCTACTTTTTTAACAGTGCCAGCTCAAATACTTTTTAGCTGCTGGGCATTGCTCTTCGCTGAGGGCTGCTACAAAGGCACCTGTATTTCCATCCCCCATGTGGGGTGGTGCTGGGCATGGTATGAGCCCCTGCCATCCTTGCTTAGTGTAAGAGGAAAACAACTCAGAGGTTACAGAAGGGATAGTTGGTCAGGATCTGGAGAGCATGGAAGAGCTTTCCCGTGGAAGAGCAGCTCCCATACTGTAGTATTTCCAGCAGGCAGCAAATGAGGAAAATACTGGGAATTCCAAAAGAACATCGAATCAAACCTCTCCACTCCCTCAAATTAATCTTTCCACATACATCTGCCTCAGATCAAACCTGCTTCTAAATCACCTATTCACATTTCTCCCTTCACCATCTCTAAAGGGATTTCTTGCCTCTGTGAATGTTGGTGGAGATCAAATTACAAATCATTACAACTATTTCAGACTTCATTTGTTTGCCAACTTTCTTCAACTCTGGGCTGCTTCTAAAAGCAAACCCCTTTAGACACTGCCAGATAAAGAATTATTTGCAATACTATGTCCATCAAAGTGATTAGACGATCTGTGACATCTTTTTCTACAAAATTGTTCATTTTAAAGGATTTTAATACATCAAGTTGCAATTTACTCAAAATATTTTTAAATCTAAAAGCCTGTCATAATTCTTGACTGCAGCTAGTGAATTACAACAATTAATCAGCTAGTCACTTCTCATGTTTAACAGATTAGCAATAAAAAACTTGCACTGTTTCAGATTTTAAGTTATACCTACATGAGCAAATACCTGAGACATTAGTGTCTCCTAATATCTCAAGAACAATTACTTGCTATGTGAGAATAGGATTTTACCAATGGCTCTTCCATTAAAGCAATCTTCTGCCCTGTTAATTTCATGATCTTTTTTAAGATCTTGACATTGTTACAGAATGTTACTGCAAAAGAAAATCTTTGATGTTTTTAAATACCAGAGGAATAAACACATATTTCTAGTAGTGATAATTTGTGATTCAAAATTTTCTTCTCCTTATAAGACCCTGACCTCTCCATAAGACATATGCAAATATAAAAAGAACTTCACTCAGTGCAACTCAAAATTCCAATAATTGGAATGTTTCATTTCTCATAAGAGTTATTTATTTAGTATTTTGAGATATTCTGGTTGTCTAAGACAATACTATACTATGTGTGGTATATACATACTAATTATTTTGCCTGAATACAGGAAAATATGCTGCTTTTGAAGGTTAGCATTTCCTTGAACATATTAATTATCTCCAAACCCACAACCTTCAAGTTTGTTGTAATTTGTATCCTTTAAAATTGTATGTCCATTAGAAAAGCATGCCTATTTTTTGCTTGTTTTCACTCATGTTTCTGACAGAAGGTATGATAATTTTCATAATTTCATTCTAGCAGGCAATCACACATAGGTCATTTTGAATGTCATGTGTCAAATGTCTAATAATCTGATCCAATGTACATTGAAACTAATAGAAAGCCCCTTATTCATTTCACTGAATGTTAAACATGACCTCATATGTAAAACAGGAGTAAAACTCATTTTTATATTTGCAGAATATGAAAGTTTGAAAGACATGGTGAATTGTAACTATGAAATTATTTGATCTCATCCCGTTTTACCACCATCTCTTCATTAAGCTATGTATAAAAGTCTTAACAGAACAAAGAGGAGGTAGAGGACAACCCTTATGCAGCTTAGAAATAAGATCTCCCTTTTCTTGTCTATTTCATGTGGCTGTATGCAATTCAGATTTTAATGTGAAGTTCTGCCTGTCTGTCTTGGTATTGTATGTCTGTGACCTCGAGCAATTAAGAGATATCATATAGCTACTGTGCATTGGAAAGATATGAGAAACCATTAGAAAGAAACAAAACACATACTGTTGTAATTGTCTGAAATGTGATGCTCTTGCTACACTAAAAATGAAGCAAAAAATCAAAATCAGATACAGAAATAATCAGAATGCTGTGAGGAAGGGGGGCAGATTACCAGTTACCAATATTACACCACTACAGGATTTTGAAGTCTGTTCCGAGTTATTCACACACAGCCTCAACCATGATTTTGTTAAATAATTGTAAAACTTCAAATGATTTCAAGAAAGGCTGATTTGGGTCTACCTTTCTTGAGGAGCACTGGCCCATTATTTTCTGTGGGTTCCTACAGCAACTACCACTTTTTTTTGAATATTCTAGCTGAATGACTTGAGGACAATTCAAAATTGCAGGAGTAAAACCTTAATGTACATCTTGGTTTCTGAATACCATTTCTAAATTAGCTTACACAATTTGGTAAGCTACCACAGGAAAGTTCAAATCAACACACTTCACACAATGTAGTTCAAGGAGTGGTAGGTCAGAATAGAGAAAAATCAGGATAATTTCCAGGATTTTTGTCAGTTTGCAGAGCTATATATGACTAAACAATATCAAAACCAATGCTAACATCTATAATGAATGGTGATACTGCTTACCCACCAAGTCTGGGGCACTTTTTCTGCTAAAGGCTGCAAAATTGAAAGTAAAAGACAACACTGAAACTTCAAAGTAGAGGAGAAACCTTGTGACAGGACGTGTAGCAAACTTAGAACAAAGTTGCATAAGCATCACCAGTGCTGAGATCTGCTTTGAACCCATATCAATAGGGCAGAAAGTCCTGAACTCTCCAGTAAAGAGATTACTAACTTGATCTCTACAGAGTTTTTATTCTATTAGGATACCAAACTGTATTCTGTCTTGTATCATATGTAGAAAGAGTTTATTGAGATGAAAAATGGCTTCCTTCAGACAACTGTAGTTTCATTTACTTCAATTAATTTCTATCAGTAAAACCCATAACACACAGCTTTGTTTTCAAATTAACTAATTAAAACATATAACATCATCTTTGTGGGTTTTTTTTTATGAATATACACAATTTGTGCTTCTTTAACTATTCTTTTTCCTTCCTATATTAATAAGTCTTAGTATGAATTGAAACACGTCATTGAACAATGAAAATACATTGGTTTCCTTTGAGTATATGCCTTTTTCTGCATTTGAGGAAATGGAGATATGGCATGACATTTAAGAGTTGAACTTCCAGAACTTTACAGAAGTCTCGTTTTTGGTATATTAATCCCCACATCAAGTCTGCAATATTTAGGCTGCAATTAAGAAATGCATATCTTTGTTGCAAATATAAACACTGTTGATCATCCCAACTATTTGACCATTTTTCATCAGCACCCTCAGCACACTCCACATGGCTTCTTCATATCCAGGTTCATCACAATAAATAAGTAACAGCTCTCAGAAGAGATGTGTAGGCATTTTGGTCAATACTACTCACAGTCTCCAGCCTTCCTTGCTACCTGAGTAAGAGAGAATAAATCTCTCTTAGTGTGGATTAAGGAAAGTAAAATTTAATTACGGTTTAGAAATGCCAATGCCTTCCACATGCCAATTGCCAGCAAATAGTTTATTGATAAAGATGACTATCCACACTCTAGAAATCTTGAGTGAGTTCTCATCCACTGGAAAGGAAGCTGGTGGTCTATGTATTGTAAAAGCAAGACATAACTATTTCCACTCTTTCAACCAAACTTGCATTTTGAATAAAATACAATAAAACTTTAAGCTAGTCAGTGTGAACACCACAGCAAATCAGAACTCATTTTGGAAATCTGTGGCTAGACTTCAATTGAAAGAAATTGCTGAAGACTGCAATTGATTAGAAATTAAGAAATGAACATCATAAATTAACAGAAAAACAAATTTAAGTCTTTTTTACAGATGTCACCTAGCTGATAAATTATTTACAGCAACTTAAAGAATATTTTTAACACTTTACCTTACTTGTTTTTTGTTTATTTTACTTCTAGAATGCCATGAATTAATGAATGCCATGGCTTATTTTTAAAGCTTCCTATTTAAGTCAGTGACAGAATTTTCACTCATATCAGTGAATTACAAGTTGGGCAGAAACAAGTTAGAACGGAGCTTTTAGCATAAAGCCAGCTTTCATTTTTACTAGGACTAGTTTTAACTAGACATCTAGATACTTGTGGTATTTGTAAAGGAAGCACAGGTGCTCCCCAAACATTTGATCTCAAGTACAGGTGTTTGCTTTTTTACCTTAAGCTCTGTCTTTCTATGCTGCTTAAAATATTTAAAGAACTCCTTCTATTTTAAATATAGATTTTCCACTTTTTCCAGGCATAACAGGATGTGCAGGTACGAAATGTACCTCTCTGACAGGCTAGAGCAGAGACTGGCTTACAGAATATGATTAGCAAGAAAAGCAAAGCTACAGTCTTCTGAGAATCTTACGATGTCTGTAAGGATCCTCCTTATAGTAAAAGAGAAAATTCCCTTACAAACGTTTTGGTAAAATAAGAGTTCAGTTGAAAATCATTACCTTTAAAGATCATGTTGTTGAAAAAAGAATTTGAAAAGTAAGAAACCATGAAATTAATCTACAGTTAACCTCGAACTAAAAGCCTTTAAAAACAAAGACATTAACCCTGACAGAGCTAATACCACCAACAGATGAACATTTTGACCAAATTGCTGTGTTAAATGAATGCTGACCCATGGTAAGACAATGTGGGAAAGATTTTAGAACTGCAACTCAGTTTTATATGTCCTCTAGATGCATAGACTACACTACATGGTTCAGTGCCAAATGGATAGCTATAGCTGTGAGCTATTTAGTACAGATGAATGCAATGATACATTTCTCCAAGACTTTCTTATCTGAAACAGATAAGACAAGAATTGCTCTATTTATCTGAACTGCAGAATGTGGGATGTTTAATATTACTTATCTTAACTTCAGACCCATAAATCCACTGTTTTATATGTCAATACTCATATTGCAACTTCCCCACTTGGGTGTCTTAATTCACTCATGGCCTCCTGCAAAAACTATCCTCAGGCTTTCAAAACAGGTCTAATATGAACAAAGTTACCTCTTACACCTAACATTTGCTCATCTCTACCTACTTGGTATATAATTGGTATATATTGTAATTTATATTACAATAAAAATATTGTTATAATATTCTAATTTCTGGTTCAATTGCAACCAAGTATGTCAAACAACAGCAATTCATCGTTCCCCTTAATTCCAAACTTTCAAGCCACCCGTTTATAATTTCTACTTTCATGATGATGTACAAGTCCATAAGGAGATTTTCCTAAAGATAAGAATCAATAGCTGGGAATCTGATATGGGTGTTAATGACTGGAAGGCATAACATAATGCTGGAAAGGGTTAATGCTGTCTAATTTACCAAGTGACCTCCAGATACCATCACTTTGGCCCAGCTGAAGTGATTGATGACTGGAGAGAAGAGGTTAGTAAATATCCCTTAGGTATTTGTGTACAGCATCCTTGCTTACACCCTTTCAAACATCTCCAGAGAGAGGCTGATTTATTGTACAGCTTCAAAAGGGACTTGACAAACTCTTAATCAAGGGATCTTGTATTAGCACAATAACATCAGTGCCAGTGTCACCTTTCTCCACTATACTCTTTCTATCCTGTGGATTTAACTGTTTTAGAAACTTTTTTTGTAACTGAATATGGGTATAAAGCAGCAAGCCTGAAGAAAAATACTGCCTGAATGCACCAAAAAAATAAATTATTCTGACTCAGAATTTTTGGATCAACAACTATTTCCCAGTTGAGTTCTTTCTTGAAAAATTATTAGATAGAGGTAAACCATGCACTCTTCCAAAATCCCTCAACCCCCCACCCCACTTAAACAAAGAAATATAAATAAGATTTTGAAAGTAAGAGAAAAAAAGTCCGAGACACTCATGGGAGTTCAACAGATTTAGGTGAAGAAGCTCGTCTAGGAATCCTTGCCCAACATTAGAGAACAGCAAACAAGTTTTTGTTGCATGCATTATGGATCTGCTTTTCTCCAATACTGTAAGGTCTGTCCAAGCAAATGTAAGAGAGTGTACTTCCTTGGTAAGAGCAATCACGGTCATTGTTCAGAAATTGCTCCCAAATAATTCCTAAAATTTTTAATACATATTATAAATATATGAATATTCACTATCATCCAGAAAGATTTCTGCATCTTACAAGATGTTCACATTAGAAAATATAGGTTATGAATTGTCTTCTGGTGGTGAGAGTCCACACGTTTTGCATGAAATCAACATAGCCATGCCTGATTGCACCATTCAAGCAGTTTATTGACATTGAGACATGAAACTACTACTTTTATAAACAAACACTTGCATTAAATAAAAAGAGAAGAAAAGGACAACGTGATCTAGTATAGTTATACTTAGATCTACTAAGGAACTTTTATGTTCTGATATCTTGTACAGAGGATCTAGATATTTTTAAATTCATACAATATTACTATTTCACATATGTTCATGTATGAATAAGCGCATAAGGTTTCAAATCCAGGCACTGTGATGATTGTTAGTGTTTGCTTATGAAAACTTGCTTCTGTTAAATGCAATGAGACAGAAAGAGAGTCAGCTCAGTTACAAAGTAAACTGGTCTGCACTTTCAAAAGCCCTTGATAATTTCAAAACCTAGGACCTGTGTTTCAAGGACATATCACTAACTACTGAAGCAGAATGAAGCATTCTCATTGTGAGGAAAATTTCATGGTAAAAATAGCCTTTGAGTAAGTCACACAACATTAGCAGAATAATTAGTCTTTCACAATTGTCAAGGACAATTCAGAATAACTTATTTTAGAGGCAGGCTTTTTTTCTTAAATCCAGTATGCAGAGGTATAGAATGACCTGTAAGGTACAGCATTTATTTTCCTTATATTGTAACTGAAATCACCCGTACATTCAGCTATTTGAAAGCTTAGACAAATAGAGTATGTTATATTTACATTGAGAATCTTGAAGCTCATTGTCCACCACCACAGTCCAGAAGGTTTAACTATAATGCACTTATACTGACATACTCTCACATCTCCCCCTTCCTGTGATAACACCTTGGCTATGTTGGCAGAGCCTGTATCCTTGCTTCCCAAAACTCTCTGAATATGTTGTGTATATTAAAAAATCCATTATAAGTGAGTCCCACAGACTGTATCAAATCTGAAGGTTAAACTACAGCTGACTTTGCTAGACTGCCAAGCACTTTAAGCAGAAACGTCGCTTTGGGTGTTAGAGATTATTCCATCTGGGAATACAAAGAAGTAGCAGATGCTCTCCAGTACTTCAGAGGGGTATTCTATTTGAGGTCATTCACTGCAAAATCAGGCACCCTTTTGTGCTGAAAGTTATGAAAAGGTTTCCCTACCTTCCCTACCTTAATAATGATGAAAATACATGAACACTCACTACACAAAGGACATCAATAGTTTCTGCCAAGGACATTCCAAAGGCTAGTTTGGCCTCTCTCAGTTTCTTGTATTTTTCCCTGAAATAAATGATAATGTATCAATATAGCACTTCTGTTGCTAACCTCAAGATAGATGGATCTGTCTGCCCTTAGGTTTTACTTTGGGACGAATTGTAGAGACTATTTGATGAGAAATTAGGTAAAAAAAAGTCATTGTTTAAAAAAACTACTGCCTTATTAGAAAGAATGTAATCACTTTTCTCCAACACATTCACTGTATCCTGACACTCCACTGGAGAAGGGCAATGCCACATGATCCTTTTTGCTCCATGTTTTTCTAGAATTTAGAAACTATACCTTACACTATGCGTCCCCACAACCTCAAAGACAGTATAGCTGTTCTCAGGGGTGTTCCCTTGAAGAACTCCCTGTGTCACCATTTCACAGAGGTACACAGTTGGGAAAGTGGTCTTGGTCACTTTCAAAAAGGACTGGCCAGTAGTTTGCAACAATCTGGTGGTTGCTAGCTGCTGTATCCCAGTACAAGTGAGCTTCCAATATCTTCCCTGAGGACCTGTCTTGAGCAGACCAGGTTCCAGCAGCATAAGGCTGTCTTTTCACCACTCTAGCTCTGAACTACGCTATGTGCAGAGCTAGGAGAATCTGGGTCACAGATTTTATACTGTAGTATGCCAGGGGGACTTGTTATTTCACTTGTTTGCTCTCTATGGCAGCCTGATGCAACTTGGCATGCAAAAATATGTGCAATGTCACACTGTCCAGGAAAGTAACACATATCACCCCTGGGTGAAATTGAAAGCCAACGGTTTTCTGATTAAATGCGTCAGGCAACACTTGTCTCCCATTTGCACCAGCAAAACTCCACGCTCTTCATCAGAGTTCAGTTTGGATATGTGTGCAGGAGTGCAGGTAAGAAGAAAAATTGAGATTTATGATAAAATTTTTCAGCTTATTAGGATCAAGGTTTCCTCAGGAAACCGGGAGTTCTTCTCATGCGTTAAAACTATGATAATCTGCAAGGCTCATATTTGATTTAGTCGATTTTTATGCAGTGCAAATTAGCTACAGATTGGGGAGATAAGGAATTAGTGTTTTGAGCAGTTGCATTTTTGTTTTTCCTGTTGAGTTGATGGATACTGGCTTTCACGGCCTTATAACCTACTTTTTTATTATCTCAGGCACTACTATGAGCCTGGACAGCAGCTAAGATTTTTTTTTTTATAATGCATAAAGCTTTCAAAGCTCTACTGCTACAACTAATAAGCAGTTTCTTAGAATAAAATGCCACAACTATAGTCCTCTCAGAGATTATCAAGCATTATACATCATAATTCCTTCTAACAAGGAATAAGTTTAAAAATTCAGGGGGATCATTAATACTTATATAATGCTTTTCAAATATTTTTATATTAAATCTTTCAAATTTCATGTGACAAAAGTATATGTTAAAACATAACAAAGAACGCCTCTGGCTATAGAAAATGGTTGCATTTTGAAGGCATATTGAGACATCTCATATTGTGGCCAGCATTAAACTGGACTAATCTTTTACTTTCTAATATTGTACATCTCTATATAATTTCCAGGTTCTAAGAAGGTGTGATGGAATACTTATTTTGGCTCTGGTAGGTGCTCCATGAATAAGCCATGTATATGAATGCAAGCAAAGCTCTGACATTAAATTGGATTTTTCTCCAAGAGAAGCTTTTACACAGCTTCTTCCTGAGCTGTGTAAAAGTCTACGTACTGCCACTCAGCTGGGAAATCTTTTCACCTATTTTTGTACTCACCACAGTCTGCTGGCTTCTCCAGTCATATGCAGATGCTTGTGTAACACCAGCATAATATATAGCTTTATACACTGCAGAGAAAAAGGCCTGTGCTTCATTCTTGTTTCATTTTCTTTTGTGAGCAATGGAGTTGCTTTCAGAATCATGAAAAGCAGAGGTTACAGTATGATATATAAAATAGGCCAAATTACCATCATTCCCAAGCACAGAGCCTCCATCCAATCCAAGCATAGTCCATGGCATCACAGACGTCATCACAAGATTCTTAGTTTCAAACACAAACAGCTGTGACACTGCTTTCTTTCTCAGGATGTGATGAAAAATTCATAGAAATGCTGCCTAAGTATCATCTTCTCACTTTTCTTAGCCACCTAAATGTAACTTTCATTTCTTTTCTTCAAACATATTTGGTTTCTTGTTGTTTTCCCCGATACATCATTCCACTCTGATCAGACTTTCTTCACATTTTAGCTGCTATCAATTTCATCTTTCATCAGAAGGCTACAAAGCAATTCATTGTCTTCATAGTTTTATTCATGCCTTGTTCAGGGGAGCACACACCACTGAGATTATCGTGAGCTGGTCACATCACACAGTCAGCAACAAGCTCTGCATTACCTGGAGCTCACCAGCCTGGCTTCCCCTTGACTGCTTTTCATCCAGATGAGACAGCTCAATAGAGACTGTTGGACTGATGATTTTCAATATCAGCAGTTCCTCTCTACAGGTTTCAGCATAAATGTAGTAGTTCACCCCTTTTGTCAACAAAAGGAACTCCTAAAAATGTTTAAAGTACTTATCATCTACTCCACTTAAGGTTCTTGTGGTTTGAAAAGCTAAACTGAAGGAAGGAAATGTCTCTGTTCAGCGCCAAAAGTCCAAACAAAGGCTTGTGAAGGAAATTTGGGATTTCTTAATCCTGTACTTCATAAGAAACATGAACAAATATTTTCCATTTCTAGCTTCGTTCAGCCAAGAGCTTCTTTTTGCATCATATATATATATACATGTATAGTTGTTTCCCCTCTGATATACACTCATAGGATAAAAAAGCATTTTGTACTATTTTTATACTCACTATTATCAAAAGTAATATAAAGACATAACACTGAAGAGCTAGAAAATTTGACCCTGCAAGACTGTAAACCTTCTCAAAGAAAATATATTTTACACAGAGGAGGAACTAAATTCTCCCTAAAACAAGGAAATAGGAACACCATGATCTCTTCAAGCACTTGCAGTGTCAGGAACACCACCAGTAGAATAACAGTGGAACCTATGACCCGACTTCTTGTTCTGTCACTATTTGATTAACCTTTCTCTAACTACTAATACACATTTCTTATTCTCATTTTCAAATAAGGAAAGGCTTGAGCTTCACAGAAAGGGTGGTCGGGCATTGGAACAGTCTGCCCGGGGAAGTAGCTGAGACACCACTCCTGAAGATATTTAAAAGTCATATAGATGTGGCACTTAGGGACATGATTTAGTGGTGGACTCGGCAGTGTGAGGTTTACAGCTGGAATCGATGATCTTAGAAGTCCTTTCCAACTTAAATGATTCTGTGATTCTACAATATTGTCTTCTTCAGGACACAGCTGAATCATCTGCAATAACTGGTTGTCAAGTATTTCCCTTCCTGTAGCTAAGCTGAATTGTTGTGTTACTTACTGCTTTGGGGATTTGGAGGGAGAGAGGACAGCAGATTACTTTTTCTTCTTTTAATGATATGCTGCTGATGCAAGAGGTAAGAATAAAGCACGGGATGTGGGAGATGATAAAACTGGTACTGCTGCCAAATGCTTTACACTACTAAAACCATGCTCTTGGCATATCGTGAGGCCCCAGTTTTCAAGGATGTGCATGTGGGAAGGCAAAAGAGAAGAATCTAGAGTTAGTCTTTTCCTTTAGCAAGAAAGACTAATAAATAACTACATGAAAATAACATTTTGGCTGTTTTTAATTTTTATACTGTTGTATTTTATTTTATTTTAGATTTGTATTTCATCTAGTTGTAGACATAAACCCCCACAAACAACCAAATTCCCCAAAGTATAGAAAATTTACGAGAATCCCTTTAAAATTGTTCAGATCTAGGTTCTGCCCAGAGATTATAAGGGTAAACTTAATGCAGAAATATATAGAATAAAAAATAAAAATAAAACAACTTGGATAACCAAACTGAATGAGTCCCTACAGGTTAGAAGCTTGCAAATGAAAAACTAAATATTTCTAAATTACTCTAATTTTCTACATGCAAACAATTCACCTGGTATTTTTATTAATTAAGCATTTCACAAGCTAAATGTTCAGGTTGCTATGGTTAAAATGCAATTTCAAGTTGATGATTAGGTGGCTTGTTTGTGTCTATGGCAGGGGGTACTGGAAGTCATGTTTACATTTGAAGTAAAGGGCTTTTGTAGAGCACTTTGTTACAAAGTAAATAGCCTTAAGGTGATTGGAACCATAAAAATCTCTGGGTTTTTTAAAAAAAAGATTATTTTCATACTTTAACAGCACAAACAGGAATAGAAGCCATCACAAAAATTACTATCTGCCTGATAGCTGGCTGTAAAATACCTGTAGAATAAATATCACATTCATTCCCATAGGTGTACAGAAGGGTCTTCTCAGAAGAAAGGTGGGAAACTGGGGAAAATTAGCAATATCTGAACAGACAATGAGATAGCAATAGCCAAAGACTATCAGCAAAGCCACAGTTTTCAGTTACTTCCCATTGGAGCAATGGATTCATTGGAGGATGAATCAGTATTTAGATGCTAAAATGTTTATGTATTTCACCACTAAACCATATCAATACAACTTGTCAAAAATGCAATCTGTTAATATAAAAACTGTTTAAAAGTCTTCTTGAAGTTGTTGAGGGGACTACACTATATGAGACTTGTAATGCATAAACCCATAATTTTGAGAATGTCATTGTTATGACTAATGTTGCAACATTCACATCCAAATATTGCTTATAACATATTTGCTATTTTATATTCTAACGTATTGTCTCCTATTAAAAAGAATTTTTTTCCTTACTAAATTGAAATGTGACATTAAAATCACATAACTCATTGTGTAAAAACTGAATTTTTTCAAACAATGCAAAATGTTCAGATTTCTTCTTTTTATTTCAATCCAGCATAAGACTTGGAGACTAGAAATTTCTGTTTCAGTTTTTATTAGTTAGCAGCTGATTAATAAACATACTTGGTTTTGAAAGAAAACATGGACATACAGTGTTGCTGGGCACTCAGATTAGGCTGTTTTAAGAAACAACATGTTCTTAGAAATGTGTTGAACAAAAAATAATAGAAGGAGGAAAAAATATCTAGAGTTCTAGCTTTTATGGTCACTGGATCCAAAAATGACCAATCCTCAATTTTATTATTATAATAAGCAGCTTGGTATTACTTTTTTAGACATTCACAGTGCATAATTAATCAGGGATTACTTAAAGTACAGTGAAATGTGTTTATGTTAGACATTGGGCACAGATCAAAACATCTCCCTCTGTTTCCAAGTCCTATCTTTCCTTTGTGTAAAATTATCCATTCATTACTTCTTTATCTTCATTCAGGATTTGTATGTAAACGTTTATGGAGATTATTTTTTCCCATGGTGATAAATCCTTCATCTTACCTCAAGATGTTGGTTATATATTTGCTACTTACAACATCCTGCATTTATAGAGTGTAATAACAGAATATAAATATTTGTACCAGATGTCATGGCTCATACTCTGTTCTCAAGCAGTTTTAAACTTAATGGCTTAGACAAACACAGGAATTACCTAGACCAGGATGGGATATGACAACTTTCCAATATTGCTTATGCATCTTGACATGTAATTAATACATTCTCCTCTCTAGCATTCTAGCCATAGCTTTAAAAAATTACACGTTAACAAAAGGAATGTCTAGCCATATGCTATCAAAAAAGCCACTTGAAAGATGAATCCATGTCATTCCACTCAATGGCTGAAAGACACAGTATCTTTTTATTGCGAGCAGAGAGTCCTGACTGATGCCTGATGTTAAAAAAAAAGAGTGATTTGTTTCTTATTTATAAAAAACATACAGGTATGTCCACATGCATGTGTAGCATAAACTTAACACACAAAATTGATTGGCCAAGTACGGTTTCTTAAAATAAAGCCAGAAGCAATTAACATTTTCCCCTTTTTTCCAATTGATAAACATTCACCCTATCTGACAGAATTATTTCCAAACTGCAGTTCCTTGCTGAGACTGGTAGACATCCACTATGGTTTGTGAGGCAGGTATCAGAAGTGACTTTGGGAACAAAACCCAGAGCAATCCTCACAACCACCACCACTGTCTGGTACAGGTACAAACATAGAAACTAGTCCAGAGATGAGAATTTTACATAATCCCCCGGCAATAACACAATTACATATTCAACTCCACCTCTCAAACATCTTCACCCTAAATTGCGAACAGTAAGTTACATCTGCACTAAGTAAGTGTTTCATGGATATCAAGTGCCATGACTCTCAGATTAAACAGGAAGATGCAGCAGTCTCTATCCAAGTATTAGTTACACACATGCAGGTGTTACTGAATACAGATTTTTTTTCCTCTTTAGTTATGGGTCACCTCGTTTCAGTTCAGAGACAGTTCACAATTTATTACCCAGTATGTAAAATACCAGGAATTGGGTTGTCTTACCTTAAAAAAATCCCAGATCATGCAAACACACGAGAGCAATAAACTGAATGTCAGTGATTAAATCAATAATTTATATAACAAAGTTAGAGGTGAACTGCAAATCTTTTTACATATTCCCTGAACTTCAGCAGCAGATGTTGAACTGGAAGATAAAGTTGGGCATTCAGCACAAATGAAATGCAAACCCTACTGTTTCTTAGGTCCCACCACATCCATTCTGTTAAACTTTCTGCCACCAGTTCTTCAGTGATGCCCCACTATGCATTAAAGTGTTATTATTACCTCAGTAGTGACACCAACCTGAAGTACAAAAGTGACCTTTAGAAGCAGAGAGGTCATGCAAGTGGCAGCTTTTAATATTTAATAAAGGCTTAGAATATATTTTTATACATTCATAATATCGACATAAAAAGTGATTTTTAAACTTGTCAATTGAAGATATAAAAAGTAATGTTTAAACTTTTCAAAAACTTCTTACAGTTGGAGACACAGAGTTTTTAAAATATGTATTTTTATAGCTGACAGAATGTAATTGGAAGAGATACTGACTATAAACAAAATTTCTGTACTTGAAAGAGTAATGGATATCCTCAAAACATTATTATAAATACTCTTATTCTGTATTGCACCTAAAGTAATTGTATGTGTATAGCAATTCTCTATTAAGTTTGTAGCAAATCATAGAATCATAGCTGCATATATGCATTATGTGATTACATTTGAAATATACATTTTGAGAATTAAAATCTATCTTTAAAATATCATGTACCCTATAATAAGCAGCCAGTATGATTATTTGTCTTGTCTAAGTAAGGCAAAGTTCCATGATCACACTCCTAATTTTCCCATTTTGAGTTCATATTCCACCTTTATTCCATGATCTTCTGTAAGAATCAATTTCTTTTAAAATCGGTCTTTGGTAGTCCAATCCCCTCCCCCGAAATCATCTTAGAATTAATCACAGCTAAGAGACACTTTAAAGGAGCTGTAGCTGTGAAATAACAATATTTGGTATTTAATTGACCCATGGAAATAAGACTTTGTTAAAGCTGATTCCATAAAACGCTGGTTTCAAAGGACCATGAAAAGCAGATGGATTCTGGGAAGGAATTAAGTGTCTGCTGGTAGGGGGGTGATGGTTTGCTTCATTAATAAAATGTGAACAGCAGGAGGACACTAATGAATAGGCACCCTAGAACTGGCATACCAAATTTATTTCATCAGACATGTACATTCACACACTCTCAAAATGAAAAAATCCCTCACCTACCCAACACATTTTAACTCTACAGAAAAGCTGGAATCTACAAAAGGCTTCTTTTAATAGCAATGTAAATGTTGACTGCATGAGAACATTGAAAGCCCTGGAAAGACCTCTGAATACTCGGCAACTTTGAGCAACAGGTGGCCCAGCTTTTATGTTGTGTTTCTTCTCAGGTTTAGCCTTCCCAAAATTATCTCTCAGTACACTGGCAGCCTGTGCATATAATAGACGCTTTGCTATTTTCCTATGAGCATTTATAGCTTTTGGTGGAATGTGATGACATCACACAAGGAAATTACAGCAAATTTAGGCCCCTATTCAATACAGCAGTGACTTAGGTATCCAGTCTCAAAAACTGCTGTTCTCCACCCTTCTTAAGCAGAGAAACTTTCAGTTATGACTGAAGATCTCTGACTCAACTAAATACTCACTCGTAATAAAGGTTATATACAGCAGATCTTTACTGTGGATTATGAAGACCAATAAAAGTCTTATTTAATTAGATTGTGCATGGCTTAAGACTTGGATATATGGACTGTGTCATTTACTTTTGGAAGGGAGTAAAGAAACACTGAATAGCAAAGCATTTGTGTTCAGACATGACAAAATACCTGAAAAGCACTTATAAGAGAAAGACAAAAATACATGGGAAGGATTCACTTGGCACTAGTGGTGAGGACTGCTGCAAAATGAATGATATGGCTCATTTTTAACACACATTATGGAACATATTTAGAATTGGATATTTATGCAAAAAGTGTCACTTACATTAACCCTTTCCTCTGGTACACCATTTCTTCTTCAAGGCTTACCATCTCCTACACTGGTCAAAGCCCATTCTCACTGCTTATGAGATCCTAGGGATTCATTTATCATTTAAGTCTGTATGCTGTGGTCCAGCCTTTCTTAGCCACAACAGCATTACACTCCTGAAGAGTTAATTTGGTCCCTTAACAGTTAGCATGATGTTTCTCCACTACAAGTTGAACACAGTAGGAAAAGACTGCCCAGTCTCTTGGTGGAATGAAAAGACATTGAAAATCCCTCTGGAAGTGCCACCATGATGCTTTCACACCAGAAAATTGAAATCTATTCAAGGAACCTTCTTGCTCTTGGAAATGGCTTTGCCAGACAATGCTGAAGGCATAAACATGTAATTGGTGGCTTTTGTGCCACTGTATGTTAGTGGCTTCCTCACTGTTTTCTCACAAATCTATGGGAGCAGGACAAATTTTAGCGGTATCTTAACACGATTTTAGTGGTATCTGAGTGGTGTGAGAATCACTGAGGAGTTTTTGTTCTGTGAGCAAATGAATGTATTAATAAGAGAGACCTGAAATAAGCCGACAAATCTCTGGGTTTGCTATGAAGAGGAAGCTACTTAAAAAAATCTATCTAAACATAGTAAGGAAAGGTCATGAGTATTGTGTGAGGGGTTTTGTGGTTTGGGGTTTTTTTTGTTGTTTTCTTATTTTGTATGTGTGTGTGTGGTTTTTGACTTTAGTTTTTTTGGTTTGTGTTTTTGTTTGTTTGTTTTTCCTGGGCACCTATATGCTTTTCTGGAGCCTTTTTTTTTTTTTAATAAGCTACTGTAATATTAATTATATTAAATTTTATTTTCTTTCAGTATTGTTTATGTGCTTCATAATATCACAGTCCAAGGTGCAAAGAAAGCAGAGAGATGATTGCTGTAGGTTTTTTAAGGGGTTCCCTTTCAGAAATCTTACACATGTTTTAAGGAACCCAACACTTCCCCTACAGTGGTGTCCTATCCAAACTACTTTTGGTATAAGGATTCAAATCTGTGAATTTAAAATAGTCCTTCAGAGGAATTGATTAGAGGAGAATATAATGTCATTGAGTACCAAGCATATTTCTCCCTTTCCTGCAGAGTTAATGGCAATGGTAAGATGATGCTTGCTAAAAGCTAGAAGAGGGGTAAAGGTGCAACTAAACCACTGATTTTTACATTTATCAACAGGTTATTGATATATTTTGCAGTTTTTACTCAACTCTGTTAATAAGTGTCTAAGAAATCATTACTTTGTCCTATATAGGACAATATTTATTGTCCTATAGCACAATAGATGCACTCTATTCCTTTAAGTGTGGAAGCTGATGAGGTAATAAAACATGCATTTTCTCTAGAAGTATTGCCATTTCCAACAGAAGGCCTAAGGTAAGGAAAAAGTAGCCTAAAAAAGGACTACTGTAATTTAATACAAAAGGCCAAAAAAGTGCTAAGAGTTAAAGTATCAAAAGGAAACTAATCTTTGAAGTACAAAGAAATGGCATTTTTCCTCTGCAAATTCTTTGAAGCAGAGTACCACAAATCACCCAGTAATCTTACGTGAAATTCACTGTAAGACTTTAACAGCACTTTATTAACTTACATACCCTGTGCTCTTCTGCCTAGCACTGAAGAAGCAGGGTTAGGATGTCCGGAACTGAACGTGCCTTATGTATCCCAACCTTGCTTTCTACAGTTCCTTTTCTCTCTGAGGCAGGATGGACTCAGTTACGTATGGTACAAAGCCATGAGGCCTGGATGTGAAAGGGCAGAGCATCTCCAAAGCAGAACCACAACATGTGATTATGGATTTTCTTCTCCATCAATACAACACATTTAAACCCCCAACAACAGTGTGGAAACTCACTGCTCTCTGTAGTGGTACTTGTGAGTCAGGGCAAACCTATTACGTGCAGTAACTGCCTTGTGGTTCTAACACTGCTAATACAACCATAGCTATTAATGGCTTAAAGAGTATTTATTTCAACTTTGAATCCTTTTTAAAAAGCACATGGGACTAAAAGAATATTATTTGGATCTGTTAAATACTTTTTTTCAATGTTAAAAAGGCAATGCTTTGGAAAGCCCTTTAATAATCACTAGTATAACTAGCTAGTATAATAGCTGTAATGCCAGATTTTTCCCCCCTCTTTAAAAATCTTATGCATGCTTTTCTATCAAAGATTCCCATTTCCATGAAGAAGGTAAAAATCTGAATTTTCTTTAAAAACATAATTTTATATTTTCTTCTCCCCTCATTTGTAACATGAACAAATGCAGCTAGATGAGTTTAGAATTTGGTTTGTTAAAAAAAAAATCATCTCCTACATTCTAGAAAAAATATTTAGAAATTATTACTTTACATTGAAAAGAATTCTCGTAGTTTAGACTAGCAAGCTCTAAGTATAAGAATATTTAATACACAAAAAGAACACAGTAATTTATAAATGCAGAATAATTGTACTTAAGGTACTCAAGTAAAATCATACAGTTTATATGTACATATGTAAAATACTTTAAAAAAATTTTAATTTGGCATACTTAATAATGTATGTGATATTAATACAGTTTCAACTATACTTGCTGGGAAAGCAGTAGTTTTCTTAGATATATATAGTCCCAAATTCCTTCAAAATAGAGCTTTTGGAAGGCATTTATGGATCTAAAGTTTATGTGTATGTGATTGTTTTGGAGAATTCATCGCAATGGTCTGAAATATTGCCCATTGCCTGCAATCCTTCTACTGATTTCCTCTGAGAAAAGTCAGGCTCCAGCTCCTCCACACAATCCTGTTAAGCAGCTGTAGACAGAAATAAAATCCCTCTTTCTCTTCTCCAGACTAAATGACCCCAGCTCATAGCTCTCTTCATACACCTCATGCTGCAGTCTCCCACTATCTCAGTGGCTCTACGCAAGCCTCAGTCAGTATATCTTGATTTATCTTGTACTGGTGAGCCCACCACTGGATCCAGTGTTGAGCAGAGAGGAAGGATCCTCTCCCTCAGCCTAATTAATACAGCCCAGAATGTTATTGACCTTCTCTGCTCCAAGGACACACTGATGATTCTCCTTCATGTTGCTTCTCACAAGAACCCCCCTGTTGTCTTTTTCTGCCGAACATCTTTCTAGCTGTTTGGCCCTCCACCTGGTTTGAATAAGGGGTTCTGTGAGGAATTGGCTTGTGTGAACCTCTGAGACAGCAAGGCCATGGGAAAGCAGCAGTGTCTTTGTATGTGCTAAAACTGGCTGGTAAACAGGAGGTTGGCATTAGCAAAACAAAGGCAACTGAAGAGCCACCTGTGTAAACAAAGGAAGGGAGTAGAGGTGATATCACCACTTAAGTAAGTACCAATAATGAGCTCAATTCCTGCAATATGTATGAACCAATTATGGAATGTAGACAATATGCAATAAATGAAGCTAGCTGATTCTCACATTGAGCGTCTCTTCCCTCGTCTCGACAGGGTTCTTCATCCTATTTATGGGACTTTGCACTTGGATCTGTCATACTCCATGAAGTTCCTGTCAGTCCACCTTCTTATCTTATTTAGCTAGTTCTGAGTATCTACTTTCTATTGTACAGACTTCTCACAACCTGATATCACCTGAAAATCTGTTGGAATACTCCATCCTGCTTACTAGGTTGTTAATAAAGACACAACATAGTCCTGGCCCCAGAGTCAGGCCCTGAGGCATGACATTGATAACCACCTTTCAGGTGGACTTTACACCACTGACCACTGCTCTTTCAGCCCCCTGGTCCAGTCCATTTTTCACCCATTTTGTCATCTATTTTGGTTGGAATTTGCTTCATTAACAAAAATATGTTCAAGTTCAACAATCGGCAAAGATTTTTCCATTTATAGTGATGGAGATTGCAAATTGACTCAAGAGATCATTCCCCAAATCCCCAAATCTCCATATCCCCACTCATGTGATAAAATCCGAACAACATGATGCACTGAAATCCCTAGGGATTCCTCATGACTGACAGAAAGTCTTAACGATAATAACATTCTTCAGGATCATTTGAAATAGATGCTACTATCTAAATATAAATGTACTATCATTATTTCAATGGGCAATCACTGAAGTAAACAGCAACATTTCTATCAATGTGAAGAGCTCCACTGCAGACAGGTGCACATATATTTGCATGTATCTGGAGCACCAGGCACTGGCACACTGTTTGGATTCAATGGAAAGCCAGAAATGGAGAATTTTCAGCATGCAGTTTTCAAACACTTCAAACTATGTTATGTCTTAAGGAAACACAAAGGCACTTTTGTTCTTGTTGCAGGATGAAGAAATAAAAATAAGCTACTTCTGAGTCACACATTCAAAGGAACAATTTAAAAAGGTCTTAAAACCTGAAAACATCTCTCCGTCTAGATATGGCTATGCTTAAAGCAGAAGTATGCTTATTAAAATCCTTCGGAATATCTGACCATTAAATGTAACACTAACCATGAATATTTTCAGGCGGAGATTTCTACAAGAATGTACTTTGTCTTAAAAAAATAGAAGAGGGAGAAGAAACAAAGGAGAACAGTAGGAAAACAAAAAGAACTGCTTGTTGCAGGTTGACTACTTGCAGGTATAAGCATTTCAAAGGCCGAACAGATGGGCACGCAGGAAAACAGCTCCTGTAAATAAATAAATGAAAAAATAAGTGGTCTCATGCAGTAGAAAGCTAGTGAAGGCAGAAAATTATCAGAGATGTCTCCAAAACTTCTCTGTCATAACCTCAATAAAACACTCAAATTTCAAGCACGCACACTGCAAGACCTGATTTTATAATGCCATTCCCAGCAGACGTTGCTGCTGTTTTAATTTCTTTCACACAAACACATTCAGTTTGACTTTAGGAATCCTCCCTTGCGCCCCAGCTTCTCTGTGTTCCAAGACACAACTTTCTTTGCTGAACAATGACATCAGTGCCATAAAAAATGATGAAAAGATTTGCAAGTTCAGCTGACTTTGTCTACAAAGACAAAGCTGCAACATGCAATCAGGGAACTGAATGCCATATGGACAGAAGAACATGACTGAATGTGTTCACTTGCATCAATGCCACTGCAAAGCTTATGCAGGACTGTTTATACTGTGAAGGCGTGGAGAAATATCCTTTTTACACCCCTGAGCAAAGCATCTGAGTCACTACAGAAGATGAAAGTTATTACTAAAACAATCCACTTTGGGCTGTAAGCTACAGTATACTATCAGCTATGTAAGCCAATTTATTTTTTATAAATTAAATAAAGGAATGTTACAATAAAGAGCTTTTTAAATAGGAGTTCTCTGGCATGTATGTATTCAGGCACCCATCACCTCTACTTCCAGAAACCTGTAATGTGAATGGCAAGAGAGAAGTAGATGGAACAAACTTGGAATGGTACTCAGACTTGACATTCATAAACAGTAAAAATTTCAAGTGTCTGGAGCAAGCGGGAACCTTGTTATGCCTGGGTATTTTTTCTTTTCCTACAGTCCCAAAGCAAGAGTCAGGGATCTAATAGAGAATTACTTTCCTTATGGTATTCCTGCTGGTAAGTAAAACTGGACTAGATAATAAATTGCAAATATGCAATGCAGCCCCTAATTTATTTGCATATATACTCAGCCCTTAAGGGGCCTACTGATACTAAGTGCTATAAAACACATCATCATTGTCTCTGAGAAAAATTCTGGCCTTACCTTCAGTGATAAAAGACAAGACTACCGTGCTGTAATTACTTAAGTTATTTCCCAGGTGAATCCTACCAGATTTTAGCTTCAGAACACAGATCACATTATTCTCACATTGAAGAACACATAATTTAAAAAAAATAAATCCATATGTGTGTATTGATCTTTCCTTATGAACAGAGGCAGCAGAAAACATCATGGAGATGTAGATTCTGAACTTATATAAAGGATTGATAGAAAAGTTCAACGATATGTATTGATTTGTACTAAAACATGGAGAAAATTAATCAGCACAATGACAAGAAGCAAGATGCAAAGTTATTCAATAGAGTAAAGATAAACTGTTTGTTTAAAATCAAAAGCTTCATGTCAAAAATGTTGAAGTTATCTTCACAGTCTTCTGTAAATAAAGGAAACCTCAATATGGTAAAAATATTAAGGAAAAATAATAAAAATAATCACACTAACATAGATAATTTGACCCTTAAGTTAAGGAAAAAACTCACCAGACAATCTCAGAACTTTTTGTTTTATGAAAAATGCCAAATTTCAATTTTCTTTTCCAATGTAGAATATATTATTTACATGTGAGAATTTTTGATAAAATGGAAATTCTCTTCTCAATTTACAGTACTTGAAAACAAAGCCAGTACAGCAGAATCTTCCTAAGCTTACTCAGTACAAACATATGGTACGGTAGAAATCTTCTTGTTCTTCCTTACCATCTTGCTGGCTCCATTGTATGGCTACAAGATTTTACCTAATCTTGCAAAAATGGAAAGATTGAACCAAAGTGATTCTTTCCTGACAAAGATGTCACAAAATTCTATAGTTTCCAAAGAAATGACTTTGCCATTTCAAATCATCATTAGAAAAAGAAAAAAAAATTGTCTGTTTAAAGGATGAATTGCATCAAATCCTTGAAAAATGGCCATATTACATTATGCTTGGAGATTTGCATTGATTGTATGCTATGGTATCTTGCCTGGACACTTGACAGGGGAAAGCTGTGTGGAGCTGTTATTATGTGCTATGTGTGTTTTGTTGTGGGACAGCTGCAGGTCCTTTATGTTAGATCTGCTGCACCTCTTGATGAGATTGATCCTTGACTAAATAGCACATTGAAGATAATGACTCATATTTTTTGTCTTTCATATTTCAGTAAATAAATAAAACCCACCAATCATAACTGAAGCCCTGAACCTGACCGAAATAAAGTGAATGAGAAAACATTAATTGATCGACTGGGGGAAGAATCAGATCTCAGCAGAGCCAACTGGTACAACCCCAGAAAAGATAATAAATAAAACACCTGCATAGAGCTTATTTCAGCTTATCTCTGATAGTGAAGATTTAACCTCATTTTTCATGGTCATTTGGGCTTTGAAAGAAGTAATAAAATTGGATGCAATTAGGAAAAAATAACAAAAACCATCATACTTAATATTGCCATTACTCTTTTGATTAGATGTGCCTTAATATTTCTTTTTACACAATTAAATGCTTCAGCTTACTATATATTAAAAACACTCCATAGTAGTTTAAAATTATAATAGCTATTAAGACTTTTTAAAGCATTATACAAATTCTCTTTTAACTATAAAACTATTTCATACAACTAGAAGCCACAAAAGACTAGATTAGTTTAAATATAAGGAGTGTATACAATTTAAAAAATTATTTTTGCAGGTGGCATGTAGCAAATATATGTTCCATTCTTAGTTCAGACATCCATTTTTTAGTCAAGGCCAAGACTGCAGTAAACAAGCATCATATCAAGAAATATTTTTTTGAGATAACATGAAAAGAAACTTTCATATCCTGACTACTCCTAATTAATCACGTAAATAATAAATGCAGCTATATTGTGTAAAGCATATCATTTTGCTACTCATTCTCAGTGCACAGTCAGATAAAGCTATTTACTTGTTTCAAAAGGCCAGCAAATACAACATTCCTCTTTTTGCAGTGCAATGATTATTTTATATACACATATCACACTGACTTTAGGTGCCTAGAGACGCTGTTTCAGAAAAGGAAAAGAGAGAAATTGTTTTCAAGACTCACTAAATGCTGATCAGTATATTTTAGGAGTCATTAAGCCCTTAGCAACAGAAGAATCTACATCGAACCTTGTGCTATGGTCAGAAAATCAACAGACCAATTTTAAAGGGTCTTAAACAAAGATAAAGGCTATTTATCCCACTGTTATCTCACTCATAAACCAGAAACGAGCAACCTGCAATGACCTAATTATTTTTGTTTACATCAAGAGGTGTCGACTTCAATATTTTATGGGAATTATTAGCTTTGGCTCATGAAAAACACCTGAATGATACTCATGATAAATGAGTAATGGCGCCAGTTTCACTGAAGAGACCATCCAAATATATACCGAGCCATAAGCAAGAGAAACAGATGAGCACCAGCCAATGCAGGGCTGGCTAAACACCCTGCTTTAACTGCAGAAGGATGGGAATCAGTAAAAATTAGCATCCTCTTTTAGAAAAACTTATTATCTGCTGCACTTTGCAACAGTAGTGGCAGCAGAATGCTACTTCTTAAGAGATCACAGTCCAAGATGACAGACTTCCCTCCAGTCCAAAAGGGAAGATGACTTACTGGGTCTGTCTTGACAGCATCCATGGTATTTTTACCTGGTGCTGCCTTTAAGTACAGATGCTGTCTCAAACCAGCACAGATAACAGGTTCAGCTTCAGGTCAACAGAATTATTTCTGTTCTGATAAAAGTCTGGTACTCCTACGTCTGAGGTTTATGTATGCCAGCATGTCTAGCACAAGATGTTTCAGGGATTGTGTAGACAGCAGGTTGCATGATTTGCATCAGGATTGTCTCAGTAGTGTCATGCAGTTACTAGCTGAGGTATGTCTTGGTTCTTTGTTTAGCAAAGAGGCTGCTCTACAACTTCATCAAAATGCAGGAGGATAAAATTAAGTTTGCTGAGGATTTACTGAAGCTGTGCTATTTCTCAAACAGACAACTGTGAAGAGCCATGTACTGCTGCCACTGCCAGTGCTGCACTGAAGTCTTCTGCTGCTGATCCAGCTCTCATAACTTGCACATCATGGGTTACCCGGTCCTTGGTTCTCACACACTACGTGCATGCAAGCTCAGTGTGCCTGCAGCTCCTCCCAGAGCAGAAGACTGCCTACTGCATTTAAGTGAAAGAGGTATGACAGTGGATTTGTTGGCTGGGAGTAACTAAGTCATGTGAAGTAGAGTAGGGAGTAGCTGTTTAGAAAGTGAAGTCTTCCATACAGAGAAATGGCTCATGTCAACACGTACTTCTTCATACATCCAATAAGTATATGTACAGTTGTGGGCTTTTATGACTCCTGCTTTTGCCTGATCTGAAAAAAGTGGAAAAGTCTGAAAAGCAAAGTTTTTGAATCAAGCAAATGAAATAATGAAGACCAGTGTTAATGGGAAGATTAACTCTCTACTGAACTTCCTGCCTGCTTTCTTCTCTCATGAGCTAACTTTTTTATAGCATGTTTTCTCTGTGGTTGTTTTCTTGATGTTTTCAAGGACTCGATGTCATCACCAATCTGGGATGGTTTTCTGTACCTGTGCAGATGACAAAAGTATTGCAATGCTTCTAACTCTGCAGTGGAAAGGGTCCAAAATCCAGGAGGCTGTCTACTTGTCCCTACCATCGGGAAACCTGCCTGGCATGATGAGAGTTGCTGATGAACTGCATAACAGGTTGGGTAACTGCTTAGTCTCCCCCTCGTTTATGTGGCCAAATCAAGTCCAGCAGAGGTGAAGTGACAAAATTTTTTTATCACTATTTGTGAATAGGGATTGATAATTACATTGTCTCCAGATCTAAAAATAATCAAGCACAACCCCTTAGTAACTGTTGTATCTGGACAGTACCTTGCAGCTGTAGGGACTCAAGAAAAGCAACTGTATGTACTGTTGCACTAAAGCAAGATGCCCTAAAACTCTTCTTCCTCCACAAGTATCATTACTTCCTGAACCTGAAATAGTCAACTGAGTTTTGTGATCTTTTTCAGACTAATTATTTGCTTATAGAAAATTCACATTTTTTCATTACTAGGGTTCATTTTGAAGAATTTCCACAATAGTTCCCTTGTTGAATAAGCTTCCGGAAGAAAGAAACCTGCTTCTTTTTCTCTTTCTAAAATGGTCCATACAAAGAACAGGCTTATGAGCAACCATCTGCTGTGATCTCCCAGTACAACTAATTCAATTCTCAGATCTCAGTTTTAAGTCAGAGATATTGGCACTTGAAGCAGAACAACTGTTTAAGATGAAACTCTTCATCTTATATATATATATAAAACCTTATAAGAACCATGTTTTCCAGTCCACTTAGATGTTGGGGAACAAACCAAGGCTTTGTGGTGCTGAGTTAAATTCAAGGCTTGATGGTTACCTCTTAAAACAACAATGGCACAGACCTGACAGCACAGAAGGACTCCTGTGCATCTCCTGGCAGATGGAGACAGAAGTTCAAGAGCTATTAGACTCTGTTTCGTCCATGAAAGTTGCAATATACTCTCATCCTGGATCTGGCACTGGCTCTATATGAATAAGCACTGTATCAGCAATCAAACCCCGAGAAGTTAAAATACACCCACAAATGGCTGAGCTTAGCCAAGTGGAAAACAACATGGCTACACCAAGGAATAAACACATCTGATAACAAAATTTTCAACCATTAAATCAAACCAAAGAGACAAAGCCAAAATTAAACTGGACTTTTAAAATGGAACTAATTTGTAATGATGAAGTAAAGCAAAACAATTCACTCTGTTCTTGTTCTCATTAGACAAAATATTCACCAAATATGATGCTATTTAATCACAATATTGAAATTGAACATATCAACACTTTTTAAAAAGAAATTGAGTTTATCAGCCTTGTCCTGTTTGTTTGAAACTGCACTACTTGAATACTACTCCTTCTGGTTATTTCAGGTAGTCAATCTGAGCTTTACAGCTTGATCTGTGGCCACTGAATTGCACAAGACAACTTTTCTGGACGTAGAATGAGAATCTGTATGTAGCCCTGCAAGCGGGAAATTTATAATCCAGCCCATTCTCAATAAATTTACATCAGTCTTTTAAAATAATTCTCCTAGTTCACCCGTTTCTGAACTAACTACTGTTATTGATTAGCAAACATACTTAATATTCTTTTGAAACTAAAAGAAATGAGGCAGTTCAATAAATAAAGCAATTTCATGCCATGATAACATTGCAAATAAGAAAAAAAATCTAATTATGTGTGTGTCTGTGAGAGAAGGTATGTCAACAGCCTTGACATGCTCTGTTATACCAAAAAGCAAGCCCGTCTAGTCTTAGCTCCTCATGCAAATGCAGGCGTGAAGTATGAGACTGTAAATTATTGACTGTAGAACTTCATGACTTACACCAGATCTGATTAGAGTTACTAATTCACAAGTTTTTCTTTTATACTGCATGCTGTTTATCATTTTTATAACAGGATAACATTGACAATTCATATTTAATCTGTGATCTAGTAAAGATATAAGAACATTACTGCAACATTTGTATCTTTTCCATACCATTCATGTTCAGCTGGTTATTTCTACTTAAATGCAATATTATGCACACACTGAAATAGCATAATTGTGGTTTTAGATCATGTATCTTATTTTTAAGGATTTTGGAAGTAAACCCTTTAGAAAATTTTGACAGATTTCCTAGAAATGTGTAAGCTGCATCTGTGGGAAGCATACCTTATTTCATCACTCGTGCCACTAGGAAAAATATTGAATAGCACTGGAATCTCAAGAGATCCTACAGAGCTGCTACCCTTTTTGATGGTGCAAGGTTGATAACTGCTACCTGGGAACAGTTTTCCAGCCAGTTTTACACAGAGAGTTTAGAGAAGATTAAAAAAGGTTAGAATTCTCAAATGTCTTATAGAAAGTAATGTTATGGAAACAAAATCCCTAAGGAATTTTAATTTTTTTTTTATCTGATGCTTTTTTTTGCACACAAGCCCTGTCAGCATCCAGTAGCATAAATACAATAATTAGGGTGCTATTCATTCTTGCAAATGTTGGGTGTTAATCTTCTCCTTCTTATATTCTAGGCAACTACAGACACTTGGGACTTTGCTTTTTTAAAAATTTTTTCTCTTAATAGTATATGTGCTCTATTCTAACTGTCCATCACCTCATCCACCTCACAAATTTCAAAGATAGTTATCTTTGTGATTTCTGAGATTTCATCATCTGGTTTATCAAGATCAGGATTTAACAATTTCTAATATGTTCCTAATATGTTCTTTCCTTACTGATGACCTCAGGGTTAAAATAATAGATCTATTTCTTACTGAAGGAGCTTTTCTTTGTATTTTTCTGTCTGCAGGCCCTATTTGCTAGCACTGGATATACACATGAAGCCAAATGCAGAACATGCCACAGGATGGAGTAATATAGTTCCTCTTAATGCTGCAACTATTCCCCCATGCATATATGACACAGATAAGTGCACAAAAGTACATGTTGATATTTCATGTTAGCTTTGTAATTTGCATATGCTTTTAATAATGAGGAAAATGTGTCTTGCCTAATTAATGTAAGGGAAGTAACCCATTAGGGATTCCAAAACATTATTCCCCTCTATGATGGATTTAAGTAATTTTTTGTGGTCTTGAGTAATTTATTGAATTTGCAAATTGGTAATAAACCTTTCACACACTTCAAACATGAAATTCTAATTCGGCATGGAACTTCAGTTTAGTCATTGTCCTTTCATTTAATGTTGTATGTGTAGTAGGGCTCTAATTCCTATATCTTCTCAGTGTGGAAAATTTTTCTTTCTTTTCATATGGAGATATGAAAATTTAAAAATAACTTTTTAAATTAACATGTGTTAAAATTTCACCATAAAAATAAAAATGCAAAATATACATTCTTACTAAAATGTAAGGATTTCTCAGAGTTGTTCTTCCATGCAGCTCGTATATGTTATGTTGCAAAAACTTTGGGTTCTGTGAATAGCCTCATAAATACTGTTAGTAGAGAAGTTGTAGTAGAGGTAGTAGAAATAAGAAGACAATAGTGTAGTAGATCAGTGAAGAAAAAGGATATTGATGAATTGCATAAATATTTGGCCTTAAGCTTACTGGTCACGTAATATCATCCTAATTATCCATGTCAGGTCACCTGAAGGCAACAAGATTACTAATCGATGCAGTCCTCTTCTAAGCTTCTGCACCATGCTTCTAGTCCCTGAATATCCCAGTAGGAACCATACTAGTAGGTCTTCACATAGTTTGTATTCAGTGTTTTTATTCATAAAATTATCCACATTTGGCACAGAAAGCAGATGGATAGATAACTGAAAATGTAAAAACCTGCTATGAATTTCTTTCTTTCACAGTGCCAGCTGGGTTTCTTCAAACAAAGGGCTTTCTAGAAGCAGGTTAATTTCTTCTTTTTAAAGCTCTGTCATTTCAATCCACTTGTAAGAAAGACAGAGGGTCCTAAAACAGTACTTGACTATATATGCAACATTAGCTTCCCAGGTTTCCTTGGAAAAGGCAACGTTAATAAAACAGATTGGAGAGATGATGTTTTTTGTCAAGAAGCACAAGTGAGCAAGTATCATAAAATATTGATATGTTATTAAAGTGAGATTCTGAGGGAGAAAAAGAAGAAGACAGACTTTAGAAAGAGTTTCTTTATATTATAACATCAGGTAGCCATATATCTGAGGAAACAGAGGGCAGTAAAAAAAGAATAATCAATAATAGAACACATTGCCTTTCCTTACTGATATGGATTCACATCCAAATTTTCCTTTATGCATCTATACAACTTTTTTTGCATGAAATTTTACTGGTAAAGAGGTGTTAATTCATAATTAGTTGCTTCCCAAAATATATTACGCTTGTATTTCCTAACAAAATAAGTGCAAAGATAGCCATTTAAAGCAATAATAAAATCAGCAAAGAGAAAAACTAGCACATAAAAGCTTATCAGTATGATTCACAAAGAAACCATGAAAGCTATATAGTGGTGGAAATTCATCAGAAGGGTCAAACAAGAACAGAAAATGGCAGTGCAGAGATTCACTCTGCTACTTAATGAAATCCATTGACAGTAACCTCTAATGCTGTGAATTTGAACTGGAAAAAATAATGAGTAAGGGGTTTAATTTTTTTTTTAAACAGAATTATTTTTGTTTCCTTGCCATAGGTAGACCTTTAATATGACCAGATTGTGTCCTCTCAAAATATTTCATAAAGCTACCTGGTTACATTTTCCCTTTCAAGGAACATGTGCAGCCATTGAAATTACTTCTTTGATACTCCCAACAATGCTTCCCAGTGGCACCACTGCCCCTTCACAGTATGTAAGCTTCTTGCTAGAGTCTTGTGACTGGAGAGGTGGGCTCAGCACTGCTGTCTCAGAGTTTTATTCCCATCTTCATGGCAGATGTTCTACACCACTCCAGAAAATTGCCTAATCTTTCTCTACTTCTGCTTTCTACACAGTGAAAAGGAGTGGGTGGGAAGGGAAAATAGTAGCCACTTTTGCTGATAAAACACTTAGAATGTTACACATGAGAAGTATCACACGCACAGTAAGTAACTGCAATAAAGAAAGAATTACTATGAAGTTTTAAGCACTTGAAGTGCTGTGGGAAAATTCTGCCCCTGATTTTTAGATGCTATTCATACTTAGATGGTTACTCTTTGGTTCATCATAAAGAGTTTCCTCATGTGTACAAATTTAAAGGACTGTTTTATAGATCATAAAAATATGTACTCAATTACTTCAAATAACACTTGGGGAACCGCATGTAAATGGTGCATAAATTGCTCAATGAATCAAGCCAAAGTCTCTTTCCAAATCAGGAACCTGGGGGTAACCAACATCAACAAACTCATACACACTGTGGACAAGGTAAAGTTTATTACTGCAGAGCAGTTTTCATCTGTGCTGTAAATAAAACAGGAGCTTTAAACAAAGCCACTTCAAACGTGCATCTGCAACAATTCTATTATTAAAACTGGTAGTGGCTCAGGGACAATCAATGTACTTTGCGTCAATATTGCTTTGATTTGCATTACAGTATACTTGTACAGTGCATGGATTTATAAAACAGCTTGTCCTCCAGTATAGATGTTCCCAACAAGCTTACTTAAGCCCTATATATCATAAGCTCTAAATCAAAGGTTTGACTGTACAGAGCTTTAGTAAACTGACTTCATGAAGTTGTAATTCTCCTCTTGTCTTTTGCCAAGATGTGTATTATCATCTGAAATACTTCAAGGCCTCTGAAGTGCTTCTAAAATGATTTGTACAATGTGTTATATTTATTATGATGCTTTAAAAAAGCCTCTGTCTGTTCATTGGGGGCTTATTGGTATTTGGTTTTTTTGGCTTTTACCTTTTGACCCATCAAATTTTAGATTTAAATCCTACTGAAATGCAGTGCAGATTTTTTTCAGTTGATTTCAGTCATAAGTTCATGGTTTCGGCTCAATAATGTACAAATAGAGCGTGACTGTTGGGGTCATTTTTATACTAAAGCCAATTTTAAAGCTTCTACTAATTTATATGGAATACACTAAGATCTCAAATCCCAACTCTTGTTCCCACAACCTGACCAGTGGTGAAGAAAAAGAAATACAAGTCCCATGGTTGATTCTTATTTCAGATAAACTACATTCTTCTGTCAGTGCATATGGGAAATTCCTCTCGAGGCAGAGAGCTGGCTGCTGGTGAAGGGGCTGGTGGTTTGACCCTCACTTCCTCCACCCACACTTGTGCTGGGCAGGGTCACCTAGAACTCCTGGGGAGGAGCACATGCCATGGCAAAGGGAGCTTGCCCCCACCTCAAGCATCATATTGCTTCTCTGCAGCTGTGAAGCACTACAGATGGTGAGGCCCTAATAGTGCCTTAGCGCATAATATTATTCCTACTTTAACAAGCATCCTCATCCTTCGGAGAAGAAAGCCTTTCTCAGATACTCAGTAGCCTTCAAGTCTCCCTTGAGCAACATCAGTGAAAGAGGCACACGAGATTTAAATGGTTGTCCTGAGTCACCAAACTATCTGATAGCTGTGCAAGGGGCACAGATTTTATGACATGCTTATAGGATAATTTGTTGATACTTCAATCTGGAGAGCAAAGTACAGGAGAGAAGATCTACACAGCTTTGAGATAGGGGCTATTGATTTTATGTTCAGTACTGCATTATGAGATTGCATTAGGAGCAAAGAAACCCACCATCTGAATATAAAAAGAAAATACAATTAAGTCAGTACAGAATAAAATAAATATTAGTTCTGTCATCCAACAGCATTTTAAACCATGCCAATCACTCCACACAGGGCAGAGGTCCATAAATACAGTTTTGACTTCTTGACTGTTTAAGATTGATAATTGCTCCTGAACACAAATGAATCCACAAATGCGTATTCTGTTGTGTACTTTATCAATCTTCCATTTACAAAGACTATCTGACTGGACCTACTGCTTCTAATAATGCAGTTCAAAATAATTCATATCAAGTTTGGGAAGAAAAAGCATTTTTTTCCTCTAAGTATTCTCTCAGCCTTTACTTCAATAATATCTCAATACCTCACACTTGAAAATAAACGGATATGCACTATGCCAATTATGGCAGCAACTAGGGCTTTATATCACATTTTCTGGTCTGCCTTTCATGCACTTTGTATGCATGGAGCAAGTTCCTCATAAACATAAGCAAAGAAAATTTATTTTCCTCCTTTAAAATTCTGCTTGTGACTAGCGCCTTTCATGATGTCTATTTTAAACACAAGTGAGTAAGCAGTTTGGTTACTGTTCTCATCACACTGCTCAGGACCTCCTGAATAATAACTTGTGCTGTCTTTCTCTCAACATCACATGATATCCAGCTGTTGTCCACCTGCTACATAGACAGTTCATTGTTTAGGTCAAGCATTAATATGTGTTGTGATCCAAAAAGTTTTGATTCTGTGAATAGCATCATAAAAACTGATAGTAGAGGAGTTGTGGTAGAAGTAGCAAAAGTGATCATACCAGTTCTATCTGATGCAAACATATTATAATCTTCCCTTTAAATTATTGAAGCACAAAGATGGAATAAATTTCAGAGTGGTCTAATATCAGACACACAGCTAAAAATCCAAGTATTCACTTACAGAATGATTTTCAGTTTTGAAGTTTTGGTGGATGTTTTAACTCTTAACCTAAATATAACAGATGACTGGATTCCTTGGGAGAAAAACTAAACTGTATTTTTGTAATCAAGCAAAAGCCAACTAATGTCAAAATAGGTTGAAGGATCTAACTTTTCAGAGAGTACTATGCCTTGGGAAACAGCATGCAGAGACACCAAAGAATGATATAGTATACAGTGGGCAACAGAGAGCATCGACTGCCGTGGATGCTGTGGAGTTAATCTTTGTGGATGCATTTACGATACATCCACTGTCCAGAGGACTGTGCATGCAGCATCTCAGCTAGGAATAAAAAGTAGAGAAATACTGTAGAAATGTGACAACACTGTATTTCAAATAAGTGTGAAAAGAAGACCAGAAACGTTTGTGGACAACATCTGAGATCTCTGCTTCTTTGAGTAATAAGCATTTTTGTATAAATTATTTGTTCATGGATTCACCAATACTTCTTGACACAATTAGGAACTGAATGCAGACTTCCAAGTCTGCACATTGACAGACAAACAACGTGTTTTCTTGGCTGCTTCACATACAATACAGTACAGAGAATTCAAACATGCCAGCGACTATATAATCAGTTAAATAAGCCCAAATTCTGTTATTTCATTTAGTTTGGATTACTATATTTAATTCAGTGACATTTGCATGGATTAAAATATGCCATGTATGAAATCGTGCTAATGAAAAGCTCAGTCACAAAACTTTAGACCTCATAAGGTCTAAGACGTGGCTTTTAGGGTCAGGGTTTAAGTAGGTGACCTCTGTAAACCCTGTGCTGGGGTAAATTTTACCTCCAAAGTAATCTGTTGTAACAGCCTCATAGAAGAGATAGCATATTACATTTTTATATCTGTTGATCCCTATTTATGATAGATTAATTTAACCAGGAATGTTTATATAAAACAAAGATTTTGGACCTCCAAGACAAATATTTTCTCCAGCATCTAATGACATTACCAGACCACTGACCAACGGCTTTACAGTCCAGAAACTGTTCTCATTTCTTATATGTACCAACCCAACAAAAGACTGTGATGTTACTGTATACCTTCCATGCAGAAATTCATGCTTTCCTGAGATTTGGAAGCTTAAATTGCTCCTCTGGTTAAAGTAGACAGCAGTGCTATCTTTATCAAGCTGTTGGATGCTTCATTCGATTGCTTGAGTCATTGGCAAAATAGTTTGAGGCTAGACAGGTATATTATTCTTTAGAAACAGATGGTGATGCACACAGGAGATTTGAGAAACACACATTCTTAACGCAGCAACAGATCTCTCTAAAATGAGCTGTCCAATTTGTTATAGTTTATACAAAAATTCTGTTACTACCCTCTATTACCCCCCCCCCCATTAAAAGTACAGTATTTGGAAACAGGCATCAGCAAAAAGGCATTTCATTTTCTGGGAGGCAACATCAACAGAAAAGAATAACAAATTTATTTTTGTGTGCAGTGGTATTTTGGCAGTCAAATTCAGAAAATTAATGTTAAAGATAAATACTAGATAAAGATGGTTTTGTCACTCATGCCCAAAAGACATAGTTTTCTGAAGAAAACTTAGTAATTTGATACTACTTTTTTTTATTAACAACTTGGGCATGGGGGCCAGAGGAAAGAAAAATTAAAGCAGTATTATTGCAACCATTTGCTGATTATTATCTTGCTATTCCATCATTCAGCAATCTATCTGCACTTTTGTCATGGCTTATTACAGACACATCACTATTTCTTTCCAACCCTATTTATTTAAAAATAAATAAATTAGCATATGCCATTATTCCCTAGCACAACATTCAGTATTGCAATCACAACATTTCTAATGCCAGCTCTGAAGTGTGAAATAAGCATCACATGGTCAAAACTGCTCTTTAGTTTTCTAAGAGTAATGAAACTTCATCTTCCAAACAATCACAGATTCTGGGGGGTACAAGGGAGAGTAAAGAAAGTCACTACTCCTATACATTTGCATTTCTGTTTTCACTTTGGATTTTAGGCTTCCAAATTTGTACATTTGTATTTGGTGAGAACTTTGGAGAGAAAAAGAAAAGTAAATGAGTCCCAATCTCCTCCGTAAAAGAGGCAAGATAAAGAAGTGTAATGGCATGTAAAGATCTTACTCATATTACTTAAAAAAAAACATGTAGGTTCTAAAAGTATCAAACAAATAATCTGGTAACTACCTCTCAAGCCCAGCAATGTTCCCAGTATAATCACCAGTCACAACTAAAGATCGGGAGCAGTCTACAACTTTATTATTAATACAGGTGGGTACTTACCCTTAGCATTGTAGGTTACAGGGAAGGGGGCTTTAGTAAACTTTGTAGTATGTTCAGCTCTTGTTTACAGTAGCAATTAATTTAGAATTCAGATAGTAACAGTTTGGTAGGATCCGCAACAATTCTGACTCTCAGCAATTTGTCTTGTTGAGGAGATGGAATTCAGATTGGGCAATAGCTTTGCTAAGGCAAATATACTGCAGCATTCTCCAGCTTAGAACAGTTTATGTTATTGCCAGCTCTAATTCCAGTTAGTATCTCAGTATTTGTTAGCTTTTTTTATTTACATTTTTCAAGAACTTATATTTTACAGTATTGGTCATCTTTACAAAAGATGAAAGAGTGAAAGACTAAATACATAATAGCATACAATGGTTTGTTCATCACTATTGGTCAAACATAGAATTAAAACAAGTAAAGGGAATGTATACAGTTGCTGTGAAAATGGAAGTCATGACAGCATTTAATTACCTACTTAGCCACAGAAAGTGACATAATTCAGTAATTTTATGGAGATCTAAGGGGAAGTAAACCACCAATGCTGTAAGAGTTTCTATTTTCCAACTAAGTAAGGATACACTCGCTTGCTTATGGCTCTTCCAGAACCTATTGGGTACTGTCTGTTCTTCAGAAAAGAAAATATAAACAGCATTAAGTATTACAGCTAAGGACAGACTGACTCATCTTCTCATTTACTAAATAGGTTGACATCACTCCTCCAGCTGCTCAGCATGAGGGAGGTCATTTGGTGGTAATCCTTGCCAAATGTGCCCAACAAGCACAGCTGAAGAGTGGAGTCTTCACATCATAATAATCTTCTTCCCTCTGAGCTTGTGGATTCTCTTTTGGATGAACACAGCGTGGTCCAGGGCTTTACATAATTTCACGGGATATGTCTAGCCAGGATGAAATGAAGCCAGGCAGAAGCAACTCTTGGAGGCATTGTTCCATGGCAAACTAGTCAATAATCCACCAGAAAATCCGTTGATGTAAATGCTGACTGGAGATGCGTTACCTCTTGCTTCTAGGCTTTGCTCACAACATATGTGGTCATTGTGGGCATGCACAGGGAGGGATTAAACAATTTAAACTAGGCCACTAATGCTCACAACTGAATTTTTTTCAGCAGGGAAAGAAGCCAGATCACAGCATGAACTGTCCAGAAGTCTCTGATTTTGTCCTGAAATTTGCAGGGAGGTGATGAAGACTTCTTGCAGATTCTTAAGTCAGAAAGGCACATGGACATGCTTTGTGGCTCCTGGTCACATTCAAGAATTTTCAGCAAATCTCTTTCTCCCATGCTGTTAACATGAAAGGGGTTAGGTGTATCTTCATGCACAAGAATGGGTATCAATCATGGTACCATTGGATAATATATTACTTGTAGTGCAACAATTTAGAAAACTGGAGACTAATTTTTATCAAGAAGTTGCAAGAAGGAACACTAGCTACATGATCATCAAATATTTTTTTTTTAAAGTGCTTGACTAAGTTTCTGGAATGGAAGCACCCTAGATAGAAAAATCGTTACAGATACTTGTTCAAATTCCATTTGATTTCAGGGAAGTACTTTCCATTGATTCTAATGGTCTCCACATCAAAGTCTTAAAACTGATTTTTTTTTTTTAAATGCAGTTGCACTCCTCATTCACAAGCCACTCATATCTTCTCAATAGTCAGCTAATACTAAGCTGCATTTACTGGAAACTTTCCATGTTCAAACTCAGCACAGAGCAAAGGGTGCAGCAATAGGGAGAAGTAGTCAGAACAAAAGAAAAATAACATGTAAGTACACTTTATTTAAAATGTACAGTGACTGAGGGCCACTTGATTCCATTCACCTAGAGGATAATCAGATAGGCACCAGATTGTCAGCACAGAAAAAAATAATTTATAATCATCTAATAATATTCTGATGAATTTTAGGCTACCTTCACTGTTCAATAATAGTCTGAACAAATAAGCAGAAAATGAAGTCCTCTGTGGAAGGCACTAGTCAACTAAGACAGCCTAGAGAGTGGCAAAATCTATAAGAAGCTTCCCCAAGGAATTTTGATTAGTCAAGTGGTACTTCATGCCTTACAGAGGAGATTTTTAAACATTTCAGTATAAGGAGTGAATAGCAAACATCTAACCATAATTATGTGGTGGGGGTTTTTTTCTCTTTTTCTTTAGAATAGCTAAAAAAAAAAAGAAAAGCTTCCTATTGTGGGAAGCTGGCATTTTAACAGAGCATCCATAAAAATTGGTGGCACCTTTATATCCAGATTTCTGTTTCCCCAGTGCATCTGAAAATACTGAGTCATGATAATGCCACTTCTGTTTACACTGAGTAGCACCTTGCAACAGGAAATTTACTACCAAAATTACTCTAGTGTCTTCCATGTAAGAAACAGAGGCTGAAAGCAAGTCAGTCATCAAATCTAGTAGTCCACAATGACAAAGGTCTGGGCAATAAGTGCTTTGTTCAGGTAGGTCTGAAGGATAGCTGCTTTATATCCTACTCTGTAGAAATTAGTTCTCCCTACTCGACAGAAAACTTTCAAAAACTATGCAAATTAAGATCACAGGCCACACAAACAACGCTTAAGGTTCCTGAAATAGCAGGGAACTTGTTATATTAAACTTCAAAATGATCCTAGGACAAGACTGGTCCTCATATTACAGTCAAAAAATAACAATGGCACCAGCTGATATCCCTGCCAAGTTCACTCAAGGGGGAAAAATTCAGCTTGACCTCAAATCTAAAGATGAACTTAAGCAAGTGGGCAAGACTAAGATATTTTTCCATGGGATAAGCATGGAAGAGACTATGATTCTACGTAATGAAAAAAGTTTTAATCTATACAAGCCAGAATCAACAGTACAGATACATACAAAACAGAATCACGGCTGTGTGAATGGATTGAGCCTTCAACAAAACCAAACTGTCATGCAGAGTTATGCAGGAAAGTGTTGTTCTATTTTAATTGTACCATAAGCTGCACAGGGGAAAAACCTCTCATGGAAAGGAATAGAAAATAAACAGGTGGTGACCATATGGGCAATATTGTAAGTAACCTCTTTAACTCCATGCTATTGCAAATATCTCTGTTAATTTTCAGTTTTAATACCAGCATTTAACTAAATAACTTGCATAGGGTCTATAAATTGACAGAGCCTCTCTGCAGCAGCAGCAAAGGAAAAAGTTGCCCCTCCCTAGTTTCATAGCAGACATTTTATAAATATGTTCTTTTCTGACTTTTCTCCCATCCCTCATCAGCTTTACTTCCTCAGACTGTCAGATCCAGCCAAGCCCACTCTGGATTTAGGTATCTCATAGACCCTTTGAATTAACTCTTTGGAGAGATCTTATGAATTGACTGGCCAAGAAGAAATGTATTTTACTTCACATGGAGTCAATTCGAGGTAAAATCAACGTAAGTGAATGGAAGGATATTGATACTTCCGGAGGAACCTTTAGGCCCAACTCTGGCTTTCATATAACTACAGTTTAGATTTCAGAAAACGAGGTCTTCTAGCATTTTGCCTTTCATTCTCAAAGGATTAAAATCAATGCTGTTAAATTTCTCCTAAAAACCCACGAGCTTCTGAATTGGATTCATGAGGCTCTGAAGTCTATTGGCATGCTAGACAAACAGGAAGGTTGCCAGATCTTTTTCCAGTGTACTTCTTGTTCTACTACTTCCAGGTCTTTCTTCCCTTTTAGTCATACCTCTGAGACAAAGATTTTGTGCAAAAAATATCGGGGTGAGATAAGAGTTTTATGCTGTTCAGCAAAGATTTTCTCTAATCCTTACAGAGAGATGCACTCCATGTATTCGTCTCTGTATACAGTCCCCTCTGCTATATTCAGAACCATATTGAATCTATTGCTACCTGAGAGGGCATTACTACTAACAGGTGAAAATGTTTCATAAGAGACATTTCTCCCGGAAATGCCACAGTATTTTTTTGTTTGTGTTATTTTAATTATTCTTATACTGGCAACAAACTGAATGCAGCTGCACTGAGACACTGATACTAAACTTTGCATATTTCATAAACACGTGTTTAAAAGTAACACCCAATGACAAAACTGAAATTCTTACCTATTATATAAGTAAAAATTCTCATCCAGTGCTTGATGGAACACCAGCTTTGTTCCATCAGCTAGGAGTAATCCCATCCCCAGAAATTTTTAATCTGAAGATTCATTCATTTGACTCCTCTACAAAATTTCTTAGGGTATATGATAAGACTTCCTCATTCCATGTATCGCCACTCTCTGTGACAGGATGAATTTCTTTGCTTAGACTGATGCAACCACAGATTTTAAAAACCTTAAGCCACTGTTAAAGACTCTTGGAAAATTCTGCCTTATCTCTTTCTTCAAAACTCTGCAGTGTCATTCTTCAAAGACTGATAAAAAGGCCCATTCTTTTGTGTAACCATGATATAAAACTTCAATATACCCATTGTTCCATAAGGTAAGAGGGAGCTGAGGACCATTCAATTGCTGTGACCCTTCCTACAGGTTATATTCTCCATCTACTGTTACAATCAAATACACAATTTCATAAATAGAAAGTTTCTCTAAGTCCCACTATCTCCAGCCTTGGTAATATCTTTTCCAGAGTGGACAGATGTTCAGCATTACTTCTGCCTCTTCTGGGAACACTGTCAATTCTCTCTATAATAGTGTTGAAAGATAACCTTCAACAGATTTTCCCTTGCTCTCTAGGAACATCCAGGTGGTGACAAGATTTCATATGGCAAGCCGTTACATCTCAAGTAGCCCTTTCAGAGTTTTTGAGAGGTAAATGTCTTCCTGTCTCCCTCCAGTCTCTGTGCTGACAGTTTACAACTTGCTGCACTTAATTTTGACCCTACACTGGGGTGAGAATAATCATCAGTACCATAGATATTTTTGTCTAACTAAAGGCAGTGAAAGCATAGCTTATTCAGGAAATTGCACAGGTGACACAATACCCTCAACTCTTAATCTTTATTCAGGAAGCACAGATAACTGCTCCTGCTCTCAGGAATTTGACTGGACCTACCCTGGACACAAATTGCAACCCTTGTCCCTCCTGAGTCATTTCTCTTTCAAGACAGTGAGTATTCCCAAAGTTTTTTTCAGCAGGTTACCTTTCTTCACTAGGTTATAATCTGAGAATTAGTTTCTAATTCCACTAACCCTTTGTTTATCCACTCAGATCTGAGGCATGTTTCGTTTTCTGAGAATACAAAGGGCACAAGAGTACAGCAAACTGAGGCAGCCAACAGGCACAGCAATTTGCATAGCACCCTCTGCGTACTATTTTGGGAGGTTCTAGATCTTCTGAGCACAGGGGCCAGGATCACCAGAGAACTCCTAGGACCTCTCTGAGGAACATGAGAGTGCCTCCTACCAAGAGGTGAGGACAAGATAAGGGAAGGCACAACCGTGTACACTAGAGGAAGATCCAGCAATTTCTAACAAGCTTGACCAGATGCCCTTGGCTCAGGGTACCTGCAGCCTTTCTTGAAGTTTCCTAGTAATTAGAGAGGCTCAAGGACCCTTTTAGCTGGTGCTAGGGAGAGGTCCATATAAGAGCCAGGTCTAGAGCACAGCAGTTTATGCAGAAAAATAGGAAATATATTTTATTTATATATATATAAATTTATAAAAGAGCTGCTTTGTTTTTCCTTTTTTTTGGTGTTTTATGGACTCACATAATGGATTTTGAATGAAACTTGATAATTGTCCTTGCTTCTTTGAGCTATGTTAGTTATAATTCTGGACAACTTTAAGTTTACAAACAAGCACAAAATAATTTCCTTTACTTCAAAAGTACCTTTTCTGAGCTTGATTGTTTTCAACTGGTTTTGTGTTCTCCGCATTGATTCTACATGCAGGTCTTGTAAATTGTTGACTGTTCCTTCCACTAGAGTTGCTAATCCTGTTGCTTTAGGGAAGATTAGATCCCTGTCTGTCAGCAATAGTCCTATCACAACACCACAAGCAAATCTATCCTCCATCTATCCTCAAACATCCAAGCAAGCAAGCAAGTTATATGCCATTAGTCAGACCAGTCATCTCATCTGTAGCAAAAGAATCCTAATCTAATCCTGCATTATATTGCCACCAAACCTCATCATCTGCATTAGATATTCCTACATTTCAATCTTCTCAGTCTTTTTTGTATTTACAGTTTTCCAGTCATCGCTATTTTATAAAACATAATATGAAGGAGTGGTTAATTTAGTGTTTTCCTTCCCTTTGAAGGATTTATAAAGGAATTCTAAACATTCCTTTATGTTTGACCAGTTTTAGCTGAAGTACAGGGAACAAATGTACTATATGCTTGTATTTGCAATGTTGCTCCCTCTCGCCTTTTACAAAATAATATGTTTTAAAAATATCTGCATTTGGAACAACAAGGGGGGCATGCTGTACAGACACACAGAGTGTTTCTTTTTAAAGGCTGCACCTTCTCCCCCCATCTAATTTCAGCTTTAGGTTAAAATAAAACCCACAAATGTTGAAAGCACCTAGCTCTTTGTGCTCAGCCATTTGATTACAGTAATTGTATTCTACTTCCCACAATTCCCCTTTCAGATGAAAAAAAGAAATTCTACCTTTTCTTTTGTTTGTTGTTCTGAACTTCAGAACAACTCTTTGTAAACCTTACCCACAACCAGCTGTGTTTCATTTCTAGAATAACTCATAAACTTACAAAGCTAGCTAATAAGATTGTTGGGTCCTCTGGGAAGAACACTAATAATGCTGCATAAACAATTATCCGATTAGCATTTCCCAGTGACACAACTGCTGTTCCTCCATCCTCCTTAGATGTGCAATTTATGCAGCAGATGACATAATGATCTTAGATATATTGTATAGCCTATGCTGTATACATATGACAATGTGATAGCACTGGATACAGCTAAGACCACTTACTTTCTTAGCACTGCATCTGCTCACTCTAATTATTATGGACATTTGCATGTTATTTTTATTTTCTTTTAATAAGGGATACAAAGAGAATGAAATAAGTCATAACTTTCTTCTATGGAGTTTACATTTTAGCTAAGTGACACCTATCACTGAATGAGACTTTTATTCAGATGAGATATTTACAGAATCAATTTTTCCATCCCTTTTTATCTTCACAAGTCATATCTTTCATTCTCTGTTGACATTTAGCCATCAATGGATTTTCCACACTGAAAAAAATTAGTATTAAACAATGTATGCTTCAAAAATACCTCTCTGTTCTCTCAGAAAGGTGTACTTCCAAATTACAAGCAGTGCACAGAACCAGAAGCTGTTCTTCTGATCTGCACAGTCGATACCTGACTTCCAAACCCACGCCTCAGAAAGGCTGTGCAGGAAAGCATGAGGCTATTCTAAAACCGCACCAGTAGAAGCAGACTACTTAGAGCAATTTTTTGTCCTTCTAGTTCAAGGGATCCAAAAATATTTTCTAAAGACCTACACACACACCAGTGCTTTAGGGAATTATATTCCTCATGATGAAGTCCCTATACATTGAAGGATCCTGTTAAAAGCCTTCCATGTCAGTTGTCATTAATGTACTATTCAGAACACATGCACAGAGATTTGCTCAATAAACTGCAGTTACCACACAGCTTCAAATATCTCGCTTTTGTGCTGCTCAGTAATTCATCAATCCTAGGATTACTATAATACCCACAATATTCCAAACTTTAGAATGCTGCCAATGACTACAGTATAAAAATAAAAATTCCCAAAATGTTTCATCTCCTCATCATAAATGAGGACTTTCCCTATGAAATCACAGTGGCCTGGGACCAAAGATGGGCAATAATCAACACTCCAGCAGTGACAAGTTTGAATGTCATTATTTCACAAGAGAACCAGGCTAGAAATGAATAGTATATTCAAGAGATAACAGTGATTCTCATCTTCCAGTGACATACAGAACCTACTTCTAGATCTGAAACATAACCCAAAAAATCACAAACTGGTTGCTTTCTCACATATAATAATACATTTTAAAATCCTAAGTCTTCTGTACCTTTCTGTCTCTCCCTGCTACCTTGAAAGCTAGACTTATTGTAATAAGGGAAATAAGTTTTAAAAATAGATAATAAAAACATTGTAAAACTCCTTAAACGTCTAGCAAGATTTAACCTGCAAACTCTCTTCTATACCTAAAGCAGAATACACAAGCGGATATGAGGAATTACATGCTATTTTTGCCAGATAACACCCAAAACTTAATATTGATAGCCCAAGTCATACCCATGGATCTTTGACATTACAGCAAAAGTCTCTAAGAGCTTTTGGGGCAGAATTACAACTATATGAATGGTAGCCTTCTAAAGGAAATATTGGTTTGATACTCAGTTTTTCAAGCTAGCCTATGATGGGAAACAAACAATTGTTTAAACTCTAAAAGTTATTATTTAAAACATAGATATAAAGTTTGTTCTATGAAGCTGGATGAGATCAAGTATCTTTCAAATATAGAATAAACCAGGGCCTAAATGAGTCAATGGTGTTATTGTTGCTACCATTACTATCAATTTTTAAGGGACACAGGTTTCAGAGTAGAGGAATAAGTATACATTGCTGTGAAAAACTCTTTAATATTTTATAGAGATCCACAAAGTAAGCAATCATCTTGAGTAAACAAAAAAACACTGCTAAGTAGTAGATTATGTCTGTAAATCAGACATTACATCTTTTAGGCATTTAGTTTACCTGCAAAAAATCTAAAATTTACAGCAGAAATCTGCAAAAGTAGGAAACTGAATTTGCTTTAGTGATTGGGATGTGGCAAGTCCTGCTATTTCTGCAAAAGATGTTATTTTAAAGGACTGTAGGTCATTGTTGCTACAAGAGTACCAGAGAAAATGGGATGAGAACCTTTACACTGCAGTCACTGATGAGCAAAAGAATGGTGCACATTGTGTGGAATGCAGGAACAACTCTCTATATGTTTCCTTTATTTTTCATTATGTTTGACATTTTTGAGACTTGTTGTAACTTCTGAACTGCCTGCTACAATGAGTGGTAGTAAATCAGACTTCATTTTGTTGTATTATGGAGTTGCAGAAAAAAAGAAAACGTGATAAATTGGAATGACCTGGCAGTGTTTTGAAGGTTGAGATGGTGTCCTAGATCTTGCTGTCAAACAAAATACAAGCTGTGTGTACATATTACAGAAGTTCTGCACATAGTGAAAGAAATGCTCTATCTTCCTTGTTCTTTGCTGTGCTGCAACATGTAATGTTGAAGAGGAAATAGGATATGACCTGTGCTTGTTTTTCCAAACATGTTTAATAGTACAGCAGCTATTCCTGAGAGTCCACATTTGCCTGGGACTCCAAAGTAGGATACTGCCAGAAATAGACAGTTTAAGGTCAGGCCTTTTACTGTTACAGCTTGCTTGGAATAAAAGTAGAAGAAAAAGTTGGTTTCTGGTTGGCAAGTCACATGTTAAAAACCACCGTAGATTCTATAGGTAAACTAGGCACTGTTTAATCCTTTCCTCATTTATAGAGAGAGACCTAGCTATATAGGCTCCTTAATGCCAATGCAACAGACAAAAGTATGCTGTATTACTTTTTTCACCCATCAACAGAATTGTGGTCATTACAATTCTTAATACCTGAAATTTAGTCTGAGCCTATTTCCCCTTGATGTAACTACTCCATGTTGCAACACTTGGTCAAAACACAAGAAGGTAGCACTTGTTTTGGAATAGTCAGTGCCTGAGAATTCATTTGTCAGAGACAAGTAAACAGTAAGTATTACTGTTGCAAGTGTAAGCTAACAATCAGAGCTGTCATCCAGTCTGTTAAAACATATTTAATGATGCATAGAACTCGCATTCCATTTCAGGCATCCAAGACTGCGTTTCTAGCAACCTCCGACTTGAGCAAAGCTTTTCTAAAGGAAGTAAAATAAAAAGCTTTGCCACCCGTCTGCCCATAGTGCTTGGATGAAGACCACATTGAGGCAGCTGTGTTTCCAGGGATTATTCTAAACTGGCCATTTGGGCCGGTTTTCTACTTGCCTGGTGTCACTAGAGCAACTGAAGGGAGTCAGATGCATGACTGGGATCTAAGCCTCCAAATAACAAATCCTCCTTGGTCTGTGAATGCCAACTTTCTTGGACAATTTCCTCTGGTATTATTTCTTTCTTCCTTTTCAGTTTGTTTTAAGAGTGCCAAAGCAATGATCTCAATATATTATAAGCTCTTCAGATAATAGTTTCAGGATTATGAAGAATAGTTGAATGAGTAGCAGCGGAGCCAAGTTTGTCTTGTCTGGTACTAAATCAACATTTCAGGAATACTTTTTTTCCCTCTGGTGCTAAATGTTGAAACAATTCAAGCATTTCACATATGGCAGTATTGTCTTAAATCCTCCCTTCTGTTTAGTCAGCTTCCATTAGACCACTGTTTATCAACCATACCGGATTTCTTTCATACTGTTTCTTGGTTCCCTTCATGCTGATTCTACAGCTTCTTTCCATCATTGTAGTTGTCATTCTGATAAAAGAGAATCTTCTTCTTTATAGCAACATAAATCAGGAGTAGGTTCGTTGGCTTGAGTGAAGTGATTCCTCACACATCTCCGTGTGTGTGGGAAAAAATACTTTCATGTTACAGCACTCCATTAAACCATAATTTGTTATGCAAAACAAATCTCCTGCAGAGATCAGGACACACTGGCATTCAGTAAAAGGTTAAACAGGAGAAAAAATATCCGAGTGCTGCACCTCAGCTGCGGAGGATTTGGCCCTGCACTAACTCATTGGCAAGAGGGATGCGGGAAGGGGAATTCTTAGAAATCACAAAAAAAATTACAGGCTCTTGAAGGGCCCATTGTCTACCACAGTAGCAAGTAAATTCGATATCTGAACCTGCAAGGCAACTTCATCTTAAGGACTCATAAAAATGAGGCTTTCAGGTTTGTGGGACAGCTGTCTATTGGACTGCCTCCATGCTGCAGTCTGGTGAAAGCAGCTACCAAGTCAGGGATTTTCACAGGTCATCTGGTCCTAGAAGCTGGACATAAGGAAATGTCTCTGTTCTGGATTAAAACATATGGTGGTCATAATCTTCGCACCTCTGTCCCCTCTATTCAGTGCTGAACAGCCACGAACCTAACAAAAGTCAGATTGATTTCACTTGATAGCTGCTAGAGTCCCACACAGTACATACTGTCCATATGCTGTTCTCTATATCAATTGTTTTGTTTTCCCCCTATGTGTCTGCTCTGAATATTTTTTAAAAAATGCTTTGACCTTAGAATCTGCCACCTATTATATCTTGCCACGTGTGTTTGTTGGTGCTTCATTTTACTTTTGTTTTCTTAACACTTCATCAAAAGCAGAATACTGTATTGTCTTATTAGATACTTTTCCTCCTACAGCTGTGTTCTACTAATTTATGAAATACTGAAAAAGCAATACCCAGGACGCTTTAGGGAACAGATCTTCAGCAAACATGACATGGCTTAGCCCTGTGGGCTTCAGTGAAGCTGTATCAATTTACACCAGTGGATGGTCTGTCCCTGCTGTAGCTATTCCATCTTTGAACTAATGCAGCAAGAATCTTAACTCTCACAGCAGAACTGGCAGCATCAAGAGATGGGGAAGGAAGATCCACATGATCAGCCTATGGGAGGTCACAACCATGCTGAAGCATATCTGAAGGAATCCCCTTATTTTGGGTTTTCCATGCCATATTCAGCAAGCAGGTCTACAAAACTAAAAAATACATTCAATCATGGTTTTCTTAGTTTTAGAAGAAACTCAGTAAGGCTGAGATCAACAACTGGCTCTAATTTTTTTGTTAGTTCATGGTAGAGGTGCTGGGTGATGATGATGATGTCTTTCTCATCAACAGATCTTATTACAAGATTTAGAACATGTATTTCCTGTACCAAACCCAGTGCTTCACGCTCACAAGCCTTGCTGACCAAGGCAATGGGGAAGTTGCACACTTTTCATGCCACTGGAAATAAGAAAGACAAGGACTTTGTGACTTTTTATCCTCACTTTCTTGACTTTTAAAATAACTTTGCTATCTCACAAACTGGTGTGCTGTACTGATGAGCTACTCAGTGAGTGCAGAAGTGGCGATTTTCCATTGAGTATTACAATTAACAGGCCTACCAGCTCATCGATTCATTAACTCAAAATGAACACATTGTTTCATTCTTTTTTTTTTCTTTCTAGTTGCACATGGTTCATTTCAGACATATTCCCCTCTGCTTTCAGCAGCATCAGCAAATTAACACCAGTGAGACTCAGAATCTATGAAAATGCATCCTCTGAGCATCTGTTAAGCAGATTTTTGTTATGCCGTATAAATGAGGATCAGACCTAGGTCAGGTCAAGAGCTGTGAAGGACATGCTAAACGTATCAATTTGCAGCAATCACTAATCTCTGTTGTCTGCATTTTTGAGAGACTAAGCAATAGCTTATTCGTTGAATCAACATGCAGAATTGTTGATAGAATTAACATATATAATAGCACAAGGAGGAAGTCTCCAGATTTTATTTTTTTTAACATTTAAATTTCTCTCAACTGAAAATCTATAGAGGTTTCACTGTTTGCAGTTTTTGATGGCAGAGAACAGTGTTAGAAGCATTTGGAGAATACAGCAGGAGTACTCTAAGCACATCCATTAAGAGACACAAGCCTGGAAACCTTTCAAAAAACCAGAAGTTCTTGTTTATCTACATTAGTCTTTGCATTCTTGCCTCAGCAGCGATGAAGGGGATCAGAATAGATTAGAATGGCTAGAGACACAGATAGAGTGACCAAGCAACCAGCTATAGACTGACCAACTATCTCTGGACCTTTGTGTTGCTGTTATCGGGAATCTACTTAAAATACAGTAGTGAAACAACACACACAATGCATTACAGAGACACGCACAACATCAGTGGAGAAGGCAAAAATCTTGGCTTCACTGGCATTGTCCATCTCACAGCTTATCCAGACAATGCCTTTTATTAATTGTTACTCATACTGGAGACACAAAGGACAAAGAATAGCTATGCAGAGTAATTTCAAAAAGAAATAAGCATTTCTACAGGATTCCACAAAATGGTGAGTCATTTCTTAAGTCCTTAGTCATCAGTCTCATATCTAAACTGGGAGCATTGGTACTGGTAAACATTAACAAATTTAATTTGTTTCATTATAACTCTGTTTCATTCACTAACTCTGTGATTGTTTTACAGTGCAGCCAGCTGTCCCCTAGGATTCTGGCTAAGACAGAAAAATTCTTTTTTTTTTCTTCTAGTGCTAAGGTAAATTTTCCTCAAGGGGCAAAAATGAGAGACTGTGCAATATGTAGTGCCAGGAACAGAACAGAGTGACAAGAGTTGAGTCTTTCAAGGACCAATCTTCAACCTGATTTCTTTTAGTGCTTCAACAATAGTCTCACCCTAAGAAAAAAGGCTGTTATAATTAAACATTTTGATGACAAGGTCGGGGGTGGGACATGACCCAAGATGCCACAAAAAAACTCCCAACATTGAAAAGGCATTCTATATGTAAGAAATAGAAATAACAGGCAGAAAGAATTGGACAACCTTAAGAAATGTATCTATGAAAGAAGAAATAGTATATTAAGGGACAGAAACCTTCTTCTGTAACTTTGGATCTCATTATAGAAAGCACCTCCACAAGAATGAGAGAATTACAGCTGTTGTAGACAGTCAACAGCCACCCAAGTGAGAAAGGAAGAGAATGCAATCTCTCTGTATCAAGCAAACTCCTCTGTAGAGAGCACACCTGAAGCTTCACCTTCAGTGACCACGGGGAAAAGAAAACGTGAACTGAATTGAGCTTGCTATTTTGCTTGCACTGGGAAGGTGTAGTTTTAGTATGTACAAACACATCATGAAGATGAAAAAATGACTACTTAGAGGCAAATCCTGTAATAAGGATTTAAACATTATCAGGACTTAATAAAGCAGAAGGAACGTTAAGACATAAGAACTTAATTCAGTACCTCAGCCTCTTAAGTTTTCATGAAATGTTCAGGATCACGGCCAGTAACTACTGTTGTTTGCATGAAAAATTGGGGCATCCAAAATTCACTGTTAGGATATTAGTACTGAAAATGAAAAAAAACACAAACCATAAAAATTAAGAAATGTATTGTATCCTCAAGTAGAAGTTTGGAAACAATCCACAAACATGTTTGCATTTAGAACACAGTAAGTTCTTTATTCCCCTCCATAAAAAAAAAAATTATTTATCATAGAATTATAGATTATTCTGAGTTGGAAGGAATCCACAAGGATCATCGAGTCCGACTCCTGGCCTTGCACAGGATTTAATCAGTACACCAGATTTCCCTACTTTAAAGCACCTTTTCAGTGTAATAAACTGTATAGTAAAACAGGAAACAGAAGTGTGTTTCATTTAACTGAAATCAATGCAGACATCTGGGGAAAAATATTTTAATGGACATCTTTACTCATGCATAATCCTTAGTGACTCAAGCTTTGGGTCAAACCCTTAGATCACAACTGGAATAAAATTTTATATTAAAATACTGCCTTAAATGCAAATGTTTGTTAAGATGGGCCTCACTACTGAGAGTACGATTGTTATAATAATGATTTTGTTTCACTTCTGAAAAGAAATTTTTCTAAATGCTGCTCGGGCAATTATACTTAATGACATATTTCAATTCCATTTTACTTAAATCATAAAACCACAAGGATCATTTTTTCATTGCAGAGCTGAAGTAAGTTTCTTTTAAATCACTCAAATCAGCATTTTGCAAGGCGTAATCCTCAGTTACCTACGATGTTGTTGGTCAGAATATTCTTCTAAGGAAACATATATTCTGGTAAAAACTTCACTGGAAAACTAAGAGTCTAGTCCAGAACAGTATCTTTACAAAAATTATTAAATTATAGTACAGGAAAGAACATACAGAACTGATAGCAATTTCCACAATGAGAAAAAGAAGCTGTCTGAAGGTGCTGTGACTAATAAGTCACCAAATCAACACTTCTTTTATGGCAGCTTTGGAGAGAGACCTAAATAAATCAGATTTGTCATAACTCTAAATACCATTTGAAATGTCAGCTAGGATTTCAAACTCAGTGTACCACGGCAACGTGTTTGTAAGCCTTGACTGCACTTCACAAGAAGCCTGTTGTTTTCAGAGATGAAGAAGCCAATTTCTTTAGGAGAAATTCTTCAACTTTTTACAATCATCTTCCTTCTATCTGTTCACATCAGAAAGATGCTCATTCTATTCAATCTGAATGTACTTTTTTCTAAACAAACACTCTGCTGAGTATGTAAAAGTTGTTCTGTCAGAAGCTGTTTTAAACAATGCAGCCCATTCAGTTTTCACAAAACATAGATGACAGCACAAAGCAATCATATTGCCTGTGCTAGCAGGCAGCTCATTTACTTTCCACGTTTTTAAAACGCCTCTTTGCCTTCGAAAAGGTCTCTATTCTTTGCAAGCCCTCTGTTGAAATGTAAGAGGTCATTCATTTAAAAGAAAGCAATAAGGGATAGGATGGAATCTCACAGCAGTTCTTTTATGGCATTTTGGTTTTCAGTGACGAAAAAATGAATATGAATCTTAAATCGATTAAAGTCCAATAGAAGAGCTATCAGCAGAAACCAAGAATATAAAACACATTGGACTGGATTAGTTCAGCACACGGTGTCTGCATGTTACCTGACTTACTTGTGCCATTACTCATCTCAATCTCATTGTGACCACCAGTCTTCGGGTGTACACCACAGAAGTCAGGGACTACTCTAAATTAATAAGCCTCCAATAGCCAGCAGAGTGAAGGTAAAATTGGCTTTACATCCTTTTCCATCTACTATATGAAGACAACATAGAGGAAGGGCAAGGAAAGATTTAACTTGGTTTCATGGCATGAAGATCCCTGTGAGAGTTAGTCTGCCTTTACGCAGCTATGCCAGATTTAGAATTATATCACTTTCTCTGCACAAAGTAACTGCAGTTCAACAGACGATTTAAATGTGAAGTAATATCCAAGGTGGCATTTTCTCTCTTCTCCCATATTTGGGACAGTTTAGGATATTACATTGTCCTGAACTAAATTCTTGGTTGTGTAAAACATCTCAAACTCGTATTCAGGTACAAGGCTGAGTTTCAGTTAGAACCACTAAAGAAGAGGTTTCTTTTGTTCTTCTTTCAATTCTGTGTATATGTATTTTGTCACTACGCTTCTTTTCCAAGCCATTGATATATTTGTGTTGTCTTTTGGAAAACTGTATATTTACAAAGCCTTAGGAACAAATTGGTTTATAGAAGAGATAAGCACAATACATAAAGTAATATATTCCACCTTTAGAAAACTCCCCGAAAACTCCCCAAAAACTCCCAAAGAAACAAAGGTTACCATTACTGAAATTAAAAATTGTCAGTGTCCTCCTCAAACTGGGAGACAAGAAATATTTTCCTAAAACATCTCACCACAGCACAGGAACAAATGATGCATCCAAATAACCACCCCTTTGTGTAATCTTTTTAAGATAACATTTTCAAATATATTCTCATAATAATGTAAGCCTATGGATCAATTTATTCTGAAATTCATTTCTACTAAAATAAAGCGAGGAAAGACTTCTTGCCTCCTTTTTTCAGTCTTGTAACTCTTCTAAAAAGGCAATATTAAAAAGTTCTGGTCTCTGATATTCTTTGTAAAAAGTTGTTATTCATTAACCAGTGTGATATATAGCAACAGAGGAAATGATTCCCTGTTCTGGATTAAAACTCCATTGCACATGGTGCAAATACTGAGCAAAGAGAAATAAATAGGCAGTCTGTGTAGTGGCAGATACAGACAAGGAAGGCAGCTGGGCAAAAACGTACTGTCAAAACACTCTGCACTGACAAACCAGACCCCATATAATTACAGAAAGCATCTCAAGTAGTTCAGGAACATTGAAACCTCTCTGCTTCTGCAGATATTTAACTGAAAGGGGTAAGAATTCCTGCAGAATGTAAGCCTTGGACAACACCATGAATGGAAAATAATAATATACATAGAATAGTTGTCTATTCTCATAGTATCCTGTTCCACAATCCTCCTGCAAATTAATAATTATTTCACTTTTTTGTTAATTCTTACAATTATTGAAATGCATTCATTTCTTTTAAAATTTTTTATGATTCTGTCTATAGGCATGGACCAAAAATGACACCTATGTAAAGGAGTACAGCAGATTGCCCACATACAGGTATATGCCAAGCATAAGACACATGGGCCCTAGCTACCAGCACTGCACTCAAGCATGAAGGAGTGGTCAGACCAACCACTACATGGAGAAGCTAGTTCTGAAAATGCAGAACTTCTTTGGAGGTTCTTCTTAAATTTTAGGCATAGAGTTCCCAGGTTCGTGATGACTGCAGCCATCACATTCAGGGGCAACTTGTCTTGCAAACTCCATACTCATCTGGCTGCAAAATGTTTTTTTTAAAGCCACTAGGAATCTAGGTCTGATTTTCAAAAGGTGAAATAAGCTCTCCTGGTGTACTTTCCCCACATATGGGTTAGCCCACCAGCTACACTAGTTGTTCAGTAGAAGTAGGAGAGTTAGAAAAGTTAGGGTAGCAAGATCTAGCTTCCATCATAAACCAACCTCATCATTTGCTTCACACTAGCATAATAACAGCAATTTTTAGGAAGGTACTTCTGACTTACATTTGGGTAAACACCTGTGTTAAAATCCAGTAAAGTCCATGGAATCTTAGGAAAATCTTTAATGCACATGATAATAGGCTGTAAGTGATATCAAAAGAGTAATCTTTTTTTGTAAAAATATATTGATTCTTTTTTTTAGCAGTGAGTCAATAGGATGGGAAAAAACATATTTTTGAGTAAAATGAATGCCTTTGTATTAACTACTTAATAGCTTGATTTTTTTTTTAGAGTATTTCTATTGAGGTTATAAATCATTTGGCTTCATGAACATTAAGTCAAAGGTTGTTTCTCATCCTTGAATATCAGGTTACTCTTAATTTCCATTAAGATGCACTCTCCTCAATCTATAGAGATTGTATTTCCCCTTCTTTGTAATTTCAAAAAGGATTTCTCATAAAAGAACAGGGCAGAAATATTTTAAACCTTATCTTTAAACCTTATCACTTTAAACCTTATCCATTTCTGAAAATGTTACAAAACCCAAGCAGGAATTCATTTTTTCGGATGTATTGTGTTTCCTAAAAACAATGAAAACCTTTTCTGTATCCACAAAAGCCATATCACATAGCAACAAGATAAAATGCCCTCAATTCCATCTATTAAACCACAGCCAACTATTTTTTTTAGAGAGCTTACTAGACTGTATTAAAAGCTTACTCAGAACCCTTTGCCAGCACCCATCATTTTCATAAAGTGCCGTTTAGGCTCTGGAAGAGAACTTGGGAACCAGGAGGGATCTTTTGGATCATCAGGTACTATTCCCTGAAGCTTTAAGGGTACTATGTCAATTATTATCACTGTGACAAACTTTTCCAGCACTGTTTTAATTCTAGTTTTGCCCCTATCTTCTCCTGGAGAATTGATAGAAGCTCAATGTGCTCACTGTCCTCTAAATCTAGGGAGCAGCCTGCTCACACATACCAGAAGCTGTGTGAACAGGTGAGCTTATGAAGAACCAGAATAACCTTTTGTTACTTCTCAGCCTCTCTTCCAGGTCCTCTAAAAAGTGCTTCAGTTTCTGAATTTCCTCACCCAACTGTCAAGTACTCCCCTACAATCTTTCCAGTAATTTCCTCCTGGGGAAACAGAGGGCTTTAACCAGGTTCAGTACATGCAGACTCATTGATTTGAAAGCCTGCTTCTTTCTTCTCATATACAGTATCAATTATTTATTCTCGTCAGTCTATTTTCTCAGTGACATAGTATTCTTTGCCATATTCCTATTTTTCCCATTTTCCTTCTCCTATAAATCAAAAATACTTCTCTCAACCATCTCTCCATGCTTCTATATTTTTTACAGTAACAGAACTATACTTTTGGTCTACTTCTCACTACAATTGGAACAGATATATTTGTTTCTTCTTCCACAGATGTTTCTCCAACCTTGGTTAGTAAGCCGAAATCACTACACTGAATCCCTGCCCAAGTCTGACCCCCTTTTAATTGATCTTGGTTTTTTTTAAACTCCTGGTATTAAGAGAGGAAATAGCAGATAAATATATAACCAAAAGGAGTACAGAAAAGAGGAATAGAGCAATAGGAATCCATATGCAGGACGTTGTTTCACCAAAAGAGGAAGGCCAGTCTAGGGAGAGAGACAAGGAGACTGTGGGAAGAAGTCTTTGGCTGGACTATGGAAATGAGGACCTGGATGAATTAGATGGCAGAAGTGTTTAATTCTGCTGCAGCACACACCTTCAGAGCTTCAATCTGAAGCCCAGAGTGCTGCTGCTCTAATCTCAGCAAAAGGCTATTAAGTTCCCTATAAATCATATGTGACTAAATTCAAGTGCCACCTGAACAGATCTTGCCCTGCACCTCACCCCTTGCTCCTTCTGCAGCTGAAAGACCAGTGAATGGAGATGACCTCCATACAGTCATGCCAAAAGCTGAAAGGGATACAAGCATGGAACTGATGCAATGGGAGCAGAAATGGGATTACAGTTGGAGAAGTGAAGGAGCTGGAGACTGTGCTTCACAAGGTATTGGATTTGGACCTACATATAACATTAGATTAAAAAAATCAAACCAAACCAAACAACAAACAAGAAAACTCTGAGTTATGAGCCTATAATTTAACCTCACCAGGGTTCTGGTTGCTTATTAAACACTACGGTAGTTTTATGTCACCTAACCCTGAAGTGATATCAGAGAACCACAATTCACAGTTACCTGCTGTTTTCCCACAATCAGAAATTTTGAAATAAGTTAGTAATGTCATTAACCAAAAAACAAGTATTACTATATCAAAAAGAAGACTGGACATCTGATTTTAAAGCAAAACCAAATAATAAATAATACAGCACAGGAATACTGTATTTCATTCATGTTTCATGTCTTTCCTTCACCTAGACCAAAGTGGACCTATGTTGATTTTTATCTAAATTGTATTGAAAATAAAAACATGAAATTTCATTTCACTTATTAAAGCAAGCAGTAACACAGCCTTCATATGATATGTCTTATTCAATATAATAAATTATATAGTTAATAGTGAAACTATTGATAAAATAGATCTATATATAGATACATAGGCTCTACTGTTCCATTTTGGGTTATGATATTGAAGCACAAGTTCACTTGTAGGCAAAGCAAAGTCCTGTTCTAATCATAAAGTAAAAGTACATTACACAAGATAAAATTAGTATTTACTTGCTTTCAAAGCAGAAAATAAGGACTCTAAAATTGCATGAGAGGCTACTACTGTGTAACACTGCAACATTACTAACAACATAATCAGAGACAGCGTATGAGTGTTTTGTACTGTGGCTAAGATTTTTATATATATAGACGTGTATATGCATAATACATAACCGCAAAGGGTTAAAGGGAAACCTGCAGTTTAACTACTCAAAAAGGTTCAGGAAAACACATCTAAATAGTAAAATAAGTAAGGGAAGAATAAGATGTAGTACTGGCAGGAAAGATGTAGAGTGGAATCAGACCAGGAACTGCCTCTTTTTTCTTTCAAGAAGGGGGTGAGGAGCATAAAACTACAACGTTGAGGATTTAAAATGGGGAAGGAAGAGGTCATTCTCCAACTTCAGCTCCCCTCTGAGGGCCAGAGCCTGGCCCCTCAGCCTCAGCAGCTGAGATCAGGGCAGACCACAGCCACCAGCAATAATGGTGCAGCATCCTCTCCACAGGGCTGTACCTGCACAGCTAATGTGGGATAAGCTCCTTAAGGACCATCTGTTTGAATACTTAGTGATAGTGATTGATAATGAGTAAGACTAAACCATTAGCATAAATTGCTAATGAATGTCAGTGAAGTAAAGGGGTGCTCTGAAGTTTGCAACCAGCCTGATCCATCTGTCTTGCAAGCATGCCCATGACAGTGCAGTCTCACTCCCTGACACAGAGATACACCCCCAGTCAGTCACAATACCCTCCTGACAGCGGTAGATTCATTTTCATGTCCAAATTTGTCACAGCAAAAGTTTTCTACTATTGAGGCGTAGATCCCTTGAAATTATTTTCCCTTACATCGGTTGAAATTATTTTATACCCAGAGATGGCCAGACAAGCACACACATCTACCAGCCATCTTTTACTCCGCTCTCCTTTATACTTCTCTCACCTATAATTGGACATCACTCAATAAAACTCACTGAGTTGATTCATCTCTTCTGTGCTTTCTTTATGTAAATATATAATAGGATATCTTTTCCATCTTTCAATAACACAGTGACAGATAAGAATTAGAGTTCAACTGCTGCAGGAGCAGAATGTATTTTCAGTTAAACACAGTAGCCACTGTTACTATATATCCATAATGACAACAACAATTACTTCCAATCTTTTTCATGCTCATGCTGAACGTTAACATTATAGTTAAAAAAGGTCAGAAATAGACACTCCAACCTATAGTCTGGCTCCAAAGATACGTAAATGCACATCCTAAGGTGTTACACATGTACAGTTACTAAAAGGTAAAAAAGCAAATAATTTTAATCTAAAACTTAAATACCTCAATTTTACACATTAAATCATAAGAAAAACACATTACAACTATGGATGATTTCTTTTCAGAGTGCTGCATCAAGAGTTGCAGGATTTAATAGACTGAATAAAAACACCCCAACAAACAGATATGTACTATGCTGAAAGCACATTATCTGAAGTTTCCTGAGCTTTTTTACTACCTTGCCACTGTATCTTTTATGAAAGCTGTGTAAAAGAACTGATGCAAAATCAATGAGGAGTTCAGAAATCATTCCAAACTTGTCTGCTTTCCATCAGAGTCCCACAGAGGTGGCAGCATATTTTGCTCATTACTGTAATTACCAACAAAATTTTTAAACCACAAGTTTGGTTACATAGTTGAAGCAAATAATGGCTTGGGGATTTTGTTTGCCTGTTTGTGTGTTGGTTTGAGTTTTTTAAAACAAGATCCCTCTCCTCCTAATCTTATAATTGAAGAGATAGGGAGTGCATTTCAAAGACCACTAGTAGATCTGTGAGCTAAAACAAGAACAAAACCAAACTGCACAAGGTAATTCAGTAATTCTCTACTCAGAAAGTTGATAACGGATTTTCTGGTCAGGTTTTCATCTATAATCACCAGCAGAGAACAATCCTGTATTGAAGGCCGGTGTTTCTTTTCTATCTATGAGGATTTACTCTTCAGAGAGAGACAAACATTTGTGGGAAGTCATGTCTTATCTCTGAAGACAAAGCTGGACCCTTCAAAGATGTGCAGAAACAAACAGTTTACACAATTTTCAATATCTTTAAGGGAAAGCCTTTTTGATGGGAAGAAGATTAAGTGATAAAAGCACATTAAAGGCCAGGACCAGCTCCAACAGTCTCTTTGTCTAGTAAGGTTGTAATACTATTAAGACAAATCTATTTTGCTGTCCTCCAATGCAAGCATTTACATGACTTATGCAAAGCTCGCATTGATTTGCTCCATGTTTTCCTTTAGTTCTACCAGAAAACATTCTCATGTGACAAGAGAGCCATGAATGTATGGTCCCATCTACCTGTAGATCAAAAAAATTAGTACTCACTGATGTGAATTTCCTGTTATGCAAGAATTACTTTTAAAATAAGGAACATGACATTGATTCTATTTATTTAGTTATCTGTGTGAGAGAATGTCTCTAATTGCCATTATTTAAATGATCTCTGATCATTATTTGGGGTAACTTCTTTAATCCTCATGTTGTCAAAGGTAATGATTCCATTGTGTTCATTTAAACGCTTTACAATACTAATTCTGGAGTAGGATACACATGACTATAATCAGAATGAAGGTAATATCTGCTGGACTTTGTAGAACAAAATATGTAAAAAGAAATAAGTTTCTACAGTGAGAAAATACGTAATATATTATACAATAAAAATTCTATACACCTTGTAGGAAAGTACAATTAATAAAATATTCAATACATATTTCACATTGTGTATATGCTATAAAGTCCTTGGTTATTAATTTTTTAATTAGATATGTAAGTTATTTACTACTACACTGACTTCCAAACCCTGTAAATTCCTTCTGTATGTCTACTCCTTTTCTGGGCATAAATAGGTACTATACAAACTAATTAGCTGTTTACATCTTTTCCATCTACTAATTCACAAGCTAAAATACCTTTTGTTTGCCCTAATAGTTTTTTGTAGTAATTTATATTCTACAGGTTTTTCCCTTCATGGTTTTTGTTCAGTCAAGTGGGTTATCTCTATAAGCTCCTTGACCATATTATATTAAATTTTACAAGTTTGTTTCTCTACCTAGCTTGTTTCAGGAGGATCCTGGCTCAGCTAAATACTTAAATATGCATTACACTTAAGTGTATAGCAGAATACTCTTGAAATCAGCTAGTCGTTCTAAATTCAACACAAGCTTAAGAACCTTCTTGAATTAGGGTGTACGTGCCTTAATAGATGCTGAGATAACTACAGTTTCACAAACAGAAGCTTTGTAGTTTGATTGTTTTCTTTTCCTTTTTTTTTTTTTTTAGGCTTTTATCTGACTGAGATAAATATTCTGGAACTGGTAGAAATTGTGACACCCATGGTATTACTTCTGCTCATTTTTCACCTTCATTATGCTCAATTAAAAAAATGTGCAGTTAATATTGCATTTCCTTTTATTTATGTGACCTGGTTTCTACAGTATTCAGGCTTCTTTTCACCTCTTACCTGCTATCTGCACAGTGAGGACAAAAATGTGGGGCGAAAAAGACTCCAAACAGGAGATACAGACATTAAAATAGTGAAGAAATACTCTCGCTTGAAACCAGGAAGGGTGTTGGTGAAGTAAAAGTAAGCAATAAAAAAAGACTGCCATATGAGCATATGATTAGGTATGACACTTGTAAGAAAGAAGATGCAAAAATTCTTCATCCCTAGGTCAAAAGTTGGAAATAAAGAGGAAGTAAAACACAAATGGAGTGACACTTAAGGAGAACCAGGCAAAGAACACAAAGTTAAACACATCTACACAAATGCTAGGAGGCTAAAAATAAATTGGGGAAGTGGAATGCCTATTTCTAAATAAAGACTTTTTACCAAGGATTTCAGAAACCTGGTGACAGGAAAACAATCACTGGAGTACCGTAATGCCATGACAAAGTATTCAGTGAAGAAATAGTAAACCATGCTGCTGTCAGAATAGATCAACATGTTTATAACAGTATAGAAGTAAGTCTCATCAGTGAGCTAACCATCTCAAAAAACACCCAAGAATTGGCATAGATTTAAATTTCACAACTAAATAACATAATATTATGTTTGTGTTACTGACCATCCCCAGCGAAAGGCCAAATGTAAGGACAGAAAACACAGTTGTTTGGGGTTACTTCAGCAATCTTCAATACTCAAGGCAAACATCACATAAGTACTTTGCATAGGACTCTGAGATGAGGTAAAAAAACTTACAGATCAATAACTGCCCTCCAGTGAAGCATCCACCCCTTTTTCTAGTACTTCTTGAGCAATCCTCCACTAGAGAACATCCATCAGAGAACATATGCAGAAAAATTTTTTGGTACATGAAGACTAAAACTTTCACAGAATTTTGCAGAATACTCTGAGTTGGAAGAGACCCACAAGGCCCATCAAGTCCAACTTTTAAGTGAATGGCCCATATAGGTATCAAACTCACAACCTAGCTGTTATTAGCACCATGCTCCAACCAACTGAGCTAATCTCAAGATGTTAAATGTATCTGCAGTCTTAAAATAGGGGTTTGGAGTAGTGTGGAGGAGGGACATCATGAGCTGCTGGACTGTAAGTCTTGCAAGTACCTAAGGCAAATAAGTAGAGGCTATTTATGGTATAGAGATTCAGCTACCATATAGCTTTATTTGAGTGTTTCATTTCTGTTACAGATCTGATGGCATTTGGATAAGTGCAGTAAACTTGGAAAGACCAGATATGGATTCTCTAAACAAAAATCCCACCTTAAAAACCTCTTTAGGGTTTTTGAACAGATTTACAACCATATGGACAAGACCGATCCAAGTGAAATGCTCTACTCTAAAGCTATTGTCAAATGTAATGAACAGCTTCCATACAAGGTATGAATGATGAACGTTCTATCAGGAAAAAATATGATGTTTTGGGGATGTAGAAATCTATAAAGTTTTGGATAAAATACAGGCTGCCTAAAAAGGCAGGAGGAACAGACTCAAAACAAACAGAAAGAGATGGTTTCATGCATCAGGCAGTAGATCTCTAAGACAGGACAGTGCAGGTACAATTCACAGAGGTCAGGGGAAGACTGCAGAAGTAAAAAGAAGAAAAATCCAGAGTAGACTACAAATTGAGCAACAAAAAGGCCAGGAAATTTCTCAGCTGAACACAGATAGAGATTTGAAGAGAATCAGGAAAGTGTACGTGATTGCCCAATTATTACTTTTCTATCAGTGCCTGCTTATGGCTACTGTTAGAGATCAGTAACTGAATTGAACAGACCTTGGGTCTGCACCAGTGGCCCCTATTCTCACAAGGAAAAAGATCACCACAGCCTGGGCTGCACTGATGTGCCAGCATGCCAAGCAGCCAGCACTGCTGTGGGGTTCCTCCCCTCCTTCTCCAACAGAAAGGAGTAGGAGTTCTGGTAGAGAACAGGAGAAAAATGGCTCAGGTTGGCCAGAACAACTAAATGATGCCACTCTCTGAGGGCAGATGGCAAAACCCCATAGCAAACCTTGTATATGCTTCATGAGACAAGCAAAAAAATCCTTTTAATTCTAATGAGTGGGAGCAGCTTTTCAAAATTATGATTTATTCCATAACACACTGTTAATAATGTTTGTTGATTTGTATATTAACAACCTCTTCTTCACTAAGTGATATTTTTATTGTTTGACAAGTTGCTGTATTTATTGTCCCTACAATGAGCAAATAAAATTTCAGCAGATTTCTTTCCTAATGCAAATGCAGAGAAATACCTAAGAAACTAGGAAAAAAACTGTTTAAACTGTGATAATATAAAATTTTCTCAAGGGTATTTTAATTAACAAGCTAACTGCCGTTATAACTCAGACTATTGCCTTAAAAAATTAGTATCCCAATCCTTTATTTTCAGTAAGTAAAATTTACTTGAGCTGTAATTTATGATTTATCCTTACAGTTCAACATCTTTCTATGATCCTCTTATTCACATATTTTTCAGTGGGTTAATTAATTTCATGTCCAAATGAGTGCAAAATATTATATATTTTCATTATTATCACCCTAATGAGACTAAATTGGTAATCACTTTGATTCTAATGAAAAGCCATAAATATCTCCTTGCCTTCTCTTGTACATTTTATTTTCTATACCATCAGACTGAAGTTGCAACAGCAGACTGGGCTTGCACACTTGGCTGCTTCCCTTCTCCCCAAGCTCAGCAGCAGCTGATTTACTCAGTTGTTTAAATAGACTGGCAGGCTGAGCTACCGCTGGTGTTCAACAGTCAACCTCACCTGTTCAATCTATTGCTGCCAAATTCAAAAAGGTTTTTTTCTCATTTTCTCTTTAAATAACATAATGGTGGAATATTGAGCTCGCACATAGCGCCACGTTAAGAAACAATGCACATTCTGCAGGACAGGATGTGCTGAGAAACTAAATAAATGGTTGGGGGAAAGAACAGAATTCAGTTCAAATCGGACCATTTGGACATATGTTTGGGCAGAAATTATCAGCTGAGGGGGGCAAACAATGCAGCAACATAGTGAGGTACAAGTTGAACCTGCATCAACACTGTCAGTCCATGGTGTGAGACAAACACCATCACTGGCTGTGTGAATGTAAAAAGCTGCAAGAAACTTGAAGGGACTTATTGTACCATACAGCACAAGCAGTGCTAAATTTAAGCACTGTGCCTTGCTTTGGGCACGCTCTACAAGGATGCACATGCACAGAGGGTGACTTAAAAAGGGGCAAACAAAGTATACAAAGGCCTGGAGAATGTGAACCCACAAGGAAGAGCTGAAACAACTGACTTTTAGTCCAGAAAAGTGAAGCAGGAAAGGAAGAATATTAATAGACTGCACAGGACTGTTGCAAAAAACAAAAGGGAATGGATTGCTCTAGATATTATGAAGGACAGAACATAGTGCAAAATGGACTTGAATTTTAGAACAGAAGACATAAGGACATTTTCAGAAAGCTTTCTATACACAAAGATGGTGAACCAATAGAAGAGTTGATCCAAGGAAGATACAGAGCCTCCATTATCATGCATTTCAAATAAAATGTAGGACAAGCATCTGTCAGTATCTGACACACATCTGACATTATTCTGAAGCAGAGGCAGTAAATCAGATAACTTCTCAAGATTCATACAGTTCTCTTTTGTGTATGTAAATGGTTTAATTCACTATTTTCCACATAACAATCTTTTCATTGATACAGATTCTCTGGTTCAAAAAAGAACAGAAAATATAGCCTGGTGATCTTGTAATTTCTTGACCTTATGACCAGGTGGCAGACTTAAAACAATCTCAAGTAACACCTGGACTTTTTCTAGTTGTGATCACACCACCCTTCTAAAAGCCAAAAGAAATTGTAAAAGTTCAGCAAATTATGTTTTAACTTCAGTTATTCTCCTTTGTCAGTGATAATCAACTTTAAACTGCATCTCTCATGCCACAAGGGTCTCCTATTGCTTACCTTAGCCAGAATCAGACTCCTCTGCACATCCCAAATATGTGCTTAGATATTCCCCTATTTGTTTATATTTCTACAACATCTTATCTCCCAAAGTGCTTCATTATGCTGTGAGGACATCTCACTGAAATGAAATGAGCCCTGAGCAGAGAAGGCAAATGCCATGGCAAATTCAGCATGCTGCATGCTTTAGGAAAAGAGAAAAGTAATTCTGGCAATGACAGAAGAAAAAGTGAAGCTGTATCTTTGACATGCATGGTGCAGGCACACCCTCATTTGAAGGATGTCATTCAGAAGAATGACTTCTATAGCAATTCCCTGAATATATTGCTCCCCAAACCATGATTATGCACAGTGCAAATACATTCCATTTAAGTTCTCCTAAAACTCTAATCCATAACAGTAGGAAAGCAAACTGCATTTTCTAAACGTCAGAAAAATTTAATAAAGCCTGAAGAAGGATATGAATGTGCCCATCTTTTATTTGGAGCTGTAATTCGTAGTTATCAATGATGATGTTCATTACTGAAACACAGTGCAATGACTGAAGTACCTAATTCAAACTGTGTGCATTAACTAAAAAATAAATGCAATCATAATTCCATAGTCAGACTCCCTGTGCCAGATCGTTAATAAATGTAAATTATCAGCTGAGGATCTGGACCAGACTTGCTATATCTTCCTCCCAATTTAAAAGAAAATGCCATTATTTGTACATAAGAGATACTGATGCTTCTTTTTTAATTAAGCACAGCAGGACTTTTACATTTTTATGGCACTGCCTAAAAGGAGCTCACAGATCATTCTAGTCAAAGATTCCAGACTGCTCATAGAGGACCTAAAGATGGAAAGAGTCATTATGAGTCCAAGATTAGTACTAACCATGATGCCAATGATTGCTGACACAAAAAGAAATGGAACCTGTCTGTAGTACACATGAAAAGCAAAAAGATGCTTGGCAAATATAAATGCTAATGAAAAAACTTACATCTAAATAATGCCTCATGAGTTCATGAATTCAAATTATTTCTCAGTCTTGTGTTAACTATCATTTAATAGTTTGGTTAGTGCAAGCTCATTTCAAAGCCATCAGAAACTGTTCTCTCTGTTCCATTGTGCAAGGTTAAGTGATGTCCAGCCCCAAAAAGAGCCAATCTGATGTACTCTAAGTAATCTTGTAGTGAAACAATAGTCTGCTTGCAGAAAGCATACTACAAAGCTACGTACTTCTCACTTCACTGACCTGTTTATTTACCCGGACTAAGCTCCTTGAGTGCAGCTTGTCAGAAGAGTAACTGGGCTCACAAGCCCATCAATCAATCAATACAAACGGACAGTAAAGCTGACTCTGAAGTTCATCACAGAAGATTTTTGTGGAGAAGCTGCAGGCCTCTGAAATACTTAGAGATGTAAATAAATTCCCTGTGATGTCTCTGTGTGTTGCTATGAATAAGTTAAAGGGACACTGTCAAGGTTGTTTGGCTAAGAAATTGTTCAGCACGAAATTTAAAACAAATAAAGCCTATACAAGACTTACTGCAACTCAATAAAAACAAACCTGACCCAGCTATTGTTTGGCTCTTGCTGGTTTTGTTGTGGTTTTTTTTTGTTGTTGTTGGGAACTTTTATTTGGGGGGTTGTTTTTAAATCCATGACCTTGAGAGAAGTTGGTTTTCAAAATGAATACATTACAGGAATGAGGAAGCCAAAATATATGTGAGGAATTTTTTTGGTAGAGCATTTTTTTTTTGTGTATCTAACTTGAATAACAGATGTTGGAAATCAGATCAAATTTAAGCACATCACTGAAAAAAAAAATCACAGTTCAGTCAGAAGGTATAAACCCACGTAAGATCTGTTAACCATTCTATTAAAGCTGTTTTATTTCCGTATTGAGTTAAAGAATTAAAATTAATTATGCTATATTTCGGTGCCCGGAGGCTTTATAAATTAAAGACAATATCTTTAATCTCTTTCACAGATACCAAAAAGGATATAGAAAAAAGTAGCTCACCAGGTGTTTATTATTTTCTTGAAAAAGTCAAATATGTCAGCACTGTGTTTCTACTTGTATATCCAACAACAGAAAATATCTTTTTAAGAAAGCACTAGAGTAGCATTAAGTAGCAGAAAATAAAATGATATCTTTATATTTACCTCGACAAACCTAAACCAGAACCATTCCATTTTCTGTCAGAAAAACATGATCCATGAAATGCATTTAGATCCCTTCTTTTTCTGGTCTCTTTTAAAGACAATTTTTCATCACAAGGAAACCCCAACCTTATAGGAAATCAATTGTTTCCTCTTTTAATATATACTCCTTTGGTTTCTGTTTTGTTTTGTTTTGTTTCCCCCGAGAAGCTTTCAATCTCACCGTAATCTTCTGTGTTAATCATTTCCAACATCGCTGTGTGAAATTTTTTTTCCTTTTTTTTGTCTGTCTAAAAATACCGGGTTTTTTATTACCCAATATGACACAAAATATTCCAACCAACACAGAGTAGCTAAAAAAAAAAAATGCTTATTATCCCCTCAATTCAGGAAGGACACTAAGGTGCTGAAGCGAGTCCAGAGAAGGGCAATGAATCTGGTGAAGGGTCTGGAGCACAAGTCCTGTCAGAGAGGCTGAGGGAGTTGGGGGTGTTCAGCCCAGAGAAGAGGAGGCTCAAGGGAAACCTTATCACTCTCTACAACTACCTGTAGCCAGATGAGGTTCGGTGTCTTCTCCCAGAAAACCAGTGACAGGATGAGAGGACATAGTCTCAAGATGCACTGGAAGAGGTTCAGGTTGGACATTAGGAGGAATTTCTTCACAAAAAGGGTGATTAAACATTGGAATTGATAGACTAAGGAGGTTGTGTAGCAGCTTTGTATTCATGGTGGTGGTATCCCAATCTGGCTGTAAACTTCCATGTTTACATGATTCATTATTTGCTGCCTTCCAGAATGGTCATTATGGAAGGAATACATTTTAAACTGAGACAAAGAACACATTTAAACATATTGCAAGAGATTATCTAGAAGCAGCACAAAGAAGTTGTTTTAAATTTGTCAGGTCTTACTTAAGCATTGCTTTCTTTGAATAGAACATGTAATAGACTCAGCTGAGGAACAGCTTACAGCCTCATTCATTTCAGAGATAGAAATAACCCCTACCTATATTCCTTAATTATTTTAGCGCACTGTTGCAGTCAGTCAAACCATATGTGTAAGTGTGCAAACTAATTCTCCATGCCTATACAAAACATACAGTCTTTATTTTCCAGAAAATTTCCTGTAAACCCCTCATAGCTAATTGTTTTGACATCTGTAGGAGGACTGACTCATTCTCCCAAAAAATACAAGGTTTGGGAGACTATAAACTCCTACTCCCTTATTCTATTTGTGGAGCCAAGGGGGGAGCTGATTTTCATTTACAGAGAACTAGTAACTTCTCACAAACTCTAGTCCAGGAATTCAGAATATATGCACATCCCAAGCTCTCCTCAGCCCCCAAAATGGGAAAAATCTCTTTGAATCTGAGTGATTCTAGCTGAACATTTTCCAAAGTACTGCTTTTTTCTGCCCCAATATAATAAATATTAATTTCTTTCTTTTTTTTTGCAGCAAAGTAATTTCAGGACAACTTTTACTTCTCCTAATTTTCACTTTCACTATTGAAAATTAAAAATAATAATAATAATAAAATAAAATGTATCACAAAGATCTAGCTCTGGGTCTTTACCTGAAACCTTAGCTAATATGCCCTGAATCACAGCAAATTATAAATGAGGCTGTTTAAGCATTCAAGTTTACAACTACCTTTTTTCTGGTCTCAGTTCATCTCCTCCACACCAACATCAAACAAGTAAGAGAACCTTAGACATTTCCTTGGCATTTGGCCCTCCTCACATTTAGAATTTTCTTTGTTGAAAAAAAGGCAAATGAGCCACCTTTTTAAATTAGGTTCAATTAGATGACCTAGATCAAGGTGAACAGTTTCATGTCTATATTTATGAACCTCTAGAAACTGATACTTGTTTGATCATATTTGATAGGACTCATGTCACTTTGTGTTATAAAACGCTATGCATCTGTCAAGTCTCAGCTAGTTTTCTCTGTTCTCTCCAGAGTCACTCTAGACAGGAACTTATCCCATTCACAATCCACATGCATTCAAGCTGGTTCTCCTTCTGGTGACTGGAGTTCAGAGTTAAGGTACTATTCAGAGCTTAGATATCACGCCCAATTTTCAAACTGTTAAGCACCCGGTCAGAGTTTACCCAACCAACCAGGCTTAAGGATTTAGAAGGACCTGAGCTCTTTGCTACACTGCAATGACATTGGCTCTGAGTCTGAATACTGCATAGCATGTAGGACACGACATTAGACAGCATGAAATTTAAGAAAATAAAGTGATGTAAGTTAGTTAGGAAGTCAAAGCACAGATTCCAGAAGAAGAGGAAGGATTAAGCCATCTCCTCTTGATGCAGTCAAGTCAGTTCAAAACCAGAATCAGGCTCTACTACCTTTATATACTCATGAGGGTGGTCTTGTAAAATGGAATAATAATGAATTACATTCCCAAACCACAAAAGTGAGATTAAAACAAAATACACCAAATTAGACTGCCTGAAAGTTTTTAAAAATGAAACCTGATTTTAAAAAGTTGTTTTGTCTTCTTGCTTGATGAGACTTTGTTTTGCTTCTCTGTTTGGTAATTGAGGCCTACAACTATTATAACAACTTACTTCCAAAATATCTTTTAGGCAGTGATTTTTCAGATATATGAGCAACCTTGCAATACACCCTTGTTGAGGCTGGGAGGCGAGGGTTGATTGTCAAGGGATGTTTGTTTAATTAGCTGTGGTTTTTGTTTCAGGCAGCTTGGACTGTTTCAAATGATCATTTAAAGTTCTTACTCAAAGTGAAGCAGATCATTAAACTCTGTCTCCCACTGTGCTCACATTTAAGCTTGTATATTACTTCACTCACATGAGTAACCCTCTTGACCTCTCTCTGGGATCAGCCATCAGAACTGTGTTAGGGTTTTCTTGTCACCAGAATGGGAAATAAACAAAAACACTGTAGTTATGAGCTAAAAGTATATTGCAAAACTTTCAATAAGGAACTCCAACTTTACTATTGAAAATTAATAGAATTCAGTTTTGTCAAGACTTTTTCTAGGTTAACATCAGATCTGAGAGAAGCCTGAAATCCTTCCAAGTGAGAATACTTTTTTGACAGCCCATTAATTTACCCCTGCTCTCTATGTCATTTTGGTTGCCTTTCTGATCACTTCTGAATCACTGTGAAAACGACATTTCAGAATTGTGTGAGAAGGTTTTCAGGGCCACCATACTAAAAGAAAGATTTTAAAAAGGATAAGAGGAGGAGTTGCCATCTGACGTTGCAGGGTTTACAGTCAAGGTAAATTCACTTATCAATTCCCATCCTATCATCTTTCATTAGTCAGTTCAGTGCAGGGTCTGAACACCTCACGGACTACTTGTCACAGGGACCAAAAGAGAGATAAGAAATGATGTAAAACTATTTCCCTTGACAGCAGCGACACAGATGGAGACTTCATTCTGACCATATTGTCTGCTTTAGTGCCATCCCTAAAGCCATTAACTATCATAATGACGGGGCTCAAGTTATTTATTTCTTCACAATTTCCTGATGTTTTTGCAGCATTACATCAACGTGCTGAGACCTGCGACAAGCCTTTGTGTTTGTCCTTGACGGCAGCTGCCATGTGCAAAATGCTCAATCTAAGTTATTCACTTATCAGCAGTAAAAACGAGAGTTAAAACACCAATTCTGTACAGTAACTGATCTAACACAAAATAGAAACATGTTATGCTCATTTGCTGCATATCTTTGCTTGCCTGTATCAGGATTTGAGGTTATTTTTTTTTTTAACCTTCCTGGCATTATACTATGATTAAAACCAGCAGATAACAGTTACTGTTACTTATTTGTAATAATCTGTTTAACTTCAAATGCTCTTGTGAAGATTACCACACTTCTTGACTTAAAGGAAAAATGAAAAGCTACTGTTCTCAAAATTACAATTTGATAGAAAAAATATATGGGAATGCAGACTGATAAAATTAGGAAATATCCCTTCCACATTTTTCCCCTGCATTCCTACTCAGACAATATAGAGCTCCCTAATTGTAGAACTGCAATAAGCAGTTCCCTAATTAAAGATCTGGAAAAGAAATACATTTAAAATTGGAGATTACAGCAAACTAAGAAACAAGGTGGTGAGTGATATAGGGATGGAACCTGACTACCTAACACTACAATCACAGAATCATAGAATACCAGGTTGTAAGGGTACTCTGGGATCATTTGATCCAGCATTTCTCAACAAACAAAAAAACAAACAAAAGAACCCCAAAAACATAATAAGGCACTCTAAATAGCTCATTTAAGAGAACAACATTATTTATCTGCTCTGCGTCAAGGAGATTCCCACTCCAGCAGGTACTCTGCCAGCAGGGAAGCAGAAAAAGCAAGATGGAATTACTAGAGTGATGCATTTTGTATTCCTAACACTTTTATCCCTGGTGTAGTTATGTCAGTTATTACATGTCAGGCCAAATTTAGCCCTTGGATGCCGCTCTCAGAACGACCATCATTTCCGATGGGGCTGCACACACATTTGCCTCTGCAGGGCAGAGTTTACCTCTTAGATGAAGGTATTTTAAGAGGTGTTTACATACATGTAGCAAATTATGAAAGAGAAGCATCCTAAAGCTTTGTGAAATCCACCCCACCATTTGTCTGATTTCATTTACTTAGAAAGTAGCTAAAATTAACTGTCCCTTCAGTCAGCCCACATGTGACCCGTGGAGACTCCCCTTCTGCCGTGCTTGACTTTCCCCATGAGAGCAGGTGTTCACACCTGTGCTATTCATAGTGCTGCTCGTCAATACAGTGCAGCATCCTAATTTCTATCTAATTGCAATGGTAGCTTTGATGCTCAGAGCTACTGTTCTGCAGAAATTAACAGGGAGATGTTTGGTCCCTGTAATCATAGTGATGTTCATGATTTTGCTACAAAGTAATTCAGCTAATAGGATCTTAACTAGAACAAGCTCCATGGTGAATGCATAGCATGGATGTGAGTATGTACTAGAATAACAGTCACTTGCAGGTGATAAAACTGGTTGCCAGATTTAGAATCACATAATTTAACATGGTAATTTGCCAAGTTGTTAGAATCATATTACTAAAAAAAACTTGAAACTTTTAATTATCAAACACACCTGTTGAAAAGGCCTCATTCAGCCAGGTAATTATTCATTTAAACCTCAAGTTGCAGAGTTACTGTGGATCTGGACAAATGTCTGGTAGGTCAACTGTGCCCATACACATAGGCATGCACATATACTCAACACTGAGCCCCTTTAGGACCCCCTCTTGTAAATAATCCCTAGGGTAGGGACAATGCAGAAATTCAAAATAACCTCTTTGAAATAACCTCTTAACTATACCACTCACATTCCTACATCCCCTAAAAAATATTACTTTTTTTTAAGCTGAAGGTAATATGTTGTGGATCTTATTTCCACATTTTTTTAAAAAGTATTAAAAAAACTGTGAAATTTTATCAATAATCATAGCTCACACACTTCCCAAGAAAAGCCTATAACCCTCTCTTTGCATTTACCTTTATGCACAGTTTTATAATTTCTAAGTCTGACATCTAGTATCGTTTAAGGGCTGGAAATATTATTGAAAGAAAAGCTTCCACTAGGAAATTGGAAGAACTTCAGTTGCCCTCCAAGTGCCACATACGATATAAAATTAAGCACATGAAAATGAAATTCTTGAGGTACTTCAAGTCTTCTCTGTGCAAATAATACAACAATAACCACTAAATCCCATGGCAATTGCATTTGCAAATACATATTTCTTTAAGAGGAAAGTTTAGTATATTTAAACTTTAGTGATTTATGGAGGGAAGGTGCATTTCATACACCCTCTGGTATATATGTGTCAATCACAGATTTGTGGTTGTCTGTCACAATCTGTGTTCCTCTGTCATCTTTTTCATATGCTTTCATCTAATTCTGCAAGAGTACAAACCAGTCCCTTTGGAAAGCAATAAACTACAAGGACCATATGTTTCCAGTATATATAACATACCTAAACAAACATTCTAAGTGTTGGCTAGCCCTAGCCTTGGTGCACACGTTGAATCCCAGCCACAAGTCTGCCAACGAGATGCATCATTTCCAAAGTTGCAGAAGTTGCCACTTTTTACATTCTTCTCTCTTTTATTGAAGCAGACTGAACAACAGGCAGGACTGCCAGAGAACAATAGCTTTTGATTTCTTGTCACACGAAAGTCCTCCAGTGCAGAAGTCTGGCACTGACAGGAACACTGAATGTGTTTAGTATTTGAACTCTTTTTTTCTCTGTTCTTAGAATATAAAACAAAATAGAATTTCTTCCCTGAATAGAAGAAATGTGAGTTGTAGCACACAGGCTCTGGAAGGCTCGTAAGTTTTCTTGTCACTAGTTTCACCCCTCAGCAGTGAAGTATGGAATAGGTTTTTATAAAGATTAGAATGTAAGTGGGCGTACACCTGTATGGCCAAGCTTATTATTGACAGCTTTCATTTCTGCTCCACTGGTGCATAAAAATGTGTGGCGTCAAAACACTAGTCCAATTTAGTTGACAGGCAACAGCTATATGCCTTTTCAAAGTAGAGGTTTAGAAAAGAACCTCAGACTAAATGAAAAGCTCCTACCTGCTCAACCTCTGTTCAATTAAATGACTGCTTTCACTGCAAATTTTCCTTCAAAATTCCTGTCATTCAGAATTCCTATGCATTTTTACAGCATTGTAAGTTTATATATCCTGGTGCTATGTGAAGAATCACATTCCACTTCATTGCCAGAAAGAAGTCCAGATTTCCAAATGCAGTGAACTCTGAGCCACGACATTCTCTTCTGGTGTCCAGTTCACTTCCTTTACCTTTACCCTCATGGATGCTTCTACTGTTACAGAAGCCAACCTTTCAGGAGGATGCAGTAAGCACCAGTAAGGCTTCACTATATTTTCCTCACTCGGCTATAATCACATACCACCACGGTAGGAGCTACAAACAGCAGCTTTTCTGCCACTGCCTTTGCACTGCAGTTTGCAAACCTTATACATAAAAATCATTATTAAAGCCCTTGACTGACTTCAGACCATTGCCAGCACTTCTTACAAAGATCATCATTTAAGAGAGGGTGTAACTATGTTAGAGGGATATACACGCACCTCTGATTTATGTCCTCTACTACCTCCTTTGCACATCATAATTACCAGTCTGCAAAAACATGGCAAGTGAGCTAACCTCACACAACTGCTTCATAGGTACTTGTGCACTATACAATTGCCCAAACAACCATGTGCATTTGTCAAAATCAGACAATCTGGCTTCAATAACTGTCCACAACTGTACAGCTCTAAAACATGTATGCATATAAAACAATTTTCATAGGGGACATTATGTAATAAAAAAGGGGTAAATTTCTTTTCAAACATACTCTATCAATGTTGAAAGCAAAACAAAATATAACAAACTCATAAATTTCAAAGTGTTTCTTGGAAGAAGTGAGGTATTGCTTAGACCTTCTTTTATTTATAGCAACATTTTCTTTATTTCAGTGATATAACTAGAAGTTTCATTGACAGTTGAATACTTGAAGATACCAGGATTATTTTTAACTTTAGAACATTTATGCTCCTTATTTCTCTATTTTTTAACAATTGATGTTAAATTCAGTAACCACTGAACTGACACTGAACAATGTAGTTCAACAGCAACAACTACTTTTATTATTACTTCTTGCAGACAGAAGCCAACATCAGGAAAGGGAATCCCTTCCATATGAGAGCATCTTGAGATACAGAGCTCATCCTCTTCTTGGTAATAGTCACTAGTTCAAATCCCATTCAGGGATGGGATTTTAGTTAAAGTCATTATTTAAAATCCCATTCTGACAACCAACCAAAAAAAAATCCCTACCTTCCAGCTACAACTTGTCCAATGTACCAGAAAACTGAGCTTGATAATTTTGTTTTCTTGTGATGCAGTGTGCACATTTCAAAAAGTAGGGAACCTTTCAAGCACCACTAATAATGTTACTCTAAGCTCATAAGGAAAGAAAACAAGTAGATTTGTGAACAGAGGTGGTGTCTTTTCCTGGTAGAAGATGTACCACGTACCTGTTTTGGGAATTCATTCAGGAGCACTGTTCCCATAGCAAAATGGCAGATGACTATATGCAGACACAAAACAAGACACCTGTCCTGACCCATTCACCTCACAAAAGATGAGAGAGAACATCATTTTATAATCTTGTCTTACTTCTCAAGTCACAGAGAAAGAATGCTTGGTACTGGCCTTGTCTTTTGGAAGAAGAGTTTATACAAGAAGTGATTCTGGATCCAACACAAGAAAAAAACCTGGCAATGTTTTCTGTTTCTACACTGAGCCTTGGGAGATTTGCCCTTCAGTTTCCAAACAGAAACCTAAATGGTGTTTTTACACTTTCTTTCCATTATTGTCCTTGCCTCACTAATGTGAATAGTGCCACTGAATTAAGTGTCCTCAGTGTGACACAAGGGAATTGCAAAATATGACGTTGGAATATGTTGCTATTCACTTGTGTTTACATATTTTTTTAAAAAAAGGTTTGTGTCTTTGTGCCTTAAAAAAAAAAAAAAAAGAGAAAAGGATGATTCCCAGTGGAGTTTTGGAGCATGCCTATTAAGCTGATTTAGTAGCCAACAAGTTTGAAAAAGATTATCATTTAAATGCTCTAAAACAGTTTCTACTCTCACAGACTACCAGTATCAGGGGAATCTTTATCATATTTCTGCCTCCAGATGTAGCTCATCCCGGTTGCTGAAAATGACAATGGCTAGATGTGAATAAATCAGTGTTTCCACTTACATAAATATCATGTCTGAAATTATTGGACTGACCCCAATAACACACACAGACATGCTTATTTTACTTGAGGGTTTGTGATTTGCTTTTTTTTTTTTTAAAATGACCTGTGGGCCTTTGGATCCTCTATAAGTAAAAATGGAAAATGTTAAATGCTGCCAGGTTTTACACAGCGTATGTGACTAACAAACTGTCCCTGTTGTTTGACGCTTGAATCATTTCATGCTAACTCTGCTTCCCTGCGTACACACACAGACACCACCTGCATGGTTGCACATATGCACCCACACAGTCATGGAGTGCTGGAGTGGACAATCATGTTTGCTTTGAAGACAGCTTCCCATCAAGTTAGCATATGGTGATAGCACACTGAGTGACAACTGGATGATTGGGTTTTGGGACAAACTCAAGCTTGCAGCCTTGAGAATAGCAGAGTAAGAGATTTTTAGGAAGGTGATGCCACTGTCTTTGGAAAGACAGATGCCCAATGCAAGATCATCTCCCAGAAGACTGGAATTGGCAATGGTGGGTCATTCTTGACTGAAGGGAATCACACCCTGCAGAACAGATGACTGAATGGGAAATAAGGAGGGGGGGAAATGAGAGAGGAGAAAAGAAAAGCAAAAATCCTTGCTTCTCTCCTCTGCAAGGATAAGCAAGCAAATCAGATGATTGCCATGGAAGAAAATTAGCACCCTTTCCTGCCACATATTGTTGTCTGGAGCACTACACTCTGCCATGTCTTTCTCTTCTTTTCTAAATATGTTTCCTTTTGCTCAGCTTGTTGTAGTGCTGCACAGGTCTGACATGAAATTGTCTTTGATTTCTGTTTTCCAATTTGTGACACTAAATCTGGGGAAATGACTGGACAGGACAAAATGCTTAATGTACTAGCATTTGTCTAAGCCTGCTTGTCCTTCATTTTCTGCCCTTACCAGATTTTCCTTCAGTTCCATTTACTAATAACATGGCAATTTTCACTCAAAAAACAGAGGTAAAGAAGTCCCCTTCCTGACTCAAACTTTGCTGCTTGTCTCTTCTCTTCCCATCACTTCTCTCACATTTTCTCTGCCACATTTTCCTTGTCTTTGTTGGAACTTCTTCCCTCTTCTTTCACTTTGTGGTTCTCCATCAGCCTTCTCAGTCCTCAATCCTCCTGATGAACTTTTAATTTATTTTCATTTTATTTTTGAAATAAAGATAATAAAAAATTAGCATTGCTTAGTTGAAGCCCAGATGATAATGGGCCTTTCTGGATGAAACACAGGAGACAGTCGTCTTAATATACTCTGTTCTCATTCTCAGGACTCTTTTAATGCTAGGTAGCCAAATCAAATACAGTAGGTCCATAATATTATAGCTGCCTGCTTCTCTCCTCTAGGTGACATCAGAGGAGGACACTCTTGGAAAGTAAAGTATTTTTTCTTTCAGGAGTAAAGATTTTTTTCTTTTCTTTCTCATTTTTTTTTAATTCATGATTTCCCTCTTCCACATAGCAGCTCATTACTTTAAAAAAAAGAAGGTATTAGCATAAATTAAATCACATTCTGAGGGCAAATGACTTTCTATTAACACAACATTCCAAAATCCATTTTTCTTCTTGCAACAGTGCCTCATTTCAATAGCTCTAAGTTGAAAACAATATGTCAGAACAGGACAGTGACCTAACATTTTCAAAAAAAGCATCTGCACTGAAAACTAAGAACTGCTTGAATGTAGACTGAACCAACCAATCCCACTTGATATTACAAATGCCACTAACATTGCTTAAGTGAATGGCATAAATCTCCAAGACAGATGGGACCTTGTATATAAGAAATTATCTTATATATAATCTTCCATATATAATTCTATTTTACGTAGCTTCATTTTTAAAAGAATGCTAAATATATCAACTAGAAGAAAGAGACAGATGGGAGGACAAGATCTAGATTCGGCCTTCAAATAGATAAAAACCGTTGCTTTCACTTCATAGAATTATAAATGTTCATTTATTTTGATTTCTAAAGTGGTAAGGTAAGGGCCATAAAAATCGGTTGTCAACTGCTTACTGACATAGAACTCCTCCAGCATCCTATTGACATTTCTTCCACCTCCACAAATCCCCAGACTATTTGTATTCAAAGCTATTATCTTATAAATGCAAAAACATACATCAGTGGCAAGTCAGAAACGTGGTCCAGAAAGGCTTCAATTCTCAGTTTGAGCCTTCACGATTTTGGTAGGTGACCTTTGTTTCTGCTGAAGCAAAGGATACAGTTCTAAGGACTCCAGACCTGCTTTTGCTTCAGCATAGTTCAAAGAGGACAATGACAAAAATATATACCTATGAAGACTTTGTCAGTACAGAATTTTTTCTTAGATGCTTTCCTTCCTGCCTAGGGTGAAGAAGCTACAGCTAAGTTATTGTTGGTTTAGCTGATGGAGATAGTACCAGATATATACAGAGCAAATGGTTTAATCATTAGAACAGATGTTTCTGAGCTTACAGCCATGGATTTAAACCCCAACTGGGAATTCACTATTAGCCCTATCATTAGCATAAATTGATTGCTCTGATTGGCTAATCACGTAATTAGGAAAGAGATCCTTAATAAGAAACCATTTTGGAATACTGTCTATAAATACAGGATTTTCTTAGGCACATTCTGTTTAGACTCTAGACTCCATTTTTTACTTGCCACCTATGTGATTTTCAAAAATCATGTATTATCATGAATATACCTCAGAGTATATTGACTTTTTTCTAGTTTCAGACTTCTAAAATGAGAAGAATAGATAAAGGATGACTTTTTTCTCAGCTTTGTATACTAATTTCCTCCAACTCTTCAATATCCTTTCCAAACACAGTGTGGAGTGCATTACAAAGTAAAGTTTCACTGACAGCTCGTTCCCTGCCCTTTAAGTCACAAGCTAACGCTGACCCTGAATCACACAAGAGTTCCTAGGTGCAAAGTAAAAGACCCTGTGTTGCCTTCTAGAGCAATTAAGCTACTATCTACATTCCTTACAAGGATTGCCCTAACAGTCATATGAAAGGAAGAGCTGAGTCTTCTAGTTAAAGATAACAGATGATACAATATGTTATGCTGAAAAGGTATGAATAAGATATAAGGAAATTGTTTCAAAGGCCAGTCTAGCAATTTTTTGAAAGAATCCCAAGGGGTCTGCCGCTTTCCCTCTCCGATGAGTCAGATTAACTGCCTCACTCAGTGGCATCACAAAGTAACTAGTTTAAAACAGCACTTCAAGAGCTTTTTAAAAGCAAGAATTAAGTGAGTTTGTCTGGTTTAATTTCATTTAATGTAAACGAGCCTCTGAACTGCATTCCTTTGCTCTAACATGGAGCTTGAAGCCTTGCTGGCTGATTAATGCCAAGCTGTTTGAAGTGTACTCTTTTCTTATCTAGCACTGTGCAGGCCTCGCTACAGCCTGGGGAGATCCGCTGGTAAGTCAGAGCTCGGGGAGATTTTTGTCTGCTCTTCACAGAGGGGGATGGAGGCCAGATAAGCCTCACTCTATGAAACAGAAAACAAAATGCAAACCTGTTGCCAATACTGAAAAAACTTGTTTATATGGAAACGAGGGGGAACACACTGCACTCTAACACTGACTTGCTATGTCTGCCTGCTCGTGTATGAGTCACTGGGTTCATACATTAATGTCTTCTCAATTAAAAATAATCAGGTACCATCACCAAAACATTTCTATTTCTCTGCAGATGTCCCATTTAATTTTATTAGAACTTCTGACATAATTTAAGTGTGCATAATGATAATCATAATAATAATCATTAATGAAAGACCAGGAAATATTTAGTTAGCCTCTAAAAGGGTAGTTATGAACACCTGTCCTCACAGACTGTAGGTCAGTTAAATTCATGCTGTATTCACAATGAACTTTACCCTGTCATCCTGATCTTTTGAAATCTACAGATGTTACAGACTCCAAAGAAATAAAATTTAAGGTATCTAGTAAAATATTGGGAGTAACTTAAATGCATACACATTTGTAATAATTGATGATTATTTCTGTTGCCACTCACTGCCCATTGGAAGCACATCCTGGAGGCATCTTGTATTTTCTTTGCTGCCAGAAAGTCGCATAAATATCTGACTTTGAGAGCATTTGATGATACTTCATTCTAATAAGATGTTCAAAGCTGTTTAGCACTGGAGCCAAAGATATGAAAACAGAACATAAGCAGTTCTTGTCTTAACCTACTATGACAGTCTTCTGCAGTCACCGAGAACAGCTCCCTCATCAACATCATTTACAGAAATCAAGAGATGAAAATACTAAAATTGAAGGTGTTTCCTTGTGGCTTTCAGATGCAATTAAAAGAAGGCTGAGAACAGGTGAAAGTTCAGAAGCAACATATTCTAATAAGAGTTGGCTGAAGCATGTTAGTCTCTAAGAGCTGTTAGGTTATTTGAAAAAATTGTGAAACATTAAGGAGCATAAGAGGAAAAAAAAAGCAAAACTAATAACAAACTATCTGAGCTAGAAATGAAAAGAAAAAAAGAAGAGATATCTCTTTTTGAACAATATACCATCAGGAAGTTTTCCATCTCAAAAATATTATGACAGGCAATACAAAATAACTGCTGCACTTCTCTGTTAGCAAACTTCAATAAAGCAATATATTGCTTTGCTGACCAGATGGACATTAGGCGAACTTAACTGTATTAAGGCCAAGGTTATCTATAAGCACACAAGACAGTTTATATGAAAAGAGACTTGTCTTTTCTTAGACAAGCTAGTAGGGTTAGAAAAGAAGATGTGGTGGAGAGGGAAGAAGTTGAAGACCCAAAAAACAGACCAGCTTCAGTACATGGAGAAACTCCTGGGGACACATTTCTAAGTTGGATCCTTTTTTCTTCTCACTTCCTCTCCCTAAATATTTTACCTGGATTTATACAAAATGTCATCCCTCATTACAAACTGTATGTCTTTAAAGCTTTACTGCAGACCACCATCTGACCACTTCAGGACAGAGAATTAACGCCTTCAAAGAAAAAATATGCTCTAATGTCCATGTCTGTTGAGAGAGTTGAGTCCCTTGTGTATTTATGTATTTTAAAAAATCTGAAGCAAAAAGCACATAAAATTATCATAAAACATTTTAAGATGAAAACCATGTTTAGCATCAGTAATATTCACCACTCAATGTAAATTTGAAAGTATATGGAATGAAGCCTCATGAAAATTCCTCTTCAAAATCCTTAGATGGTTTGCTGTTTATTTTTCCCTTTTCTCACCGCTTTAGTCTCCATTAAGTAATTTCAAATTTCTAATATGAGGTTGCTGCTGTTTCTCCTATCCTTCTGTTCTCCTACTATTCTTCCTTCGTCTCCTCCAAAACCAATTTATACTTCATTCTTTACTGCACTTTTTAAGGGAACATAAATAAGTGTATCATTCTCCATCCCTTTTCATTACCAGATTTCAAAAGTGAAACTTGGCAGTATAAACAGGACCATAATGATAAAAAAAAAAGGGTTTGGAAACATAAATCCCACTACAGTAACTTACTACAAAGTAGATTTTAAACAGGGCTTAAAAAAGGCTCATGAAACATTATCTGCTAACTATGAGCTCCATTAGTGAGACCAGTGCGGTCTCTCAAGCTCTGTTCCCGCACAGGTGTGCTGGTTTTAGCTGGGATAGAATTAATTCCATTCACAGTAGCTGTGGGGCTATTTTGGATTGATAACATAGGGATGTTTTCCTTTTTGCTGAGTAGTGCTTGCACAGAGTCAAGGCCTTTTCCACTTCTCATACCACCCCACCTGCCAGTGTGCTGGTGGTGCACAAGGAGATAGACCAGACAAGACTAGACTAGACTCGAATATTCTCAGCTAGAAGGGACCCACAAGGAAAAAAATCCAACTCCTGGCCCTGCACAGGGCAGCCCTAAGAAGCTGGGAAGGGACACAACCACGACAGCTGACGTCAAAAGACCAGAGGAATATTCCGTACCATATGGTGTCATGCTCAGCATGTAAAACCTGGGGGAAGAAGAAGAAGGGAAGGAATGTTCAGAGTGATGATGTTTGCCTTCCCAAGTAATCATTATGTGTGATGGAGCCCTGGTTTGCAGGAGATGGCTGAACACCTGTCTGCTGATGGGAAGTGGTGAATGAATTCCTTGTTTATCTTTGCTTGTGTGCACAGCTTTTACTTTGCCTATTAAAGTGTCTTTATCTCAATCCATAAGTTTTCTCACTTTTACCTTTCCAATTCTCTTCCCTATCCTACTGGTGGGGAATGAGCGAGCCCCTGTGTAGGGCTTAGGTAAAACCACAACAGATTAATTCTACCAATAAGCTACTCTGTGTTTCAAAGACTTCCTAAATACCCTCGAATCAAATGCACAAATGAGTAATCCTGTAACCTACCATACTTCTAAAAAATCTGACTTTTAGGGCTGTTCAGTGGTCTTTCACATGTAATTTCAACAGTGTAAATCACAATGGCAATCTGCACATGAAAACTAATACAAATGCTCATTGTCTTTGACTGACCTTTGTCAAAGACAATTTCCTAAATATAAGTTTCTTTTGGAGTCTTAAAAGAAAATAAATATCTTTCTACTCATCTTGATCTCATTCATATCATTAATTCAGAGTTAAACCTCTCTATATTAAAAGCAGTGTCATTAATTTGCAGTATTAGTTATGCAATGAACATAGCAAATCACACTGTGCGTTTGAAGAACTGCATTTCAGCCTCAGATGTAAACTGTTCATTTTTTAAAGCAAGGCAAACTTTGGAGAGAGTTATTAGACTGATAGAGCTGGGGAACAACTTTTTCTAAACCTTTAATAGCACTGGAAACCAGCAATTAGATTTGTGAAAAGTCTGTAGCAGATGCTTTTAACACAGACATCTCTTCCTGACATTATAGTTTGGATAATGTATTTGTACCCCAAACTGACATGCTTTCATGTTCCTACAGATTGTGTTCTGCTTCCTTTTACAGGGTAGTGATTAGAGCATTAGGTGGTATCTTTCATATCTATTACAATTCTAGTAAGAGACTAGTATCTCTACTGTGGAATTGGTTTGTAAAAGCAAGGGACAGTATTGTTTGGATTCACAAGTTCGCTACTGCCAACTACATGGCTTTGTATCATCTGTGCAGGACAAAAACTGTCTCTTTAAAGGAAATATGGATTCTTACAAAGATATCCCTTTCCAATTAAAATTTAAAAAAAACCAGCAAAATGAAACCAAACTAACAACAAAAACCAAAGGACATATCTAAATTATATAACTGTTAGTAGAGAAAATTATATAAAACCAAGCAAAAAACACTTCATAAGCAGAGAGGGAAATGAGCACAGAAGCAAAATAGAGATCTGAGACTGAGATAGACCTCACATTGAGATCAAAGTAACAAAAGCAATGTTCAAAAGCATGGCTTTATTTTTCTGTAACTAAAGAGTTCAATGGTGTGCGTTCTCAGAGAAGAGTACACTTGGTTATCTATACCATGTCTGAAAAACTACTTCTGAAATTTCTCTGAAAATGAAGGGATTTCATTAGGCTGATTTGTCCACTGATTTATGGTATCAGAATTGACAGCACTACTGATACTGGAAACATGGAAAAACAACCAACCCAAATACATATAGATTCAGGGCTGAATTCAAAAGGAAACTTGGGTGCTAACTGCCAACTACCACATCATCTGCTTTCAGGCTAGTCCCTGTGGTGGAACCTCCATTCCCTCCAAGATACCTGGATTTCATGTATCTGGCCTGCACATGCTGATTGGACAATTGCCTGGCCAATAACAAATGCTAGGGACTGAGGATCGAGTTCTCTTTCCTGCCCTTATAATGCTTATGAATCCTTAATAATGTTTAAATCCTCAGGCTGTGAGGAGATATCTTGTCATTCTCCTGTGCCTTCCAAAATGCTCATACTCCCTCACGCCCTTAAAAATCTAAAAAAAACCCCAAAAACATAAAAAGCTTTGGGAACAACCTATCAGCAGCAATGACGATGCTGCTCTGCTTTTTACTTTTTTTTTCCACCCCACCTTTTTTTCCACCCCATCTACCTTTCTTTTTTTGGTTACATTGAAGATGCTTCACTCTACAGAAAAGAACTTGAGATTCATTGTGCCAGAAACAGAAGGAAACTTAGCAGGACTGTGAAGCACTCTGATAAGAGCACTCTCTAGGCACCAGGCTGTCACAAAGACCTGTTTCTGTATTTCATCAAACTACCACATATTGAGACATTCAAGAGATCAGAAATCTGTTCCAAATGAGAGTCTTCAAGTGATGATTTTGCTGGATGATCCAGGGAAAAGTGATACAGATGAATCCTGGTAACACAGAGATTCCTGATATCCACACTCAGCATTCTAAAACCAAATCCAATATATTTCTAAATATGTTGAGTTTCCCAGCTAGTAATCTAGGAAGGGCTGTTTCTCAGCTATTGATACTAAACACAGGGCAGTTTCCACTACAAAACTGGAACTTTCCTTGTTAGTGTCCTGCATTCCTATCATGATTGTCTAGATGAAATACATTCCAAGATTCAAGACATTGTTATCCATCTACATTCCGTGACATGAATGGTATACATGAAAAGCTTTTCCTATTCCCCAGCCCCACCCTCAGTTTTTTCCTCATGGCCTACAAGACTCTACTTTAAACTGACTCAGATTAAGGAAAATATATAAACAGACAGACAAACAAACCAACCAACCACATGAAAATACCCCAGGTCTTCTTGTGAGACAGGACCACTTTCCACTTTTTTATTAAGCCTGCCCAAGTAATTTTCTGCTCCTTTCTCTTGATTTGAAGGACAGCCACTGTGATTGGTTGATCTGCATATATAATGTCTGTTGCCTTTTCCTGTGCATTGGCTTTTAGAAAAAAGCTGCAAGTGTTGAGAACTGAAGAGTCTTAAATAAATTTATGATATGATTAATAACTATCAAAAATTAAAAACCTGCTATTCTAGTTTGTAACATCTCTGTGACATTAATTTAAAAATCTCAATTACTGCTGATTATTGGCTTGTTGAAAATTTCAAAGGACAGCAAGGTCTGATGCGCTTCATCTGCTACGCTTGGGCTTTCTGCTTCCATATGCCAGTCATTAGTTCCATTTCAATTCTAGCCAGGATGGGGCAATGCAAGCTAATCTATGTCATCATGTGATGTGCTTCAAAATGACAGCTCTCTTTGATGAGAATCTGATCAAAATTGCAACCACAAAGACAGTAGTGAAGAGAAGGACACCTAAAGCCAGTGGATTTATCAGAACTTTGGCAAGGTGCCCACTGATAGCAAAACAGGCACCAACAGGCACAAGAAACAGCTGACAATAACTGTTAAATCAGTCTTGGGCTCCACAGGAATCAGTCACTGAAAGCCATGGTGAGCCACAAGAGCCTCTGGTGGAAATTTTTAGACAAAAGACCCAAGCAGGTTGCAATGCTCTCATTATCTGCAAAACAAAGTGTGCTAATAAGTATACCAAAATGCTCCCCGTTTCTGCAGTGTGTATGCTCCAGACCTTTTTCTTTTCATCACTGAAAGTTGGAAAAATATTATCATTAATATGTGAGAAAACTGGGCTGGGAAAAAGGGGTGGCTTAATACATAGAACACTTCAGCCAAACTCATTTTCATTCTCTCTTGATTTCTTAAAAGAAATTTATTTTATGAACCCATATTCATATTATCATATATGGAGAAATAAATGAAATTTATAATTCACTAAAAGATAAATAAGTCCTGTGATTTGTCATTATGGATTTATCTGAGAGCCAACAATTTCTTTTAACTCAGGTCCTACTGTAATGTTAAAGCAAAAATACTGCATATGAGAACAAATAGGTATGACATGCATATGTATTGCCCCTCCTCCCCCAGAAAAAAACTTAAAGGAAGAGATGACTCATTGTGAAGAAAATTATGAGTAATTAAGATATACACCTCAATTACTTTTAGGCTTGATTCAAAGACTATTCACGTCAATGGTTGATTTTGCTGACGTGAATAGGTTAAATTCAAAGAGGTATTTTAACCTCTTTGCTTCAACTCAAATGTTGTCCAAACATAATATATGAAGGTTCTCATACCTATTATAAGTATAAAAAGTATCATCATTAATAAGAAAGATATACACTACAATAAATCCATAATCTGAGTAATCTGAGTACAAAATGTGGATTACAAATCTATTTAGTAATTACCTCAGTGTTCTTTAACTAGCTCATATGATGTGATAGATAAACCAGATAAAAACAGTGCACTTTTTCCCATTTCCAAATATGTGAAAATGACTAGCTGGACATAAGCTCCCACAAAACCATTGAAAGTTGAAGGTTGTGCCATTTGTCAGTGGAAAGGTCATTTCACTAACATTTGGAATCATGCCTCATGATCTGACATATGACTTAGCATCAAAATGACTTCAGCATATTGATGTAGCAATCCTTTTCCTTCAGACGAGTATAAAGATTAATGATGTGAGTTCAGATGATGCCACCCTTCTGTACCCATTAAAATAAAGGGATAAAAAAAGAATAGGCAACAGATTTTCTAGAAATTCTTCTCTAGATAAGGAAATTTCTAAATCTAGAAATATTTCCCATCCTTCTAACTCCCTTTGTCTATTTCCTTAAGGAGATAAAAAGTTCAATGACTGCTGAGAAGGAAAGGAATAAAGACTGTATAATGCCGCACACCTTGCTTTCTATCCTTGTAGACCATCCATGCCAGCTTCCTGGATTAAAGCAGCAAGTGAAAAGACCTTTAAGATCATCAGGTTCAAGTGTTAATCCAGCACCGCCAAGTCCACCACTGAACTGTCACAAGGTGCCCTACACAAATGTCTTTTAAATATTTCCAGGGATGGTGACTCAACTGCTTCCCTGAGCTGCCTGTTTCAATGCTTGATAACCCTTTCAGTGAAGAAATTTCTTCTAATATCCAATCTAAACCTTCCCTGGCACAACTTGAAGCCATATCCTCTTGTCCTGTTGCTTGTTACTTGGGAGAGGAGACTGACCCCCACCTCACTATAACCTCCTTTCAGGTAGTTGTAGAGAGTGATAAGGTCTCCTCTGAGCCTCCTTTTCTCCAGGCTAAACAATCCCAGCTCCCTCAGCCACTCCTTAAAGGCTTGTATTCCAGATCCTTCATCAGCTTCACCGCCTTTTTTTGGACACACTCCAGCACCTCAATATCTTTCTTGTCTTTCTCCTTTTATTATGGGGATTTCATTATGCTCCCCTTCGCTGTTTTCCAGCTCAGGGGCTATGTACCTGGAGAACAACTGATCTTACTATTAAAGACTACAGCAAAGAAGACATTAAGTACCTGCAGTTTTTCCTCATCCTCACCTTTTGTTGTTCATGTATTTATAGAAATGTTTTTTATTGCCTTTTATTGGCAATAGCCAAATTAAGTTCTAGTTGGGCTTTGTCCCTTCTAATTTTCTCCCTGCATAACTTCATGGCCTCCTTGTAGTCCTCCGAAGTTGCCTGCCTCTTTTTCCAAAGGTCGTAAATTCTCATTTTTTTCCTAAGTTCCAACCAAAGCTCTCTGTTCAGCCAAACTGGTCTTCTTTCCCACCAGCTCATCTTTCAGCTCATGGGAACACCCTGCTCCTGATCCTTCAGAATTTCCTTCTTATGTACATACAGAATTCACGGACTCCTTTGCCTCTCAGGATTGCCTCCAAGGGGACCCTCTCAACCAGTCTCTTAAACAGGCCTACTCTCCAGAAATCCAAGGAAGCAGTTCTGCTGACCTGCCCCTTACTTCTCCGAGAATTTCATGATAGCTCTGCCCAAGAGAGCCTCTGACCATCACATCACCCACAAACAGCAGGTGCAGTGGAACACCTTCCCTAGTATGTTCCCTCACCAGCTGTGTCAGGAAGTTAGCTTCCATACACTCCAGAAACCTCTCTGCTGTGTTGTATTTCCAGCAGACATCTGGTAACTTGGGGTTCCCCGTGAGAACAAGGGCTAGTGATTATGATACTACCTCCAGCTGCTTAAAGAATATTTCATCTGCCTCTTCATCCTGGTTGGGTGGTCTATAACAGACTCGCATCACGATACCTGCCTTGTTGTCCTTCCCCCAATAATTGCCCACAAATACTCGACCCTAATGTCACTATCACTAAGCCCTAGACAATCAAACCACTCCCTAACATACAGGGCTACCCCACCACCTCTCCTTCTTGCTCTTCTGAAGAGTTTACAGGCATCCATTGCAGTACTCCAGTGGTGCAAATCATCCCACCCTGTTGTCATCATGGCAACTATGTCATAGATTCACCACGGCTTCCACCTCCTCCTGTTGGTTGCCTGTGTCGTGTGCACTGGTGTAGATGCACTTCAGTTAGGTTATTGATCCTACCACCTTTTCCATGGGAGAAGTCCTAATTCCTTTGTGACCATTCTCAGGTGCTTCAGTTGTTTCTAACACATCAGTAACCCTTGCATCTTTGCTGCTGCATGGATGTCCATTCCCTATCTCCATCTGTACAGCAGACTGAAGGACCTCTCTAGCACATCATCCCTCACACTTTGGTGCCCCCCCCAGGGTTATCTCTAGTGAACCTGGTTTTATCCCTTTTACCCTTCAAATCCAGTTTAAAGTTCCTTCAATAAACCCTGCTACATATTGTGCAAAAACCCTTTTCCTTCCTTTGAGACAGGTATACCCCAACTCAAAATTCTGACAGCAACACTGGTTTCAGAGCCAGGTATTGGTCTGCTAGCAACTACCTTGCAAACATTTAATATCCCTCTCAAAGCACTCTAAACAGGGAGTTTTATGAAAATACCAATGGATACGTCCCCAGTAATATGTGGTCTCAAAAGCAGAACAATAAAAATTAGAATAGACAAAAGACTGCTAAGGCAGAGGGGGTATCATGGAGGCTGCATGAAAACCAGGAACCTGGTAGGAAAAACAAATACAGTAAAGGGCTATTAACATGGAATTGGAGTACCCATACACCAGTCTGACCTCAGGAATGGCATCCTTTATGGAGTCACATTAGGTCAGTGTACAGCTTAGTCAGTGCGAGCACAGTGCCAGTTCACTCCCTTGTACTGACACCACTGCAGAGCAAATGTAATTGCTTGGGATTCCTGAAGGTTCTTAGCTTCAGTAGCTTCTGTGGGTTCATTTTATCACATGCTGATAAAACTAGCCACTCCATCTTTTGTGAAAATTCTTGATAGCAGAACAGTAAGCCAGTGCTACTGCACTGCCCTCTGGTCATGTTAATGACTTTTGGAAATCTCCTAGTGGGATTTAGTTGCTGTTACATTTTGACAGTAGCCGTTCCATATACATCTACTGATAGTTTGCCTAAGAGCCAAAGACAGTCAATGAGCAATAATAATGCCAGTTGTTTGCTTTAGTTTTCTTCTGAAAACCTGCCTTTCTTTAATGATTATTACTGTTGACTTCCTCTGACATAATTTGTTCAAACCCAAAAATAACCTGTATGTAAGCTAACAGCTTGTCATTCAGGTAATGTGGAGGATTTTCTCTATAGGTAATGCTTTCTAGAACATTACTTCATTCACACACCTACGTATCAGTTCTGGGCAAGGCAGGAAGACATTATCTCAATCTATCCAGGAAAGTAAACTGTGATTGTGCCAGTTTGTAAAGACTACTGGTTTGTGGGTGTTGCTTTCATGTAATGCTTCCCTCTGCCTGTAGGTAGAAAGCAGTTTGGGAAACTTAGCTAAGGTTTTGATTCACTGTAATAAAGATACATGTTATTTAACAAGAAGCCCCAGTCCACAAGCACTTCACTGCAGTAACACACAGGATAAAAATAAAATAGTCACACTGAAAAAAAGAAGAGCTTTAATTGACAGAAGTGAAGGGAAATTCATTCTCAGTGAGCTGCTGAACTAAAATTCGGTGTATGAGTCCCATTCCTTACTGCATAATACCTGTCAAAACTGCCCTGGGGGCAGCATAAGACCTGTGTGACTTTCAGAGTAGCTTATTCTCTCCAGTCATATGGGCCAGCACATGCTATTTAGGAACCCAAATATGCCTGAGAGTTGGACTCTATACATAAAAAGTAATAAAAAGTGAATTAAATAAACATACATGTAAACTGGATTTTGAAAAAGACATCACAGGCTGGCTGACAGTTAGCCTCAGCTGAAAATAAAATGGTTAAAAATACACACTTACACTTACACGTGTGTGTACACAAATAATACACACACTCTTACAATATTTTTGTATTCCTTTCAAATGAACAGTACACATTAAAAAAATCATAGCATCCTTCTTATTCATAGCCAAAACCCCTAAAAATTCAGAAATATACCCAGACAGGCTCCAAACACCAATGAACTTTTATGAGCTGTCCATTTCCCAGGCATTGCTATTACCAGAAGTAACAGGGGCTTCGGAGTGCATTCCACACTAGAAAATTTTTCTATCTGAACAGAAAGATGCTGGCTGATGTCATTGAAAGATAACTCTCAACAATCTTTGAAAGATCATGGCAACTGGGAGATGTGCTTGAGGACTACTGGAAAGCAAATGTCATTCCTGTTTTCAAAAGGGGCACGACAGAGGACCCAGGGAACAACGAGCTTCACCTCAGTCTCTTGGAAGCAGATGAAATAACTAATCATGGTAACCATTTCCAGGAACATGAAGGACAATAAAGTTATCAGGAGTAGTCAGCATTGCTTCACCAAGGGGAAGTCATGCTTGACCATCTTGATAACCTTCTGTGATGAAACATCCAGCTTAGTAGGTGAGGGGAAAGAAGTGGACAGTTTATTTGATTCCAGGAAGGCTTTCAACACTGTCTCCCATAAGATCTTCAGAAAGAAGCTGACAAGGGTGGACTGCATGAGTAGAGAGTGAGGTAGACTGAAAACTGGTTGAACCACTGACCCAAAGGGTAGTAATCAGTGGCATGAAGTCCACTAGAAACAGAGACTAGAAAATAGGGATCAATATTGGGTCCACTTCTATTCATCATCTTCATTTACGATGTGCATTATGGGGCAGAATGTACCCTCAACAAGTTTGCTGATAGAACAAAACTGGGAGGAACTGGTACACCTGGTGGTTGTGCTGCCATCCAGAGTAACATCAGCTGACCAGCAAAATGGGTTGACAAGAACCTCATGAAGTTCAACAAGGGGAACTGTAAAGTCCTTCACCTGGACAACAAGGGAATAATCTCATATAGCAGAACATAGGCTGGAAGCCACACGGCTGGGAAGCAGCTGGGCAGAAGGGTACCAGCGCTCCCAGTGAACAACAAGGTGATCATGAGTCAGCAATGGGCTCCTGTGGCAAATAAGATTAACGCTATCCTTGGCTGCATTAGAGAAAAAGTATTGCCAACAGGGAGGTGATCCTTCCCCTCTGCTAAGCACTGGTGAGGTCACACCTGGAGTGCTGTGTCCAGTTCTGGGTTCCCCAGTCTGAAGAGACATGGGCATCCTGGAGAGAGTTCAGTAAAGGCCTACAAAGATAACTAGGAAACTTGAGTGTCTGTCATATGACGAAAGGCTAAGAGCTGTGACTGTTCACCCTGGAGAGGTGAAGGCTCAGGGGAATCCCATCCCTGTGTACATACACCAGATAGGAGGGTACGAAGAGGACAGAGTCAGACTTTTCCAGTGGAGCCCAATGATGGGACCAGAGGCACTGGACACAAGATGGAACACAGGATGTTCCCTATGAACACCTTCTTCCATGTGACTGAGAAGTGGCATAGATTGCCCAGAGAGGTGTTGGCTCTCCCTACCTGGACATATTACAAAACCATCTGGACCTGGTCCTAGGTAACTGGCTCTAGGTGGCCTGGCTTGAGTGGGGGGTTGGACCAGATGACCTCCAGAGGTCCCTTTCAGTCTTAATTATTCTGTTTTTCTGTAGCAGGATTATCACTACTGTCACTTTTCCCCAAGCTGGTGAAAATTAGCTAGTTGAACAAAAGTGCCAGTAAAAGAAGCCAAGTCAAACAGTACTCCTTTCTTAACCAGATGAATAATCTTAGTAGATCATAAAACCCATTTTTTCCCTTATATTTTCCTCATTTTCTCTTTCCTGTTATTTTTATTCCCCATAAAATCATAAGGAAAACATGATTCATGCAACAACAGATGGTGACAGAAACCCTCCACCTACACCAGAATATAGGTGATGTCAGTATTCATTCATCTCAGTATAATAGGCTACATTCAGTGCTTCAGTCGAGTAAGGATGAGGATCCATTCCATATAAATTATTGATTTTATATAAGTCACATCTATATATCTAATATATATAATATAGCCCAGGGACAAGATTTTCCAAAATGTGCAGTTCATCTTGATAAAATTTAAATATGACCAGATACTCAAGACGTTGCTGAGGGGAGGAGAGGAACATTTAAGATGTCTTTAAAATGTTCCACACTGGAAAAAAAGAAAACATTAGGCATCAAATTACAATAAGTACTTAAAACACTTGTACAAATAGGCCACTGTGATGTCATTTTAGAAATGCACAAAATTCAATTTTTCACATACCAAACACCATTTTACCTTGGATAATTCACTCTTTACTTTCAGTATGTTTTGATCCATGGAACATCCTTATTATTTCCACACTTAGTTCTTAACAGTATTAAGATAGTGCCATAGTGACTTAATCAGGGAATGGGTCTTTTCCCAAGAGGACATTTTGAAATGCTCATCAAATGTGTGTTCCTTGCTCAAAACCAAAGAGCAGTGCATACTCTTCAGTGCAGCTATACTGTGCCAAATAAGCGAGTTTAGCCACAGCAAGGATATGATTCCTACGCAGCATGACTGCAAACTACTGAAACACAGAGAGAGCAACCAAAAGTTATAGGTCTTTGTTCTAAAGAGCTAGTGTCAAAAATCGATTCACCATTATATAAAGACCTGTGTTTACTTTGCCCTGTTAAGAATGTGCAATATCATCCTAGAAACACAATTAGAGTTAACTGCCTAGCAACCAAGTATGTGCTCTTTTCTTTCTTACAGAACTTACTCTTTGACTTTCAAAGAACCCAGGGAAATCCAAAAGTGCCTTTAATTCCTCACATTCTTATAACACTTTAATCTTAGTTTTAACTATGTCCATAAATATCTTGAATTGTATGCAGAGCTACTGCTTGTAAAGTTGTGAATCTGAGATATTACCTTAAAGATATCATGGGGGATCGGTCATTATGTGTGACCTGATTATACTTCCACGTATGCTTAATTTTACATACTTTTAAATGTCCTTGTATGGTGCTACCTGCCTGAAATACTCACAGAACCATTTCTAAATGTACTACCGTTAATGAAATTACTTGGCCTTCTACTAGCCCATACTGAGTTTCTAAAATATTACCATACTGGCACTGGCTTCTCATAAAAAAAAAGAAAACACCAAAACCCACTATTTACACAGGATAGAGAATAAAAACCAACAAACATCGAAACAAGGAAAGTGAGAAACATGAACATGTTACAGGCACAGAAAACTTAATGTGCTGATCGGGAAACGGCATACCTGTTTTTTCTAGCAACAGATGCCTTGTCAGAGATCAGATCTGCATCATACTTGATACTTTATAAAATATAGAATCAGAGAACCATTTAGGTTGCAAAAGACATTGAGTTTAACCACTAATCATATTCACCACTAAACCATATTCCCAAGTGCCACATCCACACATTTTTGAACACTTTAAGGGATGTTGATTCCACAACTTCCCTTGGCAGCCTGTTCCAATGCCTGACCAACCTTCACTGAAGAAATTTTTCCCAATATCCAATCTAAACCTCTCCTGGTGCAACGTGAGGCTATTTCCTCCCCCAGTTACCTTTTACTCAGGAGAACAGATTAAGTTACCTGGCTACAATCTTCTTTAGGGAGTCATAGAGAGTGATAAGGTCTCCCCTTAGCCTTCTTTTCTCTAGGCTAAACAACTCCGGTTCCCTCAGACACTTCTCACAGGACTTCACCAGCTCTGCTGCTTCAGTCCCTTCACCAGCTCCATTGCCCTTCTCTGTACACCTCCAGCACCTCAGTGCCTTTCTTACAGAGAGAGGCCCAAAACTGAACACAGGATTCGAGATGTGGTTGCACCAATGCTGAGTAGAGGGAAACAATCCCTTCCCTAATCCTGCTGGTCATACTATTCCTGATACAAGCCAGGATGCCATTAGGTTTGGCCACCTGGACAGACTTCTGGCTCACATTCAGCTGGCTGTCAACCAGCTCCTCCAGGCCATTTTCCACCAGGCAGCTTTCCAGACACTCCCAGCCTCCCACTCTATGCCCGGCATGGCGTTATTATGACCCAAGTACAGGACCCATCAACTGACCTTGCTGAACCCCATAAAATTCAGCCCATCAATCCAGCCTGTCCAGATCACTCTGTAGAGCCTTCCTACCATCCAGCAAGCAGATCAACATTGCATCTGACCGAGGGTGCCCTCAATCCCTTTGTCAAGATCATTGATGAAGGTATTAAACAGGACTGGAGCCTGACTGGAGCCAATAATGACCTCTGGAGAACACGACTAATAACCAGATTGCCAACTGAAAATTAACTCCATTCACACCACTCCCTGAACCCAGTTATCCAGCTAGTTTTTTACCTCACAAAAAGCAGACTCGTCTATACCATTGAAATTCTGTTTCTCCAGGAGAATGCTGTGGAAGACAATGTCAAAGGCCCTTCAAAAGTCCAGGCAACAACATCCACAACCTTTCCATCATCCAATATGCAGGTCATCTGTTCATAAAAGGAGGTGAGGTTGTTGGTCAAGCGGGATCTGCCTTTCCTAAGCCGGTGTCGGCTGGACCTGAACCCCTGGTTATGATGTACATGCTGTATGATGTCACTCAAGATGATCTGCTCCATGACTTTCCCCAGCCCTGAGGTCAGGCTGACAGGCCTGTAGTTCCCCAGAGCCTTCTTCCAGCCTTTCTTGTAGATGAGCATCACATTTACTAACTTCCAGCCAACTTGGACATCCCCAGTTAACCAGGACAGCTAGTAAATGCCTGAAAGTGGCTCAGCACTTCTGCCAGCTCCCTCAGTACCCTTTGGTGGATCCCATCTAGACCTGTAGACTTGTGCATGTCTAAGAGGCATAGGAGGTTGCTAACCATTTCCTCCTGGATTATGGTGTTTTTATTCTGCTCCCCATCCTTGTCTTACAGCTCAGGGGCCAGGATACCCTGAGGACAACTGGTCTTGTTATAAAAGATTTAGGCAAAGAAGGCATTAAGTACCTGCACCTTTTCCTCATCCTTTGTCATGGTGTTTCCTTAGGCCTCCTTCAGTTGTTGATGTATCTGTAAATAGATATTTTAATTTCTTTTATGGTGATAGTCAAATTAAGTTCTAGTTGGGCTTTGACCCTTCTAATTTTCTCCCTGTACGACTTCACAACATACTTGTAGTCCTCCCAAGTTGTCTGCTCTTTCTTCCAAAGGCCTTAAATTCTTTTTTTCCTGAGTTCTAGCCAATGCTCTCTGTTCAGTCAGGCTGGTCTTCCCTGCTGGCTCATCTTTCAGCACATGGAGACACTCTGCTCCTATGCCTTTAGGGTTTCCTTCTTAAAGCACATCCAGCCTTCCTGGACTCCTTTGCCTCTCAGGACTGTCTCCAAGCAACTCTCTCATCCAGTGTCCTAAACAGGCCAAAGCCTGACCTCCAGAAGTCCAACGATCTAGGTCTGCTGACTCCCCTTTTGATTCTCCAAGAATCAAAAACTCAATCATTTCATGACAGCTCTGCCCAAGGTGGCCTCCAGTCATCACATCACCCACCAGTTCTTCTCTCCTCATAAACAGCAGGTCCAGCAGGACACCTTCCTTAGTGGCCTCCCTCACCAGCTGTGTCAGGAAGCTACTTTCCACAAACACTCACATATTAGAAGACTCTGTTTGTTCTGAAGAATTTACAGTCTTATCAAGGAAGGTAATGAATACGAACAAAATGGAAAGAGAGGTGAATTTGTTTGCCCTCTCTCACATAATTCCTCTCTGAACACTGCTCCGATTCCCAATCACTGTTCCATAGAGATGGAAAACACAGGGTTAGTTATTGTAAGATAGCTTCATAATATATTTTGTGATCTATACTACATTTGACTGCTGATTAGATTTTGAAAAACAATCCATGAGAGTGGATGGATGAGAAGCCTCGAGCAACTGTAATATGAGTCACTGCTTTCTGCAATTTTACTAAAATGGTAACTAAGAGTAGATCATTCATTTGACTGCTGGAACACGAAATTGTTTTTCTCTGTGTGTATATATAGAGAGTAATATTAATTTCTGTATGTTTCATAAATACGTACTATATACAGTAGCATGAAAATAATCTCTTTGGGGGTTTCAACAAAAATGATTTGTAAAAACAGATATGTAAAGCAAAGTATGATAAACACCATGGCAAATATTTAAGCACTTTGTCTTCATCAGACAAGCCACAACACAAGTTAGTAAACCAGACTCAGAGAGTTTCAGTGGGAATCATTAACTAAGCCAGACACTTTCTGCCTGAGCAGTACATCATGTATAGAATAATTGAGTTCACAGTAAGAAATATGTGGGAAAAATATTATATTTACTCACCTTTTCTAAGTCTGAATAGAGGTTAACACAGACCTCATTGCCCATGCAGCACATCAAAGGCCAGTCTCTTTATTCTGCTGTCAGCAATGGTGTACAAGGGGCGGGCTTGGGGCAACTTTTAACCCCTGTCAGAAATTACTGTCTACTCTGGAGATTAATCCAGGTGATGGATAGATAATCTTCTGTGTTCACACATCTTCATATATATCTTCATAGTCTCTCAAGTTTAGACACATTACTGACAAATGCCATAATAATTCTTTTTCTGTCTTACCCTTTACCCCACTTTCACACCTGATGAACTGTCTATGATTAGTAGAGGATTATTTCTATATAAGCAACCAGGTAGAGCTGATATATTTCATGGGCATTTGTAATTTTTCATCAGAACCACTAGAATGCCCATAAGTCTTAGCAGCATAAACCCAGAAATTTTCGTGTATTGGGCCATATCAATGTAAGCAACAACCATGTACTATTTTGATCATTAATAACAGTCAAAATTAATATAAAATACCAACGAATTTCTAGCACTATAATTTGTCCAGCAATCCCAGTCAGCCATATTTAACATTAAACTGGACAGGATAACAGCTACAAAAAGCATATTTCTAAAATTTTCCAAATCCTTTTAGGACTCTTAAAAAAGGAAAAATATAGCCAGCAATCCAAAATCTGTATTCTTTAAATTCAGCCACATATCAAACATTACTAAATTTTGTTTGGACTCTTAAAACACCTTTACAAATACTAAACCAATTTGATGTTACTGAATGATTTCTTGAGATGTTCAATATTTAGGTGCGTATTTTGACGACTTCTAAAAATTTCTTCTCTTGTGTATGTATTTTACTATTGCTGATATTTTCAGTGCAGCTTGACATATTTTTTGAAATGCAATGGAATCGGGCATTTGAGCTCTGAAGTTCATCTGATAAACTTTAACATCTAAATTTAGGAAGCAGGAGATGCTTTCCAGCGACAGCAAATACAGGTTTGTAGAAGTAACGTAATCCTATACCACATTGCAAAAACTTACGGTGACACCATGCCTTAGTTAAAGCTCAGAGCCTGTTTCCTTTCAGACTAAGTCAAAGCATTAGAAACAGCACAATCTATTGCCCTGGACTAAACAGGTTTGGTGGTTTCACTGGGAAAAAAGGTTCCTCAGCAAAAGAAAATCAAAAATTCTACTTGATAATATTAAGCTACACTACATATCAGCACTAGATGGCTTTTTCTTCCCTTGCTTCTGTGACGAAAAAAAGAGGAGATATCAGAAGTCATGCATAGTCAGTAACAGAATGTCACAAAAGGCAGAACTATTAATTTTAAGAAAGAATGGCCTGCAAGATGTTTAGTGGCAAAGAACACACATAAAAATTTTAAAGGTAGTGTTTAGCAAAAATAACTTTACATTGTCTTCCTAATAAAGGCATCAAGCTAGTTGAGATACGCAGAGAGATACACTTGCACTCTTTAATCTCCTGTTTAATTTTTCCCAAATGAAAGGTAAGCTTCTAATTCTGATTGTTATAAAGAAATAAACCAGCCAAAAATATCATGATTGTCTTATTTGGTTCTGGAATGCAATTGCACAAATTCACTAAGATCCTTTCAGAAGAGTTCTGAGTTCTGAACTGCCCAATTTTAATGTGTGCTAAATCAGATGACAAATAGTTATTTTCATCGGAATATAAGAGAGGAGAGCAAATATCCTATTTTAAATTTCAACAGCAGGATTTCTCAAAGTGTAGAGGACTGAGGAAATAGTAAAAGCAATGGAATACATTTGTGGCAACCTCAAACTAGCACCGGGAGGTTAATCCAGGTGATGGATAGATAATCTTCTGTGTTCACACATCTCCATATACATCTGCATAGCCTCTCAAGATTAGACACATTACTGACAAATGCCATATTAATTCTTTTTCTGTCCTACCCTTTACCCACTTTCACACCTGATGAACTGTCTATTAGTAGAGAATTATTTCTATATAAGTGAAATCTAACCTAAGTGAAAGAACAGTTGTGCTCTAAAATACGTTTTTAAGTGACGTTGAAGGAAAACAGCTCTTCAGTAACTGTCAAAGCTATTTCCACTAGGACTCCATTTTAAAGTCCTTCACTTTAACAATGTTCTTCCACACACAAATGACATGGAAAGCTGAAATTTCACAGGTTTGTGGGTTTTTTTTTGACTTAAGGCAACAAACTTCATTCTTGGTTTTTGTGAATGCAAAACTCTCAGAACTAGAAAGTGAAGTACAATGTAAATTTCAGTTTTAAATTAATCACAGCATGCTCTTGAGATAATATTCATTCTTTATATATAAAAAATACATATCTCTACGTTCATTGGTGAAAAGAAATCTGCATAACTCAGTATATGGAACAGTTTCTCAAGTGTATCTATTAAGACATCCATTAAGCTGACAATAACCTTATGGCTCAGTTAATACTTAATTAATGTTCATTGCTAAAGAAATCTAAAAACTTTGGTACATGCAGTGCAGAAGACTGATATTCTGGAGCTCATTAACAGCAAAGTTTTAGGGTAAAAGATTATGTTTTTCTTGTTATCATTCAGACTTAAAATCATCAAGAAAACATGTTAGTTTGAATCCTAATTAAATAAAGTAAAACATAAACTGGAGCTGTGACATTTAACAAAATTTCATAGCCCTAGGGACCTAGTCTCAAACAGTTTGAAATACGAATGAATTTGCAATTCCAACAACACTTAAGCTGAGATCGAGGTTAAAAATATGAAATGAGGGTGGACAACCGAAAAAATATGAGAAAGTTCAAAAAAACACTAAGAGGTACAAGTATAACACAAACCTACCTGAAAAGCTGAGCGATGCTTTTACTTATTCAGCTCTTAATAAGTGTAAAAAGAATGTGCTAACAAATATGAAAGATAGAATATCAAATAGTGGAATGATAAATAAGTCCAAGACACATAATGTGACTGATTAAATTCGTGGGGAACAGAAGTAGGAAGAAAGCAGCAAAATTATTCAGAAGTATTCTGAATAATTTAAGAAAGTGAAATGACACTAAAAAGAAAATTAAAACTAATGAAACTGGATTTTCAATACCAAGAAAACTTTTTTCCATCTCAGAGGGAATTCAAAAAAGTAGACAAGAAATCCTTACTGCACACTAAGATGAGCCATATCAAACTATAAGAAATTTGAAGGGGGGAGAGTGTGGTATTCACCCCTCCAATCATGAAACAAGGAAGAACAACTCTCTCTAGGAAGTATATTTCAGGAATGTCTTAAACTCTTCTAAGTGCATACAAGAAGTTTATTACTTTGAAAGTATCTCTGAATAGAGTAAAAGCATTTAAAGAGCTGCTATCTTCACAACATTTTGAAAACATTCAAACACTTTGTCCTTCTCTATTTTTCCTTTCAACATAAACTGAGATATTTGTCTTCTTATATCTATATGATTTGATGATCTTTTTATTTTGAAGTGTCTTAAGGAACTATTTTGGGGGTTGAAATAATCACACCTTCTCTTTAGAAATGTTCAGTTCATGGCTGGTGTATCCACTGTGCTTTTATCATTCCCACAGTTCTCCCCTGAATTTTTCTGTCTTTTCAGTTTCAGCTGAGGCTTCATTGCCTGCTTTGACACTATTTCATTGTCTTTATTTGAAAAAAATCAAGTCCTTCTCATTATGAAGAAACCTCCTTTATTTTCATGCCTTCCTTTACCTGTTTTCTCTTGCTAAGATTTGGTTACTTCTGCCATGTCAGCACATACAACCAGGAATACCAAGACCTCTGTGATTGCAAGAAGGGACAGATTATATTTGTATTTAACCAGATCTGACTGTAGAGAACCAGTGTATCTTCTAGATGAAATCTAAATTTTTTAAATGCATCACAGAAAAAAGGCATTTTTCCTGCTTAAAGCTGGTGTAGACTACTCTAATTCAAGAAGTTTCAACATTTGTGTTCTCAGAGGCAAATTTCTGAATTTTTCTCATAAAGGTCAAAACCTGTAAAGGTCCAAACATGTACAGGCACACATTTGGGTTTTCTTCTGCAAATCACAACTGTTTGCAAGGAACATACGAGTTTAGAATAAAACATACTGTACCAGTGTCTAGAATTGTTAACCATTAGTGTCCTCTTGAAGAACTTGTAGAAAAGTTAGCTTATATCCTTGGAGTAGCAGTCCCTTCTCCCTCTGCAGTCTATCAGTAGCTTCCATCAAACTAAACAACAAGACTTTCAGAAAGGCCAGTGGTCAAAATTTGAGCATTAAGGAAAGGTGCTGATGTATTTTTAAAACATTTTAATACTTTTCTCAGTTCTTTATCATCCTGGAGACTGTATGAAGCTTTCTCATTCAAAAAAAAAAAAAGGTATTTCAGAGAGAAGCATACTTAGAACAGAAAAGAATCTGCTCAGTGCATAGGAAAAGTATCCCACCTAACCATAAAGTGTGGATGGTAAGTTTATTCCACCTCATCCAAAATCTTTCAAATCTCATTTCTAAATGTGTGTGAAGGGATTCACTATCCATAAGCAATGGAGAGAAAAGAAAAGCCCAAAGGAAAAAAATAAAACAATGTATGTCTTGGAACAGAGAGAGAAGACTGTCTGTGACACAAGCCAACCATCTTTTAATCTTTTCAAGACTGATGTAAACAACATTAACTAGAAAAAAAAAGGCAAATCACAACATACAAAAATTTGCCATCTGATTTGAAACCCTTTTCAGAAAATTGTTAGTATAAATTTTCTAAGAAAACTCGCAGAAAATAACCATTATGCTTTTGGGATAGAGATCAATAAAGGTATCACAAATCACTTTAATAATCAAAAGTGAGAGATTTTTCTTTGAATATTATTTATCCTCCTTAATGTAACACTTTCACAGAATGCATTTATCACCCTATTACATTCAAAGACCAGAGAGATGGTTAAGAGCACTTTATTCTAGCAAAACTTTTCTCATTTTATATTCCATCAGCCCACTATGATTATATTGTTAGCCTGTTCCAGTTAGTGACAGCTTAAAAAGCACAGCAGTATTCTGACTAGTAAACACATAAAAAGCAAATTACTTAGCTGCTAATGGAGCTGTTCCAAATGGGACACAGAAATAAATACATTCCATCTGCAACACGGTGGGAAAAAATTAAAGATATCCAGTGGTTATTATTTGTATATTTAGAGTTTTCTTGCAACAGAAGAACTTCTACATATCGTGCAACAAAGCATCACACAGAGCTCTGAGCTGGGGAAACCTGCAGAGCTCAGCACCATGCACACCTACTTGCTCAAGTTTGAAAACATTACAGTTGTATTCCACACTAATCTCCAGCTAGTCCTTAAGTGCGAGGCTCTCCTTTGGCTTTGTATGTTATGGCTTTGTATGTCAAGCAACCCAGCACTTGCAAATCAGAGTACCTAATGGGAAAGTTTCTGCTTAGTCAGTGAGCTCATGTCTGCATTTAAGAAGGCAGGGTTGATGTGCCCACTATTATATGAGGGACCAGACTTATGAAAGTCTTACTATTCAACCAAATCTGTTTCCCTTGTAATTCTGTCCAGGACTGAACTGCTTAAAACCATGTGAAAGGCAGATATGCTATAGATGACATCTTAAATATAGGAACTTAAATCCTTTCTAACAGAGAAAGAGTTAAAAAAACACTTTTCTACTTAGGACAAACAGCAAAGTCACTACCCGTACACATTTCAGCAAAAAATATAGGTAAAAATCTCATTTTCATTGAACAGTCTCTTTCTCCTCCAAGCTGATGAGAATTTTCATTCTGTGGATAGATGCATCCAGAGAACCTGAAATGAGCTTCCCCACATTGATTCTGCACCACTGCGCAGAGGATTAACTCATCAGATTTAGACTTTCACTGGACACCAGATGAGGGGCATGATATATGTCAGACTGCTTTTTCAATGTACTGAAAATCTCAGATAAACACTTATCTTTAAGAAATAAAAAATAGTTATGAGTAAGAATTTAGAAAGCTTCCATTTGCATCACTTAGTATTTACTTAAAAGATCAATACCACAAACTACTGGGACCTAATAAAACTGAGAGTAGTTCAGACGTAAAACCTCTTAAGAAATCAAATTAAATTCTTCAAAATTACAGGCACAATACCTAAGCTTTTAAGAAGACAGGAGTGCATGTATTACAGCTGCTTCTTTTTATCTGCTTACGTCCCAAAACCTCTGGCATCAGTATCAGGAATTCTCTGTGTTCTTAAACACTAAAGACATTACACAAATGCCTTCTAAGAGTAAAACTTGCATGTGCCAGTCTTATTAGCAATTTTCAGTACTTTAATTAATATATTGCACTTTAAAAAATGTGGGAAAAATTAATTCTAGAGTTTATAGGCTACCAGAAAATGTTGGCTTGCAGGAGGTGACATAACTTGGTTTATCTATGCTTAGCAAAAATTTATCACCAAAGAAAATGGATTCATGTTCACTCAGACTCGTCTCTGTTTCTGAAATTTGGATACCCAATATATTTTTTAGACTTTATATACATTTGTATTTCTTTTTGTTCAAAAAAACCAAAAAAACCCAAAACAAAAAAACCCAAACAAACAAAAAAAACCAAATCAAAAAAACGAATGTTCACAAACACTCTGTTATTCACTTAATTCTGAAAAGTCCTGAAAGAGTCACTGTTTAACAAAGATCTAAGAGCTGATTTTTCCACTCATGCAACTAGTGCTAGTGAAAGAAAGTTAAACACAAAACTAGTGCTTGTACAAACTGAAAGAAGTATACAAATACTGTGGAGTGTCACACCTTTTGCTGTTCACAATTGAGGGGTCAGAAATTTGACTGTAGACCTGGACTGGCAGATCAAAGTCTAATAAAGATTATAGTATACAGTCTTGAAGATCCAATAATTGAGCAGTAATGAAAACTATACTATAAAGTTTCTACACTTCCCTGCATAATTTTTAAACTAGCCAAGAGAAATACTGTGCTGCAGAAACAAGGAAATTATCACAAGACCTTGAAGGTAAAGTGCCACAAGGAGAGTTTCAGGCACTGCAGTGTTTTGGACAGATCAGGCAACACACTGCTTATTTCAAATAACTGCTCCCCACTGCTGAGCAGCAGCCTTGGAGGAGAATATTAGCTGTAACTTCATGACACGTAAAGAGGAACAAATTGAAAAAAGACTATTTTATACAAAATTAATTCTATTTCTACTAGCTTGTAAAAAAGACAGTTATTCTAAAATTTTGTGTTCACAACAGAAAATGTCTTTTGAAGCCACAAATGTAGCTAATCAGTTCAGTCACAGTCAAGTTTTAAATTGGATTCCAATGAACCTTTCAAGTTTGGGGAATTCTGAAATGTGTACTTACTTAACCCACTAAACCAGAAAGAAACACCTCTAATCGCCTAAATTGGGCCCAAATTCCATTTGTAAGCATGAGTTACCCTAGTGTGGGTATACAAAACTAGAGTCTCAGACAAGAAAGTACGAAGTAAAGATTTTTCTTTTTTAAAATTGACTAGATAAAATTTTATTAGGAATATAGAAACTCAGGTTACTAAATTAATCAAAGAAAAGTTAAAGAAATAGAGAAGTTTTACATTCCCCTATTAAAATACCAAGCAAATAATCCCTCACACCAAAAACACGTAATTGAAACATCACCTTTGCAGATTTGGATGGATCTTTCTAAATTGGCTAGGGAGAGTGGCAGAGTCAGATGATTCAAACAAAATGGTGCAATCTTATATTAAAGTAGTGAGACAGACTGATGTCACTTCAGCAAAGCAGAAAGTTCTTAATTTGAATCCTTCTTTTATGTCAGTACTACGACATGAAATAATTCTTTTTATTACATGTTTCCAACATGACTATTAGCCTTTGGTATTTGGTACATTATTGTTATTTTTAATTATAAATATCTGAGTAGAATAATTTGCCTTATAGCTGCCTGAACACCCAAGGTAAATCTGTCATTAATTATTTCATTATCATTCATTATTCATTATTATTCTCACTACTCATTAGGAGCTTTATTTTAATCTTATCTACCTGTTCTTAAAAAATAAAAAACAAAGTAAAGCTATGCTTGTCTTCCTTTCATTTTCTCTTGTAGTGGAAAAAGTATGCTCCTCACTTTGAAACTTCTCAGTGCCCCATACAATATAAAACTGATTCCCTTAACTCTGAACTAATTATGATTTAATTCTCTATTTAATTGAGTAAAGCATCTTGCATGAACCATTGAAACCAAACCATATGAAAAATTATGTGTGGTTTAGCTCCTAATTTTGAAGGTCAAAATGCTGAGGCAGATCTGAATAAAGCTGATATTTCTGAGGTGTGTTTGAGAAACTGTGTTATAGGCTGGCAGAAAAAACTTGCTAAGATTTGCCAACTTAACCATGCAAGTAACTTTCCATACAGGATCTGAGCTCTATGGAAGTCTCTATCTTGCTAGACAGCAGGGTCTATCTACAGTGCCATATTTGCTCTTGCACCAATGGGGAAAACAGTGCATCGATCGATCGACTGATGGATGGATGAATGGATGGGAGGGGGGCAGACAAGTAGGAAGAAATAAGAACAACCTATCTTTCCACAGACAGACACTGGAAACAGAGCAAGCAAAGTGCTTGGGAACATTGCTTGTCACTGCCACACAAAAACGAAGCAGGGCTGGTAGTTCTTCACAGAATTAAGAGCACCACTGAACCTTCATTCAAAGGTTATAAGCTGTTCTGTCTACCAGATGCAACACCATGTCTTAATCCTAAAGAGGCACCACGTCATATCCCTCATCCTCTAAAAAACTAAGACCTCTCTTAGAAATCATCTGACAGCTGAAAAGAATGGGACATCACACACTTCTATAACTTTTAAAAAAGAAGACACAAACAATCGAAGTTTTTGCATTTATGGAATTTTAGATGTTTAATTACTTCCAGGTCCTTCTGCCAGTCTGCTCGGATTGCAGCCCAGTGAACACAAAGATTGGAGACTGACAGCCAAGTCACCCATTATCTTTCCTCAAATGTTCACTAATTAATTGTGACAACAATTTCTGAAATCCCCATAAAATGTGTTGGAGGGAGGAGAGGTGCACCGATTATATTTCTTACCTATCTTCCCTCTCCTCAGGCACAAAACATACCTATAACCACTCACTGAATTTTGGTAATAACAGTTCTCCTTTTGCTTTGCAAGTACAGATTCCTGCCCCGATTTATTGAAAGACTAAAAGACAAATTTATTTCTAATTAGTCAATTGTGTAGACCAAGTGATGCAGAAATTAATTTCCCTCCTTCTTTCAGAGCCTAGCAGGACCTACAGAACCCAGATAACATTCAGATTTTGTTAACATAAAAAATAAATCCCAAACTTTATTATACTTTCCTAGCCCTTACAGTCCTAAAGACAAATAATGCATGAATAAAATACAAGAAGCTAATTCTAAGCCTCACAGAATTACTGCTCTAATTCTCTCTCACTGTCTCTAACTCACACTCTCTAAGGCTCCCCTTCTTACAAACACAGCAGTAGGAAAGAAGACTTGCAGGGATAAAAAAGGCACTGCTGCTACAACTATTATTAAAACACCACAAGGAATGCTGAGCCAATTGTGGCATCTGAATGGAATCTGTCTTTGTTTACCTACAAGCTAAATTGTTACAAAAAGCATAACATCAGCAAAACCAAGGCAGAGATGTCTTAGTTCTTTGTACGCTGGAAGATTTTTGTCTTAAAATTAAAGAAAAAGAACCCCAGCAGAAAATACCTTTAATTCCAAGGTTAGTAACCTTCAGATCTGAAAAAATAAAATACACAATTCATCTGTATTAGGTGAGTTTTGTGGCATCAGTTCATGTTTCATTATACAGCACTCTGTAAATTATCAGAGTAGAGCTGAAGACAGCATAGAAATAGAAAATCAAGCCTTGGTAATACACAGATTTCACAGTGGAATAGGGTTCTGCCTCATTGTGAGTGTCATTTCTCAATAAATGAATGACAACTCCACCAGGTTACGGAAGCACATTGGAATTAAACAGAGCAAATGCAGATCCTCCCCGTTCTTTTTTTAGCCATAGGGAAAAAATTAGATGTCTGCAGGTTCCCTTGCTTCTTCCTATTTTTCCTCCCTTACCATCCTTCTCCACTCTTCCCTTTCCTTCATTCTTCCCACACTGACTTACATAAGAAAGATGCTGAAAAGAGACTTCAACAGTCATAGAAGAGGTAAAACCTAAGCCTTGGAACAGAAGTATCATAGAAAGAAGACCAAACCATTAATTTTTAAGTAAGGGAAGGGAAGGGGAAAACTTCTGACATACAAAGAAGCAGAGGAATAAAAATTATTTTGATTTCTTATTGTACCAAAGAATCTTCACTAACCGGTTTAATCTGAGTTCTTCTGGAGGCATTTCAAATTGTTAAGAAGGTGTATTGCATTCCACATTCTCCTTTACCTCCACCCCCATACAGAACACTCAAACAGCCTATGAAATAAACCTATCAGTGCATAAAGATAATACGTGCCTTCAGTGCTGAATTTTCAATAGTCAGAGCAAACACAAGAACAAAGCACCCTGGCCAAGGAGATGGATGGTGTGGCACAACCATGTGAGATTCAATCTCACGTGTATTTGTAGAGAAATTCAATGTACTTGTCTGTCAGCCTGCCCACCACAGAGGCTGTCATCCTACAGGTATGACAGACCTCCCTTTGGAAGCTAGTATAGACTTTTTGACAGAATGTAAAGAAAAAGAACTGTATTTCCCTGACCCTGTGGTTTGAAACTCTCTAAATTCTAAGAAAATTAGAAACGGACACCATGTTTTTCAAGAAACAATCACCAAAGAAGCTTATTTACTGTTCAAGTACAGTCTCAAAAGTCATATTTAGGATAAGCTCCCTAATGATTCATCTTTTTCCCTAAATATAATTTGCCTACTCAACGTAAAACAGGACTGAACAGAACACAATACAAATGCAGATTCCACATTGACTTAGTCCCAGTTTTTTCCTGAAAAGGGCGGAATTCAAAATAAGTTTTTCACACCTGCTAATTCTAGGTCCTGTGCCCCAACAATCAAGCATAGGTTCACCTATCTCATTTCATTTACAATAAATAGGTTGTTACATGTTAAATTAGGATGTTAAAAAATAACAATAAGAATTTTAGTAATTTGAATTAATGCTGCTTAATATTATCAACAAGGGAGGCATTAAAAATAAACAAACAAACCAACAACATTTTGAAGAGAAAAGGGGCTTTGCAGTTAATGACAACATCAAAAATGGAGGGTGGCACTAAAAGAGAAGAATTCTGTCCAAAAGAGAGTGATGGCTTAGTGCTATGATCTCAATGAAGGCTAAATGACAATTTAAGGAAAGACACTCGCTAGGCTTTACTTAAACAGATTCTATAAATATTCGTTGGTATCATGAAATTTCTAATACCAAACTTAATGCATCTGGTTCTGTCTTTGTGCAGTTACCTAGACTACAATTCTTGACATGACTGTTCTGTAATAACCTCCATCTGCTCTGCTGTCTCTGTCATTTCTTTTGCTGTAACATATTGTGACAGAGGCTTCATTTACCTAAACTTATCTTGGCAACTTGTACTTCATTAAAGAGAATCCTGCAAGCATCAGTTAAAGCTTTCGTATCTGGCCATGCATAGCTAAGCTTCATAAATCATTCTTTCACTTTCCATTCTGCAGCTTCTGGAAAGGTAACATTATTGAATTCAGATCACTGGAATAGAGCAGTACTAAAATGTTTATTGACCGGCTTTTAGGCACTGAGCTCTGCTTTGAATGCAGACAGTAATATTAGCTAAAGCTTTTGAATTTGAAAGGGATGTCACTAATATGTTTTATACATTGCTATAAATACTGTTTGATGGCAGGCCACTTTAGCAAGCTGCTACTAATATAGCAGAAACAAAGTATTAGTAGCATATATTCCTTCCTTGTCCTTTTTTTTTAACCATACTGTCTGCAAATAAGGTATTATATATTCATAGATCTAAGAGCTCAATCATGACAGCTCAGTAGCGCAGACTGTATCTGACAAAGGCAGCAGCAATGTGCAAGGGGACCTTAAACCAACCTTTATGTTCCCACCAGATCAGCCTGGCATTGCACCAAGACAGCACTTGGTGCAACTCACAGCAGCTGTGGAAGTGCCAGTCACTACTACAGTGGTTCCTGGTTTCGAACACAAGAGAGTAAGTGGGGTTTCTGCCTCCATCCAGACTCCTATGTAGGATCATATGATAACCAGCAGTATATATACTGCACACAGTATTACTTCATGATAAGAATCATTTGTTATTAGAATGAAAATAATGATGAGCCCATTTACAGACAGACAGAGCTATTCTCTTTTGCATCAGATTCAGAAAAGAACCATGCCGTGCTGGCTGATGAGTCAAATCAAAAGTGCTGAGCTATAATAGGGTAAGAGGAAAGGAACAGGGAAGACTTTATTTGCCAGACAAAAGTTAATCCACACAGAATGGCATATTTTCAGATAAAATTCAGACAATAGTTTCAAAAGAATATTTCTTGTATGAGACCACTATCCAACCTGTTCATTTTGGTAATAGTAAAATACACTGGTTCAACAGTTAGGATTGAGCAGTTGAGATAATGAATAACAGTCTAGGAACTTCAGAGATGAGTACAATGCTGGTCACTGGGGTTCAAGCTCTCCTCTGATTCCACAACAACTTGAACTGACATGTTCACCTTTTATGCATGCACTACTGGACTTGAGGGAGTTTAGGAATAAGATTCTCCTGTTAGTGTGGTCTACTTTATATAAAAGTAAGCATTATGTAGCCCAGAAGAAAGTACATGAAGGTCAATAAAAGACACCCATCTAATCAGTAAGCAACCTAGATTTAATTACCTTTCATACATAAAAATATGTTTTATAATATAACAAAGTTCATAAAAATGCAGTGGTTTAAGATGGATAGATTATCAGTTCCTTGGAAGTTAGACAACCTCCAATAATGAGGAAAGGATCTGTGTGGGCAATGAATTGCACTTCAGTAGGGTCATGTTCTAAACCCTGAGTTATCCAAAAGCAGCACAGAAGCTTCCGTAGCAGCTGCCTTTTGCCCTTAAAATACCCCAGTAACTGAACTAACTCCTGAATGAATGAAGTCTGAAATTAATAGTTTCAGTTCACACAATTTATAAAATTATTAGTTTGAAATTAATCTGAAGCAACACTGCTATATCTTTTCAATCACTATTCCCAATTCACCTGCTGAGTAAAGTAAACCTTGATTATTCACACTGGCCCACAAATCACCCATAAAGAAAAAGAAGTGGCAGGGCAATTTGGCAGGACCTATACTCCAAAAACATATAGCTGCCTGCAACACCATTTCTCCCCCTTTAGAAGAGGCTCAGTACCTAATAGGAACTCTAATGAAATCTTAACAAACTATCAAGTTCAGTCTCCTTTCATTCCCAGCTCTGCTTACTGGAGTCTGTAGCCTCTGGAAGAAAGTCTATTCCTCCAACTGTGGCGCTTTTCAGTGGAGTCATGATGAAAGGGAAGAAGGGAATGCTGCAAGGATGGGTCGTCAGCTTGAAAATAAACTGGCTTTCATGCAGATGGTTACATATGCCCTATGGATCATGGATAAAGTCAGATCCTTATGGCTGCTATTCTCTCACTGGATTTTGCATTTAAAATACAAATTATTTCTCTAGCCTGAAGAACACTAGCTATATTGCAGTGGTTTATACACAAAAACTGTAACATGTTTTCCTAATCTTAGAATTTGCCTAACAAATAATATAAACACATAGTTGAGAAATCTGTTATGCAGATAGCAATTTTGTCATTAAATGATGCTTCATTTTAATTAATTATAGCACAAATAATGTCATTTTAACTAAGGGTATGTTGGGGTTTTTTGTTTTGAAGGTTTATGCTGTATCAACAACAAGTCAAATCTGCAAGGATGGTAAAATGAAACTATTATTTTTTATGATCAAGCAAACCATTTTCTTCTGGGGGTTTAATGCAATTGTTTGTGCCTGCTTAATTATGATCCTTAAAGTGGCAAGGCGTAAAAAACCCCCCAAAACAGCCAATAACAATATGTCTCTAATTCAGACCTTGCATGTCATTATAGTGGTACTGGCTCTTTATCTGACTTTTCATTAGCAGACCCCAAGCTTTTCAGAAATCCCAATACTGATCTGAAGTGGCATATAATAACTTTCTTTAGACTACAGCATCAAATCCATAGAAAAATAATGGGGTCTTATTTATAGTTGGTGTCAACAGTCAGACATACTCATAAACCTTTTCCCATGAATAAAAACATCCCAAGAGTCTCTGAGGAGCTGAAGACCTGCTAAATTCACATGCCTTCTTCATTTTCACAGCCTGAGAACATCAAAACGCGTCTTCTCTTACATCTTATGTGCACAACTAGAGCATAAAACTTTTGAAAATGGGGAAAGAAATGGGAAGTTAAAGAGTAAAGTTAGACTCACAGCTCAATACACGATGAATTCAAACCTCTATGTGAACCTCCAGGAAACTAGTTCATTTGCAGCTCCTGCAAACCAAATAAGTCAATGTATGAGTCTTTGGATACAATGATAACTTGTGAGGCTTATGTAATGTTTGTAAAAAACTTTTTGATCCTCAGGGGAAAGGAGCACATAAGGGCAAAAATAACTATCTCTAATTATAGAAGAGCTCATACTGTACCATTTTTTAAAAATGTAACCTAGAGCTTGATGGTTTTCCGTAATTATACTAAAGATGCCTTGTACAAAACTTTTCCCCTAATAAAAATATAGAGATATGGAGAAAATAATACAAATCTCAATTTCTAAGCAATTCAGGGAGCCATACAATCATTTTTTGCTGTACAGTAGAGAGTTAAGACAATAACTATAATGACATGGATATTTATCTTATAATCTTCATATGTATATATTACAAGCAAACTGATAATTTTCCATGTTATTAAAAGCTGTCTTTTATTTTTGAGTGCTCATCCTTATACTAAATTTTGCAAACTACAATTTTACTTGCAAAAATCTCTTTTGAAGTGAATTTTTATTTCATTTATTTTTAAATCTTCAGCAAGAAAAAGAAAAAAAGTTATGGAAAACCAATGTTTCTTCCCCCCATTTTATTGACTTTTTGTTAAAGAAGTTTTAATACTTTTGACATTCTAATAGGAATTAGAAAACTGACAGTGGAATGAATTCTCTTAGGGATGCACTTCTATGTATCCCTGAGAAATTCTGCTAAATTACATTGATGCCTGCTCAGCTGGTGCTACAAAAAAAATCTAGGAGCCGTAAGCTGGGGTGAGATAAGAAAGGGTTTAATTTTGCCAAGGCAAATAGATGTTACACAGCGCGCGCCCTGGGCTGTGCCCGAGATGTTACATTTATAACAATATCTGGCCAATCCCAAGTGTGTCTACCCTATAACTTTTGGCCTGGTCCACCCCCTGGCCTGCCTCCTGGAATTGGGTCCGGGGGCTTTTTGGAACCCCCCTCTTCATCATCCTTCATCTTCTTCGGGGTACAGAGAGCAGAGTCACCCAGTTCCTTGACTCTGTCCTGCGGTTTAGGCCAAGATACAAGCGTTCCCCAAACAAGACAGGCTTGCCTTGACTAAGAGACTAAACATCTTCTACTGGATATGGGAATAGGGTTGATATGGGGAGTATGGAATGGGGTGAGAGGATTAAGGAATGTATAAACTAAGGGGTGCTAGGGGAGGAGGGAGAAAGGGGTTTGTTTCTAAAATCTACTTCTATTACCTATAAAACTTGTAAGGCTTACAAAATTAGAAAAATAAAAACATTAGGGGGCTTAAGGCATCAACATCAAGTGGTAAAATTTTGGGATAAAAACCTCTTGTGGATTTAGGGTATATTTGCTGGATATTTACTGAAAAAGTCTCTGAAGAGTCCAGGTGGAACAAGACCTACCCTATGAGAGAAATGTGGGAAGCAGTGAAAAATTTTTCTCTCCTCTGTTTTCAAGCCCATTTGGCTGAATTCAGGTAGCACAAAAATCAGAGTTAATTGAGACAAAATGAAGTCTAGGGAGGAAGAATGAGACCAGCATTCAAGTGTGGAGAGAGAGATGCTGAGCACGGATGCTACATCTGGGACCTAGAAGGGTAGAGCACTATTCAAAAACAAAACAACCACAAAACCAGCTGATAATATTTTTCTACTGCGTTTGTTTTCCTTGCACTTCTGAGTGATAAATAACTTGAAACCTATTTCAGCAACATATAGGCCTGGAAGTCTTTACTTGTTGCATGTTGCTCAAGCATACAAGTTATGTTACATATTCTTCCCTGAGCAAACAAGACGTAAAGAGATTCTTCCACAGCAGTCAAGCACAGAAAGGAGTATCAGATGAACTCTCCAAAAGCATGGTAAGGACTGTGTTACAGCAGATATACCCATACTCCTCTCTGATCAAACTGGAGTCAGACCATGCTTTCCTGCAAAATTCCCTAGTCAACACTCACCTGAAGGGCTTTTGGCTGCACCTTGTTTATAAGGAAAATACACATCTATAAAGGAATGGCAGTAATGCCCTGATTTTGAATATGTCCAAAGAAATTTCTTTCAAATATGTCTATAAAGCACCAACTGATCTTAAACAGGTTTAAAATTTTAACTCATCATCATCATGGCTAGGTTTCACGAACGAAGATTTGGGAAAGACTCTACCCACATTTGCCGCAAGCGCGCTGGTGGCTAAAAAGGCCAATGTGACGTAGACAAGTCCGGTTGCAAAAGGCACAGCAGAAAGACTCCTTAGGTGGTATCGACAAGACACGACTCTTTCTGCGTTGCCTTTTCTCCTCGAGAGTGAACCTGCTTGTGTTCTCAAAAGAAGCAGCCCCGTTATGGATAGTGTGTCTACAGACCTCCCGATTGGAGGCTGGAGTAGACCAGTGATGATGATCAATATGGCCAAGGCTGAGATGTTGTTTCAGGGAGTCCTTGTATCTTTTCTTCGGGGCTCCTCTCTTGCGGCAGCCGGTGGCAAGTTCACCATAGAGCAGGATCTTAGGGAGGCGGTGGTCCTTCATCCTTGAGATGTGTCCTGCCCAACGCAGCTGTGTTCTCAGTAACATGGCCTCAGTACTCGTAACTGCTGCCTGTTCTAGAACAGATGTATTGGTCACATAATCTGACCAGTGGATGTTTAGGATTGTACGGAGACAGCATTGACGGAAGCGTTCTAAGAGTTGCAGATGGTGGCGGTAGATGACCCACGATTCAGACCCATATAACAGAGTAGACAGCACAATGGCTCTGTAAACACTGATCTTTGTGCTTTTCTTCAGGTGTTTATTTTGCCAAACTCTTTTATGGAGTTTTCCGAAAGCTCTATATGCCTTTGCTAACCTGTTGTCTATCTCTTCTTCAGTCTTACTGTCCAAGGAGATGAGGCTACCTAGGTAATTAAACTGCTGGACTGATTTGAGCTCTGATTCGCTAATGGTGATATTGGGATGATGGAAGACTTCCTGAGGTGCAGGTTGATAAAAAACTTCTGTCTTCTTCAAACTGACTTCCAGCCCAAAAAGGTCAGTAGCCTCTGCAAAGCAGGATGCATTCTTGCACCAACCTTATTCACAGTCTTTTTCAGCATGATGCTTCAAAGGGGCACGGCAGACCTCAATGAGGAAGATGGTATCTACATCCGATATCGTACCGATGGAAGCCTATTCAACCTAAGGTAACTGAAGGCCCATACTAAGACCTTAAATCATCTTGTCCGTGAGTTCCTTTACACTGACGACGACAACCTCATTGCCCACACAGAAGTAGCTCTGCAGCATTTAAAATTGTAACTAGCAAGGTTAAAAATACCATTTTAGTCATGAATCAGGTTGTTTTCATATGCCAACATGCCAAATGTGATAGGCTAGCAAAATCATTAAAAATGATGACAAAAAGACATCTCCACAAAAAAAAAATAAATTTTCCTAGCTATATAAAAACTATTAAAAGCATCAAGCTCCCTTATGCCAAGAATATAAAATACAGTAAAAGTTGGAAAGACAGCACAACACACAAGCCATTGCTTTAACAGGAATTCCACTACTGTTATTAAACATCTACATATCTGACAATGCTGATTTCACTTTGCATGATAAAACCCCTCACTGTCATTATTTAATCTTGTTTTAGGCCATTATTAAGTTTTTATAAAGAAACAGATTATTCATAATGTGGCTTTTCATTCACCCGTTAGCCACAAGCAGTTACTCATAATCATATTGTTGTTACCTCAAAGAAATTAATCAGGCTCTGCGTTTGGATGATCATGCAGACTATGATTACTCTGAAGGAAAAGAAACAAGAAAAAAAAAATCTGCCACTTCCCTGTTCTGTACCCTCCCTGAAAATAGAAATTCTCCCTGAAATTCTGAACAAGGAGATCCAAATTCTGAGCTTCTATTACAGTCCATAGCTAATGGCATGGGACAGCAATGGGTGGGGACAGGTCGGGCAAAAAGAAATACAAGAGTAGTTAGCGATTGGCAGTAATATCTTAGCATAGGAACTGTTTCGGTACCATTCAGCAAGCATCCACTGACTTGGATGGAGTATGACCCATTTAACATCAGATTCAGGTCTGGCTGATCAGTAAAAATACAGCACTAAGCTGAATTCTGCTTTCTTTGTTGCTGTTTGATAACAGCAAATGACAAAACTTGTCCTGCCTTGGAAAAAACTTTCTCCCAAAAGCATTCCATAGCAGAAACAAAACCCTAAGCAAACAGGAGGTCTGGATTCCTTGCAAAAATACATAATGCATACACAGTTTGAGAAACAAATATCTCATAGGCCTTCTTCACATGTGGAGAACTCAGTGCCCTTTCAAAGGCAGCAGCCATTCACGTAAATATACTTGCCTGTCTGTAATTAATCACAGGGCATACTACAGTAGAGCTTTACTGCTTGTATATTTAATTTTAACATGGTTGGAGAAGAAGGAGTTAAATTATTATTTGTACTAATTTCTGCGACAGCCTTCACTTCTGGTCATAGGAAGAATATATGGTTAAATATCAGTGCTATGTATTTAAGACAAACACTGTTTTTGTATGCAGGGTTCCTTGTGTTCCTGTAATTACTCAGCAGAAGGGATGTTTTTTTCGCTGTCATTTATTTTTGCTGCATTATACTAGTTCCCCACACCCCTAGATGCTTTCTTAACTTGCCTTAAATGCATTCACCTTTCACATCTGTATGGAGCATACCACCTTGTTTTATTACAGTTTCTACTGATACCTCCAACACACAATGTTTTATATCTTAACAAAAATCTTTAGTGTAGCAGAACAAATTGCAAGAAAAGCTTCTTTTGGTTTTTGAATTGTCTTTATGAAGTATATCACTAAAGCAAACCAATGCAATAGGGCAAATGGCAACTGCATGAAATTAATACATTCATTGAAATTGTTCATACTTGAGAGGTCCCTTCTTTCCATGGAAAAGGGTTAAAAGCATTTAATGGTCTGGGTTAATAATGGTCAAGTTACTGAGTCAATTGAGTGATGAATTGAGAAAAATCTTTAATGCTGGATAGAGTGCTTGACCTGCACTTTCAAAGGCAAAAGCTAAAAGTGCCTTCCCTTTAAAAACACCAAGCAACCTTCAGTGATCTGTGCTTATGCAAATGTTTGATTGACACCTGTCTGGTGGGTCACTGTGATGAGTAAGACATTGATTATTCTTAAACCTGTAAAAAAATTATGGAAAAAACACAGTACATTGATAATCAAGGCCAGAATTTTCAGGAAACATCTTTAATTTATTCTCAGGGGAATTTAATAGCCTGCCTTCCAAAAGGTTTGGCTTTTTTAAATCCCAGACCTAAAAGGGTAACTTTTTCATCCATATTTATGCTTTAACACACATCTTTACCAGCAACATCCACATTACCAAAACTGAAATCACAGAAAGAAAAGTTTCAAGGGAATACTTCACTTGTGAACAATTGCAGAAGACGATATTTTCTGACTTAAATAGAGGCCCCACTGTGAGCATGGGGGAAAGGATGAGCAGGAATGAGAAAACATAAGTGCAACCTATGGCATGTTAGGCAGGAGGTGTACTCTAGTACGCAGAAAGGTTCAGCTGGGAGCCATCTCTGGGAAGAGCAGCAGATGTAGAAAAATGCTATTGCTAGAAATTCAGCATCACTGCTTTTCGGGAAATCAAAGCAATGTTATCTCCCAGATTCACTTACTAAGTACCTATAGTTTTTGACCCTGGGTATTCCCACTAAAAAAAAAAAACAAAATAAACCAAGTATAGATGTATCACTCCAAATATACAATTTATGCTTCTTATGTCCTTATCTACAAAGTTTCTACCTATGAAAGGAAAAAGATTTTGGTGTTCAAAGCTTCCTCATATGGTGAAAAACCTGAAATATGAAATTCAAATTAAAGAATGTCTTTCTAGCTTTAAATTAGGAAAGCACTTGAGCTCAAGCACAGTGTTAAACTCCACACCATGAATAGTGTCACGGTCAAAGAGACTGTTCATACATTTAGATATATTTGAGTGTCTTCACGAATTTGGACTCCTGAACTAGTATTAAGTACAGCTACGTGACGCTGAACTTTCACAGTTCTTAGCCCGGATCTGAAACGTCCTCACCTTGTAGCTTTGGTTTATTCATTTGTATAGGCACCTTCATTTCTACTTGTAAGGTAAAAAAATATTTAGCTGCATCACCAGAAGTGTATTACCTGAAATTTTTTACATGCTTTGAAGATGAAAGAAGCATACATTTACTTAACATGATATATGTTATTATTAAAGCTATGCCTGAGCCAGAAAGCTTAATATTTTCAATTTATAAACTAGATTAGAATTAGCTACAAACTGCTCTAGAACTATCGCAACCTGCTCTTCTGTCTAGGTCTTATATCTTTCATCAGGAGTACTGGACAGCAATAATTAAAAAACTGTTACTGCTTCATTTATAACCATGACTGATAATATAACCTGAGTTTTAGGAAAAATAATAAATAAAGATCCACATGTTTACAAAAAGCAAATGTTAATACATGAGTTCTGGAATATCATAATTCAAAAATATCATGCACCTTTAGAGAATATGTGTGTAATCTATTTCCTTTGGGTCTAGAGAGAGTTAATTTTTATATTTATTTTTCTTAAAATACACTGTTTGTTCCTCTATAGATGACGGCTTTTGGTTCTTACATTTTTCTGTGCATGCCGAATTTTCCCATATCAAAACGATGAGAACACATAGTACAAAGCACTAGCAAACATCAACAAGATAGTTATTGGCAGACAGTGTTTTGACATGTAAATAATTATAAGAGTCTGTCTTTCCTTCAGTCTGTAATCACAGGGTAGAGAGGAGGACAGGTGCATATTTCAAGCTCTGTTAAGCACTAAAATTTTAAAGTGTCTCTTTGGACCTGGATTTGGATTGATGGTTGATGTATCATCAGTCACTTAGAAATCTTGAAAAATTCTGTTAACAACGCAGCCAACATCCTACAAACATTGTCTCTTGTACTTTTTCCTATCAGCAGTTAACACAAAGAGTTGCTTCTAACTAAACTGCAGTGCAGGGGGAAAAAAGTAAATAGATGCAGCAATGAGCTGAGATATTGGATAAACAGAAAGCTTGCAGGAAGAAAGTGAATAGCAGCAAAATGAAGATAAAGAACCAAGACATACACTGTTGGTAAGGGAAACAATTACCAAACCACAAGCAGTCTTTATTTTGCATGAAGTCATCTGCACTTCTAACACTGGCTCAGCAAAAGGACTTCTTTCATTAAAATAACCTAATTTGGCCAAATGATATTGGGTCCTTTTAGCTTGGACTTGCCCAATTTTTACAGAGAATTCAGCAATAGCTTAGAGCACAATTTCAGTATTTTGCAAAATGAAGAGACTTTTCGGTCCAACAGTGTCACGTGTTATTTACACATTAATCTAGGACATGAGCTTGTTCATGGACTACTCTAGGAAAGAAATAGCATGCTAATACAGAATTTTCATCCTGAATTACTCCAGCAGATTCCACATCAACATAAGAGCAAATTTTTCATATAAAGTCATTCTTGGAATAACCCATAACATGAAGTAGGTAAAAGATCACAGCATGTTTAATGAACTATATAGGTGCAGTACTTAACTTCTTCATCAAGAAGCTTAGTAACCTCAGATCAACAAATAAGCAAGATTTTTCCAGAGATGAAATCTTTACGGTGTTTCTCCAGTATTACTTGATACCATTCCTCACCTTCCTGTCCATTACAGTAATATACAAATCACCTCTTTTCCAGTTATTATTAAGTGCAGTATACGTGCCCAAGGAACAAGTATTTAGGGGCACACACAAGTATGCTGGTAAAAATACTGTTTTCAGGCCACAGTGTGCATTGGCTCATGTTCTCACCCAACAACCGCAGGCTCTGTTTCATACGTTCTTGGAAAAACAGGTGAGAAGAGTCTGCTATGAATTATCTTTTCTATTACCCATCCAAGCTAAGTACTAAGGCAAAGGCAACTTTCAGCTCCAGTAGTCTCCCTGGAACAGCTGAGAGCTAAGCTACACAACAGCTTTGCTGACTCAGACAATGAGGCCTTGGGCAGACATTGAATGTCCTTAATTTCTCCATTCACCCACTGGAGGTTTTGCCCCTGCTGGCAGGCATGCTGAAGTGCTAGCTTTCTATTTATTTCAGGCCATATAAACAAACACAGCTGGCCTAGTTTGAAGCAGATTAAGAAAAACTACAAAACTTTCATGGGCAGACTACATGAATAGCAAACTCTACATATAAACATAGAAGAGCATTTTCCAGCCACCAGGGTTATTTGGGCCTCAAACAGCTACAGAGATTAAACCTGCTGATTGCTGCTTGTATCCTCTTGTCCACATAAAATATGGACTAGCTCTTCTGGGAAATGTTTCATCTCTACTGTCCTCAGAAACACCAGGGGTAATTATGTGAGGCCTCCAAATACTCACCATGCTTCAGGAAGTCAGTCTTCTACAGAAACAAGGAGTAAATTAAGAGTCCGCTTGAGTTTAAACCCAAAGCTCAACTATACTAGTTATCCTGTGACTGTAAGGTGTTCAGATTAGAACTTGAAATCTTGCTCTATTTTGAATGCCAGTAGAATACGATTGAATTTCACTCATGAAAATTATTGGGAAAAAACAGAGTGATCAATGAATTACAGCTTATCCTCAGTCCAGTCCATGACCAAGGTATAAGAGTTAAGGGAAGATATTTGTTTTTGGAAATCAAAGACTTAGTACCTGGATGAAGAGTTTGAAGATTTGGACCTTGTGATTGAGAAATGAGAAGAGTACAAACAAAACCTACAGAGATATAAAAATAATAAAAAAACCCAAACAAATTGGATAGTACTATTTACTGCAATTAATAATACAAAAATAAATGGACAGACAGTGATGTTGAAAAAAAAATTTAAAAAGAACAGGGGGAAAATATTTCTATATGGCACATAATTACTAGTTGCATTTTTCCTGAGGGTATTATCAAGACCAAGAGGTTAGCAAGATTCAAAAAGGATTTAGATATTTATATGCATAACGAGAACACCCAGAGCTACCTTAGGTGAGATTAAAATACACAACACATGAGATATAAACCTCAATGCTTCAGTGAATAAGTCAACTTCTTGCTGGTGGCCATTAGAAAAAGTCTTTCTCAACCGGCAAACTGCTCCAGAACTGCCATTTCTGCACCATAACTACTCATTGTAGAGCTTCCTCCACTTATCCTTGAAGCTGCTGGTGTGGAGCATTCAGTCAAATTGCCAGAACAGATAGACTTGCTTTGGCCGTTTCTATGTTTAAAGTTAAAAAGAAAAAAAAAGGTATTTTTATACAATTCAATAAGGGTGGTGATAGTGAGCTTGCAGAATTTGAAAAGGAGAATAGAGCTTCGTATCTCAAAATTTCCTTTAACTCTCATTAACTGTAAGGTTTAAGGCACTGTAAAAGCCTTGGTTTTTACAAAAATTTGTGTACATCTTTCTCTAAAGCCTATTTGGCATTTTGCACTACCTCTTAGCCTCTGGGCCAAACTCCCCAACAATAGCCAGCCCTATTGTAAAACACACAGCCCCGTGTGCTGTGGCTGTTCCTGTCAAGCACATAACAGTATGTCCCCAAATTCTGCTTTCCTGCAGCTTACCACTCACTGAAATGTGACACCTGTCCTCATGATGCTAAGGAGACAGACCCTTGATAGCAATTCTCAAAGTTACCATACTTTTACAGAAGGTCATGCTTTACCACGTTTCCTAGTAGTCAGCCCTCCTTCCTCCCTTGCAATACACTAACGCTATTTCTACAACATTATCTTCCCACCCTTCACAACTCTTAATAAATACAAATTCCTCCAACCTGTCCCAAAAAGCAAATATCTTTTCAACAGCTAATCCAGTTCATGGCAAAAGCTTCAAAGACAACCAAGACTCTGAAACAATAACTTGACAACAGGACATTTTGATATTCTATTTGGTCACTTATGCTTAGCCTGGAAAAATGCTTGGACTCAATGTCAACATGCCACACTCACATGAAAAAGCTATCTGTGGAACAAGACAGTCCACTGAAATGTCCTCTAACCTCAAGGCTTATTTTCAATTGAAGAAAACAAAACCAGAAAACAAAACACTAAAGAAATATAAAAAAAACCCAACACGAAAGAAACCAACCAACCAACTAACCAAACAAACCCAAAACAGATGATGAGGAAGTATCATAACATGAAAAACAGGTTGAATGAGTTGCAGGCCCTGTTTGAAGGACCATTTCGGAAATTTGGCCTATGACTATTTAACATAAGACAAGGCACAGTTCTCAGAGTAAGGACTGAATTACCAAAGATGAGCATCTTAAATATTAGGCTGACAAAACTGATAAAACTTACTCTCCTCAGTGTGGATTAAAGTACTGTTAATGCTGCTCGACTGTTCAGAAGGTCTTCCTAGAAAGAAGAAGACTTTTTTCTTAAATTTAACCCTCCCTTCCTACTCCAACCCAGAATTCCAAAGATTGGCTCCCTTCTATGAGAAAAAGCATGTATTTAAAACCTACAGCAATGTGCCAGTTCCCACACAATGTGTTTTGTATAGGGCAGAACACCAGATTCTGCAGCTGTCAGTTCATCTTGCTCACAGCACATCCATGAGACCACCAGGCTCCTCATGAACTGTTTCTCCACAAGATGGGACAATTCGGAGCAGTTCAGTGCTGAATCATAGGAACTTTTAGGCTGGAAATGGCTTTTAAGATCACCAAGTCCACCCATTAACCTAGCTCTGTCAAGTCCACTACTAAAAAGTGTCCCTAAGGACCACATCTGCATTGGTCACAGCCCGCATAGCTTCATGAGAGGAAAGTCCTGCTTATCAAACCTGATTTCCTTTTATGACAAGGTAACCCACCTAGTTGATCAAGGGAAGCCAGTTGATGTAATCTTTTTGGATTTCAGTAAAGGTTTTGATACTATCTCTCCCAGGATCCTGCTGGAGAAAATGTCCAGCACACAGTTGGATAAACACACCATGTGGTGGGTGAGCAATTGGCTCATGGGTGGAGCACAGAGGGTAATAATGAATGTGGTAACATCAGACTGGTGATCTGTCACTAGTGGGGTTCCACAGGGCTCCATCTTGGGCCCTGTGCTCTTCAACATCTTCATAAATTACTTGGATCAGGACTGGAAGGGATACTAAGCAAGTCTGGAGAAGATACAAAACTGGGAGGAGCTGTTGACTCCCTCAAAGGCAGGGAGGCCTTGCAGGGAGACCTCAACAAATTAGAGAACTGGGCAGTCACTAACCACGTGAAGCTCAACAAGGGACAGTGCCAGATTCTGCATGTGGGATGGGGCAACCCCAGATGTATGTACAGACAGGACAACTGCTGGAAAGGCACCTGTGGGTCCTGGTCGATGGCAAGTTGAATATGAGTCAGCAGTGCCCTGGCAGCCAGGAGGGCCAACCATGTCCTGGGGGGCATCAGGCAAAGCGTCGCCAGCTGGTCGAGAGAGGGGATTGTCCTGCTCTGCTCTGCACTGGTGTGGCCTCACCTTGAACATTGTGTGCAGTTTTGGGTACCACAATATAAGAAAGATATTAAGCTATTAGAGAGTGTCCATAGGAGGGCAATGAAGACAGTGAAGAGCCTCGAGGGGAAGTTGTCTGAAGAATGGCTGAGGTCACTTGGCCTGTTCAGCCTGGAGGAGGCTGAGGGAAGACTTCATTTCAGTCACAACTTCCTCGTGAGGGGAAGAGGAGGAGCAGGTGCTGACGTCTTGTGTGTAGTGACCAGGGACAGTGCACAAGGGAATGGCCTGGAGTTGTGTCAGGGGAGGTTTAGGTTGGGTATTAGGAAAAGGTTCTTCACCTAGAGCGTGGTTAGGCACTGGAACAGGCTCCCCAGGGAAGTGGTCACAGCACCGAGCCTTATAGAGTTCAAGAAGCATTTGGACAATGCTCTTGTGTGACTCCTGGGGATGGTCCTGTGCAGGGCCAGAAGTTGGACTTGATAATCTCTGTGGGTCCCTTCCAATTCGGCATATTCTGTGATTCTGTGATGTCTTTTCAGTACCTCCAGGTATGGTGACTCAACTACTTCCCCAAGCAGGCTGTTCCAATGCTTGACAATCCTTTCATTGAAGGAATTTTTCCTAATATCCAATCTAATCCTCCTCTAATGCAACTTGAGTCCATTTCCTCTTGTCCTATCAAACAACAGCCTCCTTTCAACTAGTTCTAGAGAACTATAAAGTCTCTCCTGAGCCTCCTTTTCCCCAGGCTAAACAACCCCAGCTCAGCCACTCCTCATATGACTTGGGCCCCAGCCCCTTCACCAGCTTCCTTGCTCACTTAACCTGATGAAGATTAAGCAGGTCTAAACCAATCACAGCGAGACCTTCTGGACACTCTGAAAGCTTTATAAGAACTAATATACCTATTGGGTTAGATGAAGGCCTGAGGAACGTATTTTCTGTCTTACATGGTTAGCTCCCAATTATTTTCAGATATAAATGAACTGACATTTATCTTTCAATAACAGAGTAGGGATTGCATTTCCAGAGGTCATGACAGACTCCAAGTGAAAAGAAACCATCCTTTGTCTGTTACCTTTGCAGAGAAGTCAACTTTTAAATGTAACTGAATTTGAATGCTGATATAAACACACATAATATCCACTTGGACCCTGTCTGAACACGTGTATTTATATTTTCACCATATGCCAAAGACATCTAATTTTAAGGAGGAGAGAAAAAAAAATGTTTATTTCTTTTATAACAATCTGGCATGCATACAAAATTCAAAATGCTTTATTTTTATAGATCATGCTGTAAATTAATGTAAATAATTTAGCAGGCAGATTATTTACTGTGCTGAAAATGACTGGCATTTTTCAAGAGTATAAAGAGAACTGTTTGACTAAGTATATCAGCAAATGATACAAAGGCAAAAAAGACTTAGCAACTCCCTGTAAAATATTTCAGACTCCACAGATTGTTCCACATTAGAAATTGTACAGTATGTCAGAGGTTAACATACAGTGTGCAGCACATATTGTGAAGATCTGGTTTTTTGCACTTTAAAAAAAAAAATTGCTTTAATTTTTTTAAGAACCTAAGTGATTGAATTTGTACATGACCATATTGCCTGGACTTCACTTGCACTTGGCTCAAACTATTGTACCATCAGGCATCAGACGGAGGTTTTTCCCCTGTAGAAAGTCACCAATATAAGAACAAAGGAACCATCTTCACTGACTGCTCAAGGTCAATCCTAGAGACTGCTCTTACTAAATAAGTCTGTGGACATAGTTTTGTGGAAATGCAGTAATCACAGGTGTCAGCTAGATAAAACCATTCACCAGTGCAAACCGCTATCTCAAAGGATGACAAGGGTTTTAAAGTCCAAAATAAGCTCTCATTTTACTTCTATCTTAATTAAAGAATCTAATACTTCTTGCATTAAATACTTCTCCTTTATCTCACATATAATGTACTTCAAAAATTCAAATGAAACCCAAAAATCTCAATACCTTCCCATTAGATTAACAGCTGATTAGGCAAGAATTATTTTTCTGTTTGATTAAACTTGGACAACCACACACGACTTTCAGTAACATGCTATGGATTCATCTATATTTCACTGTAAGCATAAAAGACATTTCCCTATATCAGCAATTAGGAGGTTCCATTAACCTGAGACTGTAAAATATACATAACATATATGTACAGTAGACAGTCAGATGGGCTACACTGATGGGCTGATGTCTTTTTTATTTCTCTGAAATAACATAGCTGCTGTTATAGCTAAAATTGGTAATTAATATATAGCACACTTCTCAGAAATCTTATCTACCAACCAGTACAGCCCTAACAGCCTGGGATGCTGGATGCTCTGAGCCCCTAGCTGAATCCAGATTCAATGTTTGCAGCAAGCGTAGTATTTATAATTGATGATAATACTAATTACGAACATACTGGCACACATACTATCTTCATCTCCCTTTGAGGTGTTAAGAGTGAATATATAGCCAAAAGTTGTTGCATGAGTATATCTTTAACATATTCTTTTTAATGCAGAGGGTATAAAATTCTCATTAACAATAATTGGAGTTAGAAGCAGGAATTCCAGGAAGGATGTGTTGTCTCATTAGATATTAACTAGAAATACTGTAAAATATTCTGTTTATGCATTGTGAGAATTCTGGAGTCCTATTTTTTTTTTTTTCAAATTAAGACCTCTATGAATAAGTCATTTAGAGCTAAATGAAAGCTCCCACAATTCTGGAAATCATGTGTGCACTAGTAAGTTCCCCGAAGGATACAGCCTTTCCACTAAACTGTAGAGTTATTAGGAAACAGCTCTACAATACCTGCTTGCCTTACTGCAAAGGTAATCAATCCCCATCACAGTTAATGGATCTAATAATTCTACCTGTGTCATGTCCTCTCAAAATTCCCACTATGTTTGGGTTCACGAAAAGCTGGTGGAGCTCTATCTCATTATATGCCAGGGCCTGATTGTGTTGATACTTCTTGATTACACAAAGGACCACACCATTGTCTCTCCATGCAAGGGAACATGGACAAGCAGGTATAGTTTATTTAAGGATTCACAACAGAGAAATCAAAAAACCTGAAATTTTCTCTCAGGCAACAATCCCTTCCAGGAGCCACCGGTAAGTGGTTTACAGCTTCATCAGAAAATTGCTTCTGCTCAGAGACCGATCTTTCTGTCTCAGAAAACACGTTTCATTTTACTGGATATGTCAGGATAAGATCTTCATTACCAGATTATGCCTGTCTCCCAAAGTCAATAAAATCATTTCCAAGGACTCCAAGGAAATAAGGTTATGCTCATTCCAAGCATATTTACAAACTTTTCAGTCCTTAAGATACCCCAAATATGAAAAATAAGAGGAGGAAGGAGAACTCGTACAGATTTGACCATTTATAGTAAGGTTCTTCACAACAGGCTTCTTTAACTCTTCTGCTTTAATAATAATTTTCTGATGCTCACAATTAGGAAAGATGACCCTTCTAGCTTCCACTCCCAACTAAAAGATGCCACATGGTCATTTGCTTAAAAAAAAGACAAACAGAACTGTCTTCTTAAATTGATGTTTTTTGAGAATTGATTGTTTAGCAGAAAATAAAATCACAAGTGGTGCTTCAGTAATTGATTTCCAGCGTAAATCTCCACCAGGATACAAAGTTAGTTCAAAGTAAACAAAGGTATAATTAAGAGTCAAGGCAAAGCACTTGTATCAATTCTCATTCACGGCTAAAAGTACAGTCCTTTTCACACAGTAGTTGTTACTTCAGATAACAAATACCTAGTACAAATTCCAAAGAAACTTTCTTCTGAAGGATGGAAAGCATTCTAAAGAAAACAAGATAACTGGCAGAGGCTCCTAATGATAGTAACATTTACTTGCAAAATTTTGCCACAAAGAACTTAAAAAAACACCAAACCAAACATGCTAGAAAGCAGTGTCCTCTCATTGCCATTTCTTTGCTTGATTGGTCAAAATTGACAGTACAATTTATCATCTTCACTTCATCTCTTAGGGTTAAACCTTTCCAAAATGCTGCAGGACTGAAAAGTACACTGCTTCCTCTTCCCCTTCTTCCATTACCACGCTGATAATTCAGTAAAAGTGGCCAGGATTTTTCCAAGATTTTTTTGCAACTCTACATCACAGCATTACACCAAATCTTTTGAAAATGTGACAGAACCAAATATCTATAAAAACACTAAGTTCTTAACAGTACAATCCTGAAGTAAATTAGATAAAAAGAAACCATATTTATGTGTATGGTAGAAAAACCAATCAACTAAACAAACAACAAAACAAAACCATGAAAGTCCAGAACAGACACACGTATACACAAAAAAGAACAACAGATTCTGGGAGCTTACTGTTCTTCACAGCAACAATAAATCTCTCACTAGACCTGACATTACAGTTTGGTACTTAGATTTTGTTGCAACTGAACGGTCTTGCTGCATTTAACAACAGGATGCATATTTTGGGACACAACAATCACATCCCCAGTAGCAGCTCAGTTCAACCCCACAGACTACCTATAGACTTAGCAGTGCTTCTACACTGACTAGCAATACATTTTTTTAGCCTCTCATGACTTCAGTTTAAATTAAAAGTTGATAGGACCTACAGTAGCTAACTTTGCATGGCAAACCCTTGGAGGATCAGTATGTTCTGTAAAGGGAGGATTGAATGTTGTATCTTGGCTGTCTTTGCAAAGTTGGCTAATGTGCTTATTTCTACATTTTTTTGTATAGAGGATCAATAGTTCATATTCACTGCCATCAAGTCATCAACTGAGGAGTGGAGTTATGTGTCTTTCTAGAGTTTCCTCTACAACGCTGTGAAAAAGATTATAGTATATTTTTCAGCTCAAAGGCAACAATAGTTCATATCAGACACAATGAAGTGAAGTAGAGCTGGTCAGCACCTATAGTGTGCTTGCTTTGTCTTCCTTACAAGGGACTTCCTCCTGTCCGGAACTGACTGTTGGCTTCTTTAGACAAAGCAGCCCAACTTTTCTTGTCTCTTCTGACCTACATTAAAAATAGCATCTCCTCACATGGCCCAGGGAGTGCTTAGGACTATATCTGACTTTTCCATGCAGGAGAAAAAGGAAAATGACACATATTACCTTTCATCCACCATGCAAAAGACAAGTAGAGAATGGTCTCTCCTATACATCTCCATAAATAATAATATAATGGCCCATCTTCGCGAACGAAGATTTGGGGAAAGGTCTTTTACCTTTCCAGCCTGCGCAATGGAGTTTTTAGGTGAGACACAGCCTGCGCTGAACTGAGCCCACCCTTTAATCCTAAGGTTCATCTGCCGGGGCCAAGCGAGCTTGGACAATGGCAGTGAGGTCCTCAGGACGTAGGTTTGTTTAGAGTGACCTTCTCATAGATGGATGGCCTTACAGGCCTAACGGACTCCATCTGCCCGGGGGACTGGCTGGATTCGAACCTGGGTCACAGAGGTGAGAGTCCTGCACGCTAACCACTAGGCCACCAGGGGTCCCCACATCTCCATCACAGTTTTAACAAAAACAGCTTCTCATCCATATAAGCACTATAGTGATAACTCTTTTGTAATCTGTTCCACAATTTTATAACTGACTACACTTGCATGAAGACAAAAGATCTTTTATTTTAGGAGGTCCTAATACTTATTCCCCACTCAAATTGGTAGTGCTCTACTCTAATGTTGAAGTTATATGGTGTCTTTTGAAAGAACATTCACATTGTCATCAATAATGTTTATAGATACAGGGGTGGAAAAGAATATACAGAAAACAAATGTGGCATATATATATATATATACTGTAATGTGGCACCCTTGCATCTCCCACAGACAACTCGCCTCAGCCTATGAGAGAGCTCTTTGTAATACTTCACAATCCAAGCATCTTAACAATGCTTTGTCTAGTAATTCATTCACACAAGTAAACTATATTCATAAAAAGAAGCAAACTTGTATGAAGAAATTAATTATATCACTTCAGATTGGAGGAAATTATATAAAAGGTTATGTTATTATTCTCTATTATTTACATATTGAAAGTATGGCATTTTTTACATTCTTATACTGAAAGTTGCACTTTTTATAATGGTATTATGTTACTGCTACAGTACAATGCACAAGCTAAAAGAAATTTTACAGTAATACACTGAGAGTCTCTGAGAACTATGATCACCTCTGTATTTTTTCCTGCATAAAATAGCCACAATAAAATGTGCAGCAATGCATATATACAGTGACACATTGATGTTCTCAGCACCATTAAGTAGTCAACAAACAGAAGTAGTGTAATACCATCTCAAATTGTGCTAGAAAAGTCATATTAATTCTTTTTTTATATCCATAATTTCTTTGCTTTATAAGACTAAGATGCTTTTAAAAAGCAGAGTCTTATGATACTCTGTACACAGCACCTAATGCAACAGACCAAGAATTTGCTTGCAGATTCTAGAAAATAACCCAGTCATGACAGCTCTATGTTGCCTACTTGCTTACTGAAACTTAGACATGCACACAAGTAAAAAACTTATATTTTACTCTTTATTATCTACAATAAACAGCCTTAACCAAGGCTGTCTTACTCTGTGCTATCAGCCTGAGGAAACTGAGAAAAACATCAAATCCTCATTATTTTGTATAAATAAGTGATAATATTCACCTTTTTTTAACACCTCAAACACTCACTTGTATTTATTCACATTTACCATAAGTTTTCTAAAATTGTCCTACATCTCTAATGCAGTTATTATCATAATAATTCTCAGGAGTTAGTCCTAAGTATTCTTTCTATGAAGCAACATTAGATATTTATTAGTTTTTCAGGTCTGTGTATTTTGGTCTCCTGAGGAGAGTCTGCACTTCGTTGTCTGTGGTTCTTAATAATATCCGTTTACTGGTTGACTTTCCTGTGTGTTTCTGATCAAAAGCACAGATTTTCACCCCATGACTGCATATGGATTGGTTTGCACTCACTTTAGTGATTTAATCCTCAGATCCACAATCTCAATTTTATCAGGAATGCCTGAAGAGCAGCATATTCCAGATCGGAACTAAGTTTTAGCATTCCTAAATCTCAGTGGCACCAGAAAGCCATAGCATTCCCAGTTGCAAGTGAGGGTAACAAGTTGGTGTGTGCGGCTGGGAGGACAGGGGGACACAACACAAGAAATGTGACATTCTTGTTTAGCCCTGATTGTTTTTCTCCATAGCAGAAAATACTTATTCATTAGAGAGACTGACTTCAACAGTAGTCAGATGGATTTGCTTTCTCCATCCCTTGCCCCTCAAAAGGGCTTGTTCTGATTCAAAGCAAATGGGTTCAAACTTATTTTTTCTTAAAAGTGTTTTTTTAACTGTAGAAATGTGTTGGTATTTCTAAACTTTTTTAAATGTTCCTATTAAAAGCTACTTAAAATCCTAGTTTTGCATATTTAGTTCTAAAAGGAGAAAACACATGAAAAAGTAATAAAAAGAGATAATGGAAATATTTAAAATTATAAAACTGAGCTGCCATTTCCTAAAGGCAATTTTTGAGTTTTAGAATCATGAAATTTTAATCCCAATACCTGACAAGAAAATTTTATGAACCTTACCTTTTTTTCCAGAAGGAAATACTTTCCATCAGGTACCCTGATCTGTTCTTTGGGGAGAGAGGAAAAAACTAGGCTTTTCAGAATGCCTATTGTTGGCCATCTTTGAAGTGTATACCAGCAAGTCATCTTAAAACCACCTAATTGCATTACTGTTCATCTCAGATTCAGCTAAGATTTCACATCAGCTCCTGTTAGCCCAAATGTTGAAATACCAGAATCTTAGAAGAAGTCTTTTGGTTTCAACATCATACTTGCACTTAACAGGAGTTAATTAGTTTACAGTGTTATGCAAAGGCATATAGTTCTTGGGCTTGGGTATATCTAGAAAAATATATTGAATATTTGTACAATGCTATGAAAATCTGCTTCCTTGTGAAACCCTCCTTCTTATTCAGATGCTAGGATGTATCAAAAAGTTTGTTACTACCATAGACTTCCTACAGAGGCTAAGCCTTCTTATGTCCCTAAGACATGACAAATGTTTACATATTTTACTGAGGGCTAGGCAATGTCACAAAGAGAGAGCTTGGAGCAGCATGTTTCTGCACTGGAGCATTCCACAGGAATGACTGCAGATTAGATAGAGGCTATTCCATCCTGCTTCCTTATTGTTGGAGACAGAAAGTAATTAGCTGCTGGCCTATACCACCAGCAAATCATTAACCCCTCCTGCCCCTAAACATTAGCCCAGCTGTGCTGGCCATTGAGTTGCAAAAGATGGAAATACATCTCTGTCCATCTTCTGCTTCATCTGCTCAAGGGAATCCACATACATGTGCTGTCCTTGGCTCCTAGATATCCAGTCAGGGAACTCTTGAGGGGACTGGGCAGCATTTGGATTTGCTCAGGCCTGATGCCCAATCCAGCATTAAGTGATTGCAAAATCTTCCCAGAGCTAAAGAAAGGGAAAAGCTGCCTGCACACATACTGCCATTCTGGGACAAGCCAGCAGATACAAAGCATGGTGAAAAGCCAGAACATGGTCTAAAGCTGGGGTTTCTCACCATTTTGTATTATCTTCATGGGGCATCATTCAGCTAGATCAGGTTTTTTTAAATACTGTTTTGGATTCAATCTAATAAAGGCAATGCCTACCGTTTAACTCTGACTACATAAATCCATTCCAAAAGCCTAACTTGGAGTAGTATTTCATCAGAGTAAGTATTTCTTTAAATATTCTTATTACATGTACTTGAAACGTATGCTGCAGGAACAATTTTTCTTCACAGATACCAGCCTAGTAGCAAAGTAGGCCAAACACACCCATCTAACTCAGTGGGCTAGACATAAAAATGTGGGCCTTTTACAAACGCTTGTAAGAAATTATGTCTTATCCTTTGAAAGATGGAGTCATTGCATTGGCATTACACAGCCTGTGCATTAGATCAGACAGCAAATGAGATATTGATAGAACTATTTTGAACAGTCAATAAGCTTTCTAATGATTGATGGCTTTGAGCTAACTCTGTAATATCAATGCCTGCACTTGGAAACTAGAGATTGAAACTGTAATGCAATATTCTCTTTGTGGAATTCATAAGCATAAGTCACATGTGGACAGTGACTCCAGTTGAGGGATTTGCATGGGGCTCTTTCTTCATAGTGGAAGGAAAGAATGACAGCAAATTTTACTTGACTTAATCTTTCTATTTAAATCCAACCAAAGCAGTGTCTCAGAAAAAAAGTACAGGGAGGAGAAAGCCATGGGAGAAACCAAGTTAAATCATTGACCAAAAGAATAAAATGAGGAAACAGAACTGCTTCAGGAACACTCTGCTTAAAACACTCTGCAGGTTAGTCACACAGATTTCATTGGAATTCCAAGCAATGTTACTGAACATTCCAAATAAAGAACCAAAATTTTCCCTTAGAATATTTTATGTAATGTAGTCAAAAAGAAAAAGTAGCCACTGAGGGGAAAAAAGGAGCAGAGGAGAAAACATACACCCAAGAATTTTAAAAGTAATATAGAAAAATTACTAATGCAGACCTAAAGTAGCTAGATTTTCAAAGATCACATGCTTTGTGCTCTCACAGCATAAGCTTTTTTCATCTCACAGAGAATCCAATAAAGAGCCACTATTACAAATACTCCTTGTAAAAAAATTCCTTTTTGCAAAAGAATATAGAAGGAATTTTAATTCCCTAACCTCCATCTATTAATGATTGAAATTAATGACAGCATATTTATCTTAATTTAAATTTCTGAACTCTCAAGCTGACGGTAATGTTCTGAGAAGGCTATAAATCCTGTTTGAATTACAGGTTTTCATGTACAGTACTTTCTACTTGGTTATTATCCAAGTTTCCCTTCAATTTCATCCAAAATTGGAGAGGGGAAGAAGGTGAAAGAAGTAGACTGGTAATCTTTCCTCATAATTCATAAACAATTACTTTGCCTTACAATTTTCCTAAATTTGATGCTACTGTTCATGGGGTATTGGCCCACACTTGCAAGAGGTTTGCAATCCAGATATTAGTGAAGTAAAATGCAAAAGACATTGAGATTCTCTACAGCAGACAGAAGGTTCTCAAGGATTACTTGATGAAATTAACTGTTTAAACTGCAGTTTAAAACCTGAGCTGTATCAGACAACACTACTCCAATTGCCCCTAAGAGCAGTGATGATTCAGTACTCTCAGGCATATCCCCCTCCTGCCCTCTCTGCACCTGACATGAATGCATCCTTGCTCCTCCCTACGCAACACAGAGCATAAGGCACAATGCCTGCATAGTTAGGGATTCTCTTCAGCACCTGTAGATTTACTGTCATTATGTACTTAACTAATGCAAAATACTTCCTTCACCACTAGTATTCTGCCCCAAGGAGGCAGTATCCTTCTTCTCTACTGCAGCACTTACATCAGGTTCTTACATCCCTCTCACTGTTACCCATGTCTCTCCTCTCTTTGCCTTTTTATAAGCATTATGCCTGAACTATGGTGCTTGAGCAATCACCTCTACTGTAAACTTCACGATATCCAAAAGCAAAAAGAGTTTTCATTCTTACTTTATAGTTTTTACTCACATGCAGAAAGCTATTTGACACTTTAGTTCACTAAAACAGTACAGTTGCAAGGTGTTCCAAAAGCAGAGAGGTGAAGGGCAGAGTATATATAGCAGTGGGATTACAGGTAGGTAAGGTAATTTAAGAGAAACAGCAAGGACAACAGAGGTTTTGAAAAATAATGTACGCTGTGCTCACTGTTTATTACACTGACTTCTTCATTTAACACAAACTTAATAAATAAGCAGGCACTGAAGTTTATTAAGGAATCACATCCTAGGCAAGGAGATAAAAATAAGGTACATTCTTTGAACTTTATTCTAACACCTGAATACCACAAGAGAAACAGTTAGGGACAGTTAGGGATGGATCCTGTGAATAAAGAACAAGATTAGCACAGTGGAAAACAAACAGAAACCTACCCAAACATGCATGTATCGCTTTTTAGATTGAGAGCTGGAAAAATTTTGGCTAAATCTTTGGTTGCTACAAATAATTTAAGGTGTTCATACCCTCTGAGTTGTGATGACTAGTAGTATAAAAGCCTGGCTTTTACACCCATTGACAAGAAGTCCTTCTGTACCTAGTACTAGTCTTAAATTTTAACTAAAAGAGATAATATGGAAATGAATTGTTAGGAAAGTGCAGGAAAAGAAAGATACAATCTAGGATCACTTAGGCTTATAATGTTCTCCCCCAAAGATTACCGGTGTGCATTTAGAGTGTATGCCACCTAGTGGGAGCAAAAATTTGATCAAAATGTTACAAAGATAAAAAATGTTAAAAATTTAGCCTAGTATACTTCAAGGTGGAGGGAAATTAGAACTACCATTCAGTACTGAAGCACAGTATTTACATATCAAGACCTTCAAAGGAAAGGGTTTCTGATTGTCCATTATCTCCTCCAAAACATGAGTAAAAGTTAGTTAAGACTTACGTATGCAAAGCTGCTGTTTGATATTGCTGTGCACTGTGTCTACACTGGAAATAGTAGATAGACTTCATTATCTCAGGTTAGGTCCAATTCTAGCACGGTACCTCGGTACAAAAATAAAGGTATTTTACTTTTCTCTCTTTACTTGAACTTTGGGAAGAATTAACCAAGTGCAGTAATTTGGCTAAACTGCAGCCATTATAAAAGGCATGTCCATTCATAAGAGGTGGATCTTGCTATATGTGAGCATGAACGGAGGTGCATTTATAGTGGTCATTTCAGCTGTATTTGGTATGTCAGATACAAAATGAGAAGAGGGATTTTCTTCCTCTAAGGTTTGTCAGCATAATGAAGGGAAATAAGTCTGCTTCGCTTCACAATGGATAGGTGAAAGGCAAAGCATTTATATTCCACAATATAAATATCACAAAACAGACCTATGAAACTCACTAACAAAAGATTCAAGTGTGCCAAAGACCAGATGAATTCAAGGATGACAGGTAAGAAACTCAGAGAGTTACCAAATAATCAGAGCTACTTCGAGCCTAGCAAGGCTCTTGAAAATGCCAAGAAGGCTAAGAGCATATGAAGTATCCTTTCCCTAGTCTTACTCTTACAGACACTCAGCAGTTGAGGAGTACATGAACCTTTGATGTGACTTAGCTCAGAAATTCTTGGTTTATATTATGGCAAAATAATATCTAGTGTATTTACACCCTAGTTATTAAGGAGTAATACAAAAATATGAACATTTTGCTTAGTAGAATTCAGAGGCATAGTGGTCTAAAAAATGGAATAAACATGCTAGAATATATTTAAAATTAATGATACAAGGCAATGCACTGTAATCTAATTACCTGACCTTCAAAAAAAAAGGAAATTCTGGAAATGGAGGAAGTGCCACTGCATAATCTCAGCTTCAAATCTAATCAGCTTGTATCATTAGCACAGACATGGCAAGTAGCATTACGTGTGAGGGTGAGCGCAAGAGCCTGGAGCTCCTAGCCCTTAAAGCTTTACAGCATGGCCACACTGAGTGCCACCCGCCTGCCCTCATCTCTCCCCAGGTAAGGCCATCAAGCACTACCCTCTGTGATGGAACAAGGTGAGCAATTTCCAGGCCGACACTAAACCCCCAGGGGCCAGCTCACACACAGTTACAGGCAGCAGAACAGGCCTGTGGAAAACCCCTAAAGTCCTGTCTGTGCCTTCTCAGCTAAAGGAGCCACAAACCTCTCTGGTCCCATGGCAGAGGGTGTGTAAGGGGGAAAGCACAGCTCCCACATGGGTGAGAGCGGAGAAAGCCCCTCAGCACTCACCCGCTCCCCTCCCGCTCCCCTCCTGCCTGCGCACAGCCAAGGGCGGAGGGCGGGCGGGTGTCCAGGCTCGTTTGCTGTCACCTGCATCACCTGCGTCTCTCTGCCCCTCAGGAGGGACCCTCGCTCTGGGAACGTCCGGACTCAGACCCGGGCCTGGGCCTGGGCATTGCAGCCCTGGCCTAGCGTCCTTATCCTTTCCACCTCGAGGCTGCGGGGGCGGTGGGAAGCACAGGCCTTACCACCGAGAGGATTCTGAGGCTCATCAGGCTCTTGGGAGGAGGTAGTGCTGTTTTGTTCCCTTTTGTGCTCTCGTCAGCAATGAAGGCTTTATTTTTCACAGTTCCTTGGGAGTGTTGCAAGCCCCACCGTGTTACTCTGCTTTTTGTCTCTTTTGTTCCTCAAGCAGAAGGGTGCTTTTAGGACAATCTCTGTCTCTTTTAATTAAATCAAGGCTATTGGTGCTGTGGTTTGTCTCATTCTTCCCTAAGAGAAAACTTCAAAATGACTCCTACCTGGGCTTTGAGTGTTGGAGAGAATGGAAAAGTGGAGGGAGAAGCCCTTACGCTACTCGAGAATAACTCTACTTTCAAAAAAGACCTCTTCATACAATTGTATCTGAGATATTTTCGTAGCTGACATCACATATTTCTCTTATGTGTGTTGTTTCAGTTTTTTCCTTGTGCAACTTGAGATATTTTTCATATAAGATTTGAAGTGTTAGAGAGAGTAGATGTATTTTTCTATTAATTCTGATGGGGGTTTTTTACATGAAGTATCACACAAATATGAAAGCAGTTCACAGTACATTTCGGCCTTATCAATTCATGGCACTCTCCAAGACTTGGTCACAGTTTTTTGTTCGCCTCTATTCTTCTGCGTCAGAGATAAGAGTCAGTTAACCAAGGTAAGACACTGTTTTCATTATTTTGGGGAAACTAAAGGACAGGAAATGGACATGTTTATTCAAGATCTCTGCAGGTAGTAGAAGACATCCTCACCTCTTGTCAGCTCCTTATGGAAAGAAAACAGACTTTCACGAGTAAGTTCAAAGGTAGATAATAACTCTTTGTGTTTAGGTGTGATTGTCAGTAGTACTGAATGTTTGTAAGATTATATGTTGATAATTAAACTGCTGATCCAAGTAGCAAAATATGAATATATAACATTTTAGGCCCTCATGTTCTAAAACATGATGCGTAGAGCTGGTGAAAAAAAAAGGCGCAGGGGAAGTAAGAAACACCTGTAACAGCAGAAGGAAGCATCAAGTAAATTTGTATTAATGTGCTGAGTTTACCAGAGTGTTATAGAGGAGGCACTGATGTTTTCCACAAGTACTGTTAGAGGACACACTTCCAAATCATTGTATATTTTACAGAAGAACATTTGTGAAAAAAATAGGCTTTTTTGTGAAAAAAATAGGCCTGTCTAAGGAGAAATTGGGACCAAACATGCTTCTTTCACACACATAGTCCCATCTCATCCTCTGGGCTGGCTCTAGGGTTTGTCTGACTCCACAACGAGCTATTTTTGGGAACCCATGTTGTGTGAGTTTCCAATGTGATTCCCTGAAATGGTTACTGCTCAGTCAGACAAGTGCTGAAAGAAAGGAGGATGGAGGGGAGCAGAACTACCTATTTGTACAACAGGTTGTTTGGTTGGCATTTTAAAAAATGAAACCTTCATACAACAATAGAAACAATTGTTCCAGAGTCAGAGACTTATCTGGTACAAGCTGGTAAAAAAATCATGGAAACTTTTTTTTTTCCCATCTCTGGTTTTGATTCACATGGTTTGAAACCTACTGTATTTCAATTCTAGTTGATCTACTTCCAAGGCAGTACATGGAAAAGAAAATAGGGAAAATATCACTAGAAATAATGTACTGAAAAATGTGAAGTCAGTTTAGGTCAGCATATCTATGCAAACAAAATCAGTTATGGGTGTGCATTATTCCCCTGTGGGCTGGGAACTAACCAAAAATTATGCTGTTGTCTTGCATTTTTTGCTAAGCTGGCCTATAAAACAGTTAAATTTTGGAAGTAAAACCCTAGTACTGTTTGGTAGCTCCTCCCATTCTTTTCCAGCCTCCAATCCAACTTAATGTAACTCAATGTAACTTAAACTTCAGGCATACTAAATTTTCAGAACTTGATAAGTCTGCTTTACCATATCTTCCCTTTAAGTTATTGAAGTGTATTTGAAATATATGTATTTTATCTAGCCTTCTCTAACCTGTTGCTCATCCATCTCATTTTGCTCAACACTGTTTTCTGAAGAAAAGTAATACTAGGATACCTAGTCACAGTATACGATCAAGAATAAATTTCTCCACAGTGTCTATTTTGGATCTCTGGTGTTTTCTGACAACAAATATAAAAGTGTATGAGGGAAGTTTGATCTGAGCCCACTTAAATTGTAAAAAAAATAATGGCCCATAAAGTGCGTAGAAATGAGCAACAAATCTGCTTTCATTCCTTCTGATGACTTAACAATATTTTTTTTTCTTTTCATGGGTCAGTTGTTTTCAGATCTAAAGATAAACTGAAGATGTAAAATTGATACAAAATTTCTGTCTGTATTAAATTCTCAAAATGCTATTTCAGACACTTGAAGAATTATCCTTTTCCTACTGAATATCACAGTGGTGTCACAAAGAGGATAATAGGGCCAAGATGAAATTTAAGAGTAAAAAATCGAGTGGGTTTAAAGTAGATAAAGCACTAGAGGTTTGGGGGTGATCTACCTTGGCGATATTAAACAGAATGAAGTATTTTGTAATTCCCAAAAAATTTATTTTATTTGACGTTTTCTCACACTTTATTAGCTTCATCCTTAAGAAAAAGACTGATTATCCTCTTATTCTTCAGTACCTATATAAAAAAACAGAGCTGTGGTACCTATTTAGAGTATTTAATGCTGTTAATGGAATTTAATGAGCAAACTTCATCTCTGCTTTACTGTGCCACACATTTTCAAAACTGCATAGAGGGAAATTTGCATCAATGATGCCAAGAAGGCACTAAATATACTCAGCTCCCCACAAATTCAATAAAAGCAGTAAGAGCTCCCCAGAGCACCCAACAACTTAAAGGCTTGAGGTCTTAGGCACTGCTGTGATTTACACTTGGAGAATAATGCAGACACATACATGCAAAATTGAAGGTCCTTTGTATCTTTTGTTTTAAAGCATGTTCATCTTCAAATATGCAGTTCTTCTCTCATGCTGTGCCTTTACCAATCATGGGGAGTGCATAATGATGCTATTCACACAGGCTCACTAACAGCAAGATCAATGATACTTGTCACATGGATGGTTTCCTGGGCTGCTGCTTAGAGTTCATTTTGATGGTATTACTTGAAAAAACACATTTAGCTTTTGGGTTCCTTGTATTGATTTTTGTTTTCCTAAATGTAATCCTTGTTTCACCTTAATATGTAAGTGTTTCTTTAAAGTGGATCTATAATGAGGTGGTTTGGACTGTGTGTCTTACCTCTCTCTGCAGACTATTAGTATTGGCCTCCCAAGGGCAGTTTGTGCAGTGAACTGCGATAATGAGGTTGATGGTTCATAAAAGGGCTGATGTGACAAATTACCGACCTGTTTTGGAGATTAAGTAACCATACCTTTGCCAAGGTCTGCGTATCAGCTTTTTATTCAGCATAATTCTTGCAGTTGTAAGTATGGTGGTTGTCCTGTTGAGTGTTCCATGTGCCAAGTTGATCAAGAAAACATTTGCGAAACATAACTACTGATGTGATTAGTTGTGCTCCTCCCAAGACAAAACACCTTATTCTGTGATCCAGAATGTCCAGAGGGTTAAATTTTGTGCAACTTCTTGCAAGGTCTTTAGTTCTTCAGTACCCTACATCCACTGTGTTAGTTGGAAGAGTATTGGAAGGCTCACATTATGAAATTCACTTGCCCATAATACTGATGTCACCCTTTTGCGCTGTTAAAATATCTGTGATATTTGGTTAAGGTGCAGTAGTATCAGTTGGTTCTCTACCAATATTCAAGTCTTCTCAGAAACATTCTTTTTTATGAAACACTATAGTTTCCCTCAGTAAGTGGGATGTATATTCTTTTCTCTGATCTTGCATTTGGTAGTCATACAATATGCCTCTTGATTCTATTTAATATCTCAAGTATTACAGATTATTAGTAAAAATTGTCTTTGTCATCTGTAGGACACCTTTATTGATGGTTTTTATATTGTTCATTAACTGATTTGTGAAGGTAACCAATAGAAACAATATCCACTGTGTATTTTATTTTATTGCTACTTCTGCTGGAAATTTTTTAACCTTCTCATTTATGCCTGTCAGACTTTAAATGGTACCTTTTTACGGGTGAAGAATGGCTCTGGGATATACAACATGTATTTACATGTGTTCCACAATAATATATCGTTCTCGGCAGGAAACACAAAAGCTGTTGTCATACTCTTAGAAGTGTTAGATGGTGCTTAATTTGTCATTTTATTTTTGGAACATTCAGCAGATTGAGCTTCATTGTCCCACTTATGTGGCCAACAGAGAGTTTGCATTGATACTATTTCCTCATTAACATTGACACTGTTGGTTGTGATAGCTTTCATCTTTCCCCATAGCTGTTGCTTTGGGTTTCTTGCTACAAGGACTCTGAAGCACTGAAATAACCACAACTTGCTGTTGTCCCCTCACTGCAGTGGGATTGTCATTTCTGTCCCTCATGCTGTCTCACATGCATACATTTCCTGAGGAAAAAATGAATTCTGTGAAGTATTTTGCATAATTTTCTGTTCCTCTGTGATGTGTATAATAACATGTACCATTATTTTGGAAAGGCTAAAGTTATGATCAAAAGTTGAATCCTTGCTGCATGCCTGCTTCATGTTTTATCAACACAGTTGGCAGGTGATGGTCATACTCCCTTCTGCAATGATATACATCACTCTCTAAAAAAGAGAATGGCTTTTGCACAGCTTGTCTCTGATCAAGTGCCACAAAATAATTGAGGCTTTCTGCACAAATAACAGTGCCGTGTTGTACAAGGATATCAGCACCACTGAGAAAGTATGACTGCAAAATGCTCATCAGATGTTGTAGCAATGACAGAATTTGTACTGAAAATGTTATATACAAACAAACGCTTTTATTTCCTCAGTACTTTTCACCTTCTCTGTATGTTTTAACCTTATCACTACTTAATGTGGATTTAAAAAAAAAATGAAACGGAATAGGAGTGGGTTTGGAAGTACAGTACTCTGCGTTTAGTACTCGGTAGGCCTTTGCAATGATAAGAGTAGGCTTACTTAAAATGGATGTCAAGGTACATTTCCAAAAGGTGAGCTTCAGCATTTTCTGCATTTTATATATGAATGAATGATTTGTTGTGACCAGAAAAAGAATTCTTTTGCTAAGAAGAATCATTCTTGAATGCCAATTTTGAGAGCTCGCTTCTGGCTTACCAGTCGCTTCCAATTTTGATAGCCATCCTCAAAGTTTCAACACTGTTTTTCTTTATTTTTATTTATATCAGCTCACAACTTGCACTCAGAACAAAACTCTTCAAAGCATATTTTTCCTCCAGATGTGAGAAAAGCTTATGAACATAAATCTGTTTATTATTATTTGTTTTTAATAACCAAGTAATTAATATTGATTTTCTAGGTTTGAAATCATATTAAAAAACTCCTTCTTCCAAAATGAGCATTTTGGTTTTCTGCTTCTCTTTCAGTATTTGAAAGCAGCTGATATCACTGTTTCCAACAGCCCAGGTCTCCAGAACATTCTGTGTTCTTCTTATAAGTACATCAAGACAAACCCATCTCTGCTAATAGCCCTGCTTGGAGAAGAGCCTTCTGAGTCCAAAACATGTATTAATGAGTATTACAGCATCTGCTGAAGAGATGCAGAGATCATCTTTTCTTTGCAGGGAGGGTCCACATGGCTGGAACACAGCAGCATGATCTGGTATGCAGGGGTTTAATGGACCTGCATGACAAACAATATTTTTATCCATTTTTGTGGATAAATCATGGTTAGAACAACCCTGAAATTTACTGATATGTTGATCAGAAGTGTATGTGCTAATAATGTCACAGTTGATTTAAGGGAGCAGCAAAAAGAGCTTGTCAATCAAAAATCCAAAAATAGCATTATTTTGATTAAACCTTATATGCCATGTACATGTTGTGTTAACATGAGTGGCTCCTATTTCAATAGGAATAAGTATGCCAAGACTGATGAATGGCACTTTGTGAAAATCTGTCAGCACCAGAAATACTGGGTATCTGTCATTCAGTGACTCTGCTAGTGCCACTTAAACATTTGAACGGTATGATATATGTAATTATTTTAATGACATAAATTTTTTTCTTATTATACAACTTCTGGTAAGTGAGGGAACTCTTGAATGGCTTAGACTTCCACTGACTTGTCTGGCCTCTAGGGTGGTAATCAGATTTCTCCGTTTATTCTTCAAACAAACTTTGTTTTTAAGATCACTCAGAAACATTACTAAGGCTCCGCTGAGCCTGTTTTGACTTCCTATCCAGATTAATTATGACAAACTTCAAACACAGTATTTCATAGAGTTGTAGAATCATAGAACAGTTTGGGTTGGAAGGGACCTTCAACAGTCATCTAGTCCACCTCCGCTGCAATAAGCAGGGACATCTTCAACTAGATCAGGTTGCTCAGACCCCCATCCAATCTGACCTTGTGTGTTTCCGGGGATCCCACTGGGTATGTCCTTTATGAAAATATTAAATGGGTCTGGTCCCAATACAGACTCCTGAGGGACACCACTCGTTTCACATGGCTTCATTTCTGTGTATATACCAGCTTTACGTAATCCTATCATAGTCTTCCCCAATAAATATCTTTACCTAGGCAAATTTATAGAGGGTTGTAGCTATTAGTAACATTAACATCTGATTATCATATTCAATATGATCAAGAGTTCAATAGAACATAGTATTGATATTGCCATGGTAAGAAGATGGGACACCTTTCTAGTCCTTCAAATTTCTTAATTGTTTCTAGTGGTGTAGTGTCATTTGTACAGCATGTTTTTCCATAACACTTGCCAAAGTAACCCCCTGAAAGGAAAAACTGAAGAGGCCTCAAGATAATGCACGTAGATACATTTTTCTCCTTAAACGATTCAAGAAGTCCCCAACAAACTACCAAATTCTCAGGCTCATAATTTACTGGTTACTTGCAAAGATATATAAAGGCTAAATTAGAGATCACACTCTTTGAACTAGTTCAGAAAAGGGCTTTGAATTTAGATGAAAGAAAAAAAGCTGTATTATGTGCAGCCTGGTACTTGGTTGTCCTGGTTTCAGATGGGATCAAGTTAATTTTCTTTTCAGTAGCTGGTACAGCTCTGGATTTTGGATTCAGTCTGAGAATAATGTAGATAACACACTGATGTTTTGATAGTTGACAAGTCGTGCTTACTCTTAATCAATAACTTTTTGGTTTCCCACATTCTGGCAGTGAGCAGGTGCACAGGAAGCCAGGAGGGAGCATGGCCAGGACAGAATCACACAGAATCAATTAGGTTGGAAAAGATCTCTGAGATCATCGAGTCCAACCTTTGACCAATCACTACTTTGTCAACAGACCATAGCACTAAGTGTCACATTGGTCTTTTCTTGAATACCTCCAGAGATGGTGACTCCACCACCACCCTGGGCAGTCCTATTCCAATGTTTAACAACCCTTTCCATGAAGAAATTACTCCTGGTGTCTAACCTGAACCTCCCCTGGCATAGCTGGATGTTATTTCCTTGTCTTGTCGCTAGTTGCCTGGGATAAGAGATCAACTCCCCCCCCTCCTTGCTACAACCTCCTTGCAAGCAGTTGTAGAGAATGAAAAGGTCACCTCTGAGCCTCCTTTTCTCCAGGCTAAAGAAGCCCAGCTTCCTCAGCCACTCCTCATAGGACTTACCCTCCAGACCCTTTACCAGCTTTCTTGCCGTTCTCTGGACATGTCCAGTACCTCAATGTCTTTCTTGAAGCAAGGCAGCTACCTGGATGGATGAGGAGACTGCAGTGATATTGTCTATCTGGATTTCAGCAAGACTTTCAACACTGTGTCTCACAATATCCTGCACAAACTCAGGAAGTGTGGACTGGACGAGCAGAGATTGAGGTGGATTGAGAACTGGTTGAATGGCAGATCCCCTGTGGCACAGGCTCTAGTTGGAGGCCTGTCACTAGTGGTGTCCCCCTAGGTTCAGTACTGGGCCCAGTATTGTTTAACTTAATCATCAATTACTTGAATGAAGGGACAGATGCTTCCTGAGGAAGTTCACTGACAACACAAAGCTGGGAGGAGCAGCCAATACCCTGGATGGCTGTGCAGTCCTTCAGAAGGACCCTGACTAGATGGAGAGATGGGCAGAGAAGAACTGTCTGAAATTCAACAAAGACAATTGCAGGGTCCTGCACCTGGGGCAGACCAACAAGCTGTCCATGAGCCAGCTGTGTGCCATTATAGCCAAGGAGGCCAATGGTATCCTGGGGTGCATTAGGAAGAGCACTGCCCACAGGATGAGGGAGGTGATCCTGTCCCTCTACTCAGCCCTAGTGAGGCCACAACTGGGGTGCTGTGTCCAGTTCTGGGCTCCTCAGTACCAGAGAGACATGGAGCTCCCGGAGCGAGTCCAGTGGAGAGCAACAAAGAAGGTTAGAGAACTGGACCATCTCTCTTAGAAGGACAGGCTGAGGCAACTGGGCCTCTTCAGTCTTGAGAAGAGATAACTGAGAGGGGACCTCATCAATGTCTATAAGTATCTGAAGAGACAGCATCAAGATGATGGAGCCAGGCTCTTCTCAGTGCTGCCAAGCAATTGGACAAGAGGCAAAAAGCAGATGATGATCCACAGAAAGTTCCACCTGAATATGAGGAAGAACTTTACTGTATGGATGACTGCACACTGGAACAGATTGCCCAGAGAGGTTGTGAAGTCTCCCTCACTGGGGATACAATCAGTCTGGATGCAATGCTGTGCCATGTGCTCTAAGAAGGATTTAGTCCAGATGACCTTACCAGGGGTCCCTTCCAACCTTACCCGTTCTTGATTTTGATTACCCATTCTTGATTCTGTGGTTTGTCTGGGAACTGCTGACCACTGCTTGGGAATTGCCTGGGCATCAGTCAGTGAGTGGTGACCGATCTGTTTCTCTCAGGTTTTATCGCTCTCTCCTTTTCATTGCAATTAATGTTAGTAGCATTAGTATTATATTTTATTTTGTTTCAATTATTAAACTGTTCTTATCTCACCCCAGAAGTTTATCTTTTCTTTCCAGTTCTCCACCCCAGGGAGCAGGAGTGGGAGAATGAGTGAATGGCTGCGTGGTCCTTAGCTGACAGCTGGGGTTAAACCATGAAAGTGCTGAAACCTCTGTGAAAACATTTCTGACTCATTCGCTTGTAAGTCTCAGTCCTGCACTGTGAAGTAACAAAATTATCCAGAATTACAGAGGAAACCTTTATTTATCATTATAATATTGCAGACAAATGGTTGTGAAGGTGGGAAAATAATTGCCTATGGATCTATGTAGTAGATATCTAGTATGTATTTATAAGTTCATAATGAACTCTTCATCTTACTGCCTCAAGACCAAGTCCTAACTTGGCAGAGATATTAGAAGAAGGTTTTGGAAATGAAGATAATAAATAAAAAAACAGTTCAAATAGGAATTTTATCAAGCTCGTATCTTTAAGAATTGCTCACATTATTTGTATTGCTGTTTCACACTAAGTACCTGCTATGAGGTGGTTATTATATAAGACAGGGAAAAAAAATAATGGGTTTGAATAATTAGTCCAGTAAAAAGTTGGAAAAAATCTTGTGATCTTCATGAGGATTTTGGTGAGATTTCTGACATTAATATCAGAGAAAGAGAGACCTTCATGTGTAGTTAATTCTTTCAATTCTCTGCCACTCTTCATAGTGCTTGTGCCTTCTAAATGAGACCCAAATAGTTCTTGGATCTGAACAGAGCAGACTGAATGCCTTAAGGCTTCTGCGCACCTGGTCCTCTCTTCACCATTACCCTTTCCAAGAAAAAAGTACCATGCAATGTCAATTCAATTTGAGAGTTTTCCTAAAGCTAAACTGATATTTATACATGGAGACCACATCATTCTGCAGATAGCTTTTCACTGCAGTATTTCAGGCACTGAACCTAATTATTTTAAATACAGGGAATTAAGACCAGTACTTTACACTCACAGATAACACTTGGAAATGGTGTTAAGGTTGACATGATGATGGTATTCCTGGACTTGGTGCAACTCAGCCAAAGTGGGCGTCAGAGCAGTTGAAAACCAAGTGATGCCTTTGCACCAAGGTACAGGAGGGCTCATGAGTGCTGGCAGCACAGAACATTTTGTGTTTATCTCCTACAGAAAACAGGCCCTTGTGTTCCTTTGATTTTTAAACCAGCCTGCTCCATCTGGCACAGTCTGCACTTCCAAATAAGGTTCAGCTCTCTGCTGCCTGCCTAAGAAACAGTGGAAGAAGAGCCCTTAGAAGGAACTTGAAACTAAGGTTCCTGTACCAATGAGTAATTTTCTCTGCCATAACTTTGCCTTAAATATGGTGCCTGCTCCTAGAGGAAGATAGAAATTCTGTCATCCAATTATATCGAAACATTATTGTTTTCACAGAGTAGTACAAGTATTTTTCAGGTAATACACACTTCAGATTGTTCTAGGAAAAGGGTAATGGTGTCATGGGGAGGAAAAAAAGCATGATTTTTATTAAGCTAATAAATTAGATTATTTTTGGCATGATCGAAGTACCGTAACAGATCAAAGCCACAGATAAATTAGCAAATTAAAAATTGCAATGGGAGACACTGAGAATAACCAGCATACAGCAGAAGATCATGTCTTCTAAAAACAAATTTGGATTTGGATTATACTAAAACCCAAACAGTTATGATCTTTGTTTTCCCACTGTAAACCATCTTCATTGTCCCCAGGGTCTGAACACTCTTGTTAGTCTTGAAGATCATCATATTAATATGAGGTTGTAAAATCTTGCTACCCAACTTTTTTAAATCTATGTGGTGCTAAAGTGTGTTTTGTAATTGTAGGTGTAATTGATAAGTAGGTGTATCATGGTTCTTATTAGCCATGATATTCATTCTTTGTGTACTTGTGTCATGTTACTTCTTCTTAGTCTGTTCCTTGGACTGATGAGTTCTGTTCTGTACATTTATTTTCCCTTGAAAGTTGTCCATTCCCCTACAGACTTCTGTTAAGTGTGTGTGGATTTCTCATATGCCTGCTTTTCTCTCTCAAAAGGGATGGGAAGAGAAAATATTATTGTTGTTGAAAGCATATAATTGATTTAGTAACGTATTTTCAATTAGTTGCTATCCCAGTCTTTCTGTTTACCTTGTACTTAGTTACCAGTGGAAATAGAGTAGGTATTTTTAGTGGTGTCTCAAATTAATTCAAAATCATTCTTTCCTCACCTACAGGAGATTTACAGTCACTAATTATCTATTCAGTATACACAATACATTTGTCGTAGAATGACAGCAGTCACTGTGTTTTATTTCTCCTTTTGACATTCTCTCAGTCTTTTTTTAGGTTTAAGCAACCTAAATATTCTGCTGTCTGCAAATGCTGCCACTTGCATTTCATTGCTGAGTAGTGGATGTACAGATTCTGCTGTAAGTGACATCTTCAATTGAGGCATCTAATTTTCAAACCAGATATAAACACTTTTTTTCCAGACTATTGTGTTACTATACTTCTTTACATGGGCAAGAAATGCCCCCAACAAATTGCAAATGGTGTAATAGTAAGCATCTGTTTTCAGTGCTTGAAAACAGTACATGACTTTTGACAATCAGAGGGCAAATGGATATTTTTGGAAGTACTAGTTATACAGCACTTCTCAGGGAGGAAAAAAGGTGGGACAGGGGACAGGAGGGAATATGATCAATCTTTGACAGTGAAATAATGTGCCAGAAATCTTAACAAGAACCTATTTAGCGACTTTCTGAAACAAGGCACTACAGATTGAATAAATGATTTAATAAATGCATGAAAACTATAAAAATTACTTTCAAAAATTATACAAACTCTATCACACAGTTAATTAAAATATAGCCTTCCTAATGCTCTCCACATTCTGCATCAGCCTTAAAAGAATGTGAGGATCTGGCCTAGTGCCTCAGAATCATAACTCATGGGGGCAGGCCGGAGAGAGTCCAGAGAAGGGCCACAGAGATGATCAAAGCACTGGGAAGCCTGTTGTAAGACGAAAGGCTGAGAGAGCTGGTTTTATGCAACCTTGAGAAAAGATGTTTTAGAGGAGACCTTATCACGATATTCCAGTGTTCAGGGGTGGCTACAGATGAAGATTGCCTTTTTACAAGGAGCCTCATGGAAAAGAGGAAGGGAAATGGGCGCAAGTTACATCTGGGGAGATTCTGATTGGACACAGGAGAAAGTTTTTCACAATGAGAACAATCAGCCATTGGAATAATCTCTCCAGGGAAGTGGGGGATTCTCCAATATTGGACACTTTTAAAATTCAGCCAGATAGGGTGCTGGCGCATGTCATCCTGCTTTTCCCAAGGTCCCTTCCAGCTTGGTATTCTGGTCTAGTCTAGCCTGATTGGGTCTTGTCCTCACTAAACCTTACAGTGTCTTAATTGAATTGTATCTTCCAGGTTGGTATTCCTGTTTGAAAAGCAGAAGGTGTATATCTGGGGAACTTGCCCTGAAAAGTGAGAGTTTGTGACAGTGCAGGAGGCATTTAACAAATTAAACATACTTGCTTCTTGATGGTTTTGGATCATCAAGTTCAGCGATACTAATGTATTTTCGGCACATCAATTTTGTATCCACAGTCAGCTCTATGTGGAATGTCATGTCTAGGATACATCAGATCCATTATGCACACAGTGCAGAATTTTCCTGTTCCGTGTGTGTGTTGGTTTTGGCTGGGGTAGAGATAATTTTCTTCGCAGTGGCTTGTATGGGGCTGTGTTTTGGATTCTCTCCCTGGTCCCAATGGTGCAGGACTGAACAAGCAGCTGTGTGGGGCTTGGTTGATGGCTGGGGTTAAACCATGACAATGTGCCAGGCTGCCAAATTGCCATGATCTGTTAGATAATGGAAAAAAGCACTTCAGATACCAAATATCAAAACTGGAATGACTATGCCCAGCCTCAGATACTGCATGAAATTTAGTTTTGGATTGAAATCTAAATTTAATATGAAATCTTGCTTATAGTTTTAGCTAATGTAATGTGTGTAACAAACACACGATAAACTCAATCAGTTAGCCCAGTTATACCTCAATCTGATTTTTTTAAGATTGCTCTTTGAAGAACATATGTCAACCAGTTACCGTGGTTTGATAAATATTTCAGCTACACATCACCCTAACTGATAGCAAACAACCTTTTTCCTACCCCAGTAAATTTTCAAAGCAAAGTCATCAACAAGGTACTAATAAACCTCTGATTTAGTCATGCAGCTTGCAGTGAAAGCCTCAGTCTGAAGGCTGTGTGTATATATAATTTCCTACCTGTTTCTCTGAGCTACGAGCTCCTTCTCTCAAGGTAAAATGCATTAAACTAGCTCATAATTCTCCTGTCTGTTTTGTGTTGCTTGAGAGGCTTTAAAGAGCTATAATCAATTTGCCAAACAAATAAAGAACAGCCATGACCCTGCATCGTGTACAAAGAATTCACTAGTGAAAATACTGTGCATATATGTAACTCCTCACCTGTTACACAGCTGCAAAAACATCAGGGTCCTTGAGATGGTATTGTATGTTGAATAAAGGAAAAAGACATAAGATAATAATCAATATTGTACTTTTCTGAAGTGAAATCACATATCTAATCTTGAATTGGGTATGTTAGCAAATGAAACTTGCTGAAAAAATCCTTTCTGAATCACAGTTGCTATGTCTTCCTGCCTGCTCCTAATTTAAGTTAAAAATTGCAAAGTCATGTGCTGTGGGATTATTTCACACAAAAAGATGCTTTATACAGACTGTTTGCAACTGGAGATTAAGGTTGTAGGTGTGTTTGAGTAAGAAGAAGAGAGAACTACCAATCTGTGTGTTTGGCCACCATTTCTAAAAATGCATATGTTGGAAAGTTATTGTTGGTAAAAACTGCTTAATGAAATTAGGGCTTATTTGGGTTGATTTATTTATGAAATTGTGATTAGCCTACCAAAAGTGCTGGCAGAGAAGAGTGAGTAACTCTGAGGCTGTGGCTTCCTCCACATGACACATAAAATAAAGAAAAGTGAAACCAGCTACTCAAAAACTGTCTCTGTCCTAGAGAAGAGCTGTCTTGTGTACACATCTCAGTTACCACCCCTTGTAATGACCACTGAAGACTGAACTGCAGCCAGAAGAAGCTCTTTCTCTACACTTATATCGTCTAGTGCACCATGATATAATAACCAGAAAAGAGGTGGCAAAACCATCTCTGTGTCACAGTGAAATTCTCCTATTTTAGGGAAACACCATTGTATTGTGCTGCCACAGAAATAGCTGATAAAGAGGCCTAGAACATAACAGATTATTAGTCACCTTTTCTTAGAGTTCTAAGTGTAGTAATCTTTTTTGCTTTGTTATTATTTTCTCTCTCTTTTATCTGTCATGTTAAACTGATAAAATGCAGAGGGTTTGTCCCGAAATGAAATTAACTATACACATAATCACTTTGTAACCCAAACAGGCCTGAATTTTTGCACGGATACAGACTTCTCAGAAATGTCAGGGCCACAAAGAAGAAAAAAAATAGAAATTAAATGATCGAGATGCCTGCTGCTCTGTGGCTGACCTCAGAGTTTCAGTATTACCTTTTCCTCACACTTTTTTTCACCCTTCAGAATGCTTATAAAGCAACGATCTGTAAACCTCTTTTGTATTTCCTTTCAGATACACTAGTTTTTAAAAACTATTATTTGTGAGCATGTCTAATTAGCAATCAGGTTCATTAGGGGTAGTGCACATAGGAAGGCGCACATTTCCTATTAAGAAGTAGTCAGCATTAGTTTTCTGATGTCACAAATCAAAACAGTTGGAGCTGGGCTATTGATGAAGTGAGGCATTTTGTTTGTAAAGCTCCACTATATATTAGTTCACAATGTTGTTTCCTCCAGCTGGATGCCTAGTGTAAAGCAGTCCAACCTCATGCATTTACCATGTAGCTAGCATAGCTGTGGTTGACAGTTTAAGAAAAATGTTGAGGGAAACAGCAATTTTGCAACCTTGCCTTTTAATGGGCAATAAAGTTTTAAAACTTTAAGTCTAGGACCTACTAGGGCTCTTCCTTGTTTTATTCTTTCTAGGCAATTACTTCAGTGCATAGCGTACTCCAGTACCTTCACTCACTGACATCATAATGGCAAGTCAGGGTGTTAACCTCAAGATCCAGAAAATTTTCAGATCATTACCCATTTCAGAATTTTATCAGTATTTTTGGAAAGCTAGTCCTGAAAATGGAGATATTTAGGGGAGGGATTATGAAGGAACAAAGGATAGCATTCTTGTGATGATTCATAAACCTTAAATAAACTCTTTTTAATGACTGGTATGATTTGGTCTCAAACTTGAATACCAACTAACCCCTGTAGCACCTTCAGTTCATGAGCTTATTTCTCCTGTAAAACCACAAAAGACCTGTGTGACTGATCCCTTGCATGCTGCTTGTACCACACAGGTTCATAAATATGGCTCAAAACACTGAAAAACTAGCCTGGTTTTCAGAGTTCAAAATGAAAACAATGTAATTCTTTGAAGGTGGACTCAATTGACAAAACGGGAGCCAGCTCTGTGAATTGGAGTGCATGGGAACACTGCCATTCCATTTCAAAAGGAGCAACACTAGACCCTGAATAAGCTGAAAAGGAAGTTTGCTCAGTTTTCATCAAGGAGTACAGTTCAGGTCAGAGTGTGGTTTGGAGTTACAAATTTTCTTCTAACACTGAACAAGATGTTTTGCTGTTTTATGGCAGAATTCTTACCTAGTAAATTCCTCTAGTAGTTCTAATGGAAGGTTTAGGAAAATATACAATATTCTCACTTTCATAGTCTGTTGCAAGTCTGACCAGACACTGGTGATATATGACTGCCACGTATTCTGGTATTTTGAATGTCCCAGAGACAGGATTACAATATGTAACATTTTTTAAAACTTCCAAGCACTAGTGTAGTTTTTATCTCTGGAACAAGGGCACTGCGTCAGCTACAAGCCATAAAAACCACAGCTTAGAGGAATGAGAAATGGGTTCATTGTGATCTACAAATTAAAGGGTACAGTTGAAATTTAAAAAAAAAATAAAAGGTTGGAAAGAACTGTTATTGGAAGCTTCTCATTGATGATAGGATTTTTTTTGTTGTGTCTGTTTGGATTTCCTGCTATGTATTTGTCTCTGAACATCCTTCAGATCTGCTCTCACATTTCTGGTGTCCTCTTCCTAATAAGCTTGATAAACTCCCATGAAACAGCCTTCAACTGCGTTTCAATACTTCAGTACTTCAAAACTGCTGAAGCTGTTGGAGGCAGTGGTCAATCTTGTTTGGGTGCTATCAAACCATGACTGCTAGTTGTTGCAAGGTGCTGCTATTCCTGTCTCATCACCACTGCTGAGCGGATACGCATATGTGTCTTTTCTCTATATCAGCTGTCAAGCCAAGTGTTGCAAATAATTGACTCATGGAGGAAACTGGCAAGAAACCACGCTTAGGACTGTAGGAGGCATGTGGAGAACAGCTGTGACCTGGCCACAGCAGCTGGGGTCAGGCTTACAATGAAGAGGTAGGAGGGACACGGTGCCAGTACAGCAGGTGAGTTGCATTGATCCTGACTGTCAGCTTCTCTCTGTCTAGTGGAGATTAGATGGGAGTAAGGATGCTCACAGCAGGAGTTTTCAGGGTGTGGGAAACTGGTTTTGGTAAAGTATGTTCTGCCCAGCAATACAGAGCAATATCTTGGTTGATAACTCCCTGATGGTGTGGACTCAGGGCTAGTCACTTGTTCCTCATGATTGTGTTTTTTCCCTTGGAACTCATACTTCCACACATATATGCATGCATACATGTGTATATATGTGTGTGTATACATGTACTTCCACAATCTTTCTTCTTCATTGGTAGTAAAGAACATTACACTGAAAAGTCCTTACCCTGATCTTTCAAAGAACTGCATAAGATCAGCATTTTATATTACAGTTCATCTTTTTAACCCTCTTCATTTGAATCCCTCCCTTTCTGACAGTCCTTTGCTAGCCAGGGAATTGAGTGACTATCTAGGTGAACTTCAAAGCCATGAGCAGAGTATCTTTAGTGCCATGGCTTTAGGGCTCCGCAGTGAACTCTGCTCATGAACTCTTTACCTTGGAAGTGTTTTGTGACACAGTGGTTGTGACTGCAGTAAATTCAACGCACACAGACCTGAGGACCACAAAAATAAGTAAGGAGCAGAGTAAGTTTAGATGTAAAGGTACTATAATTTCTGAGGGCACTCAGAGACTGGTGAGTTTGCTGATGTTTCATTCTAGGGTCTTAACCATCAAACTCTCTTTCTTGTGATGTATTTTGATAGAATGACGTTAATGTTCCCTCTGTATTTGCAGCTAGTGAATGTCATCACCTAGCGAGAGTCCTGATTATCTGTTTTTCACTAGTACACTCAATACTTCCCATACAGAGAGCCAAAATTGCTTCTGGAAGAGTCTGGTTGATGAGAGTGAATTGCTGCTCTTGTGGCAGATTGAATTGCCAAGAGCCTTTTGAGGAGAACAGTTGAATTTCTGGTGAAATTAAAACTTGCCTGACTGTGAAAGGCTGAAAAGTATAATGGCGATGGTAAAGATTTAAACACTAAAATTTGAGAAGAGTGAGAAAGAATCCCCAGGAGGATCAGAAGGCTCATATCTGCAGCAAACTCTCCTGAATTAATGCCAGTCCAGCAAGGGAGACCCTCAGCCTGTAAACTTTCTCGGGAAAACTACAGGAGGAGAAATTTCCAGAAAGGATCTGAGTGGCAACTTCTAATTTAACAAATCCCTCTCTTCTTATGTGGGAGATACATGTGCCTAATTTGTGAAGTTACTGGTGGGGGGACAGGGGACGGGCAGGGAAGTGAGTGTATCATAACAATTTTACAGGAAAAGTTTCAGGAGAATTTTCAGCTGTTCAGCTGCAAAACAACAATGCTGGACTTGTTCTTGCTTTCATTCTCTCTTCCTTTGGAAAGGTACCTTTTTTCTTTTTTTTCTTAAGAGTTCATTTACCTATGTACTTAATGCTTTCTCTAACAAAATGAGATGTTTGAAGAAAATGTATACCTTGGGTTTCATAACCTTGTCCAAACTCTTAACCATATTTTCTACCCTGAACTGCTACTCTCCCTGTTTTAGTAAGACCTCACTGACCATCTAATAAGTTCTTACTGCTCTTACTAATCAGTGTCCATTTTCCTGACCTGGATTATATGCACGTTTTTCTTAAACAGGAAATGTTTTGCACTGTAACAAGTTTCTCCAAGTGACCAGAATTTTCACTTAAAATGTAAAGAAAGCATCCTCAGAAAAGCTGCGGGTAAGGAACAATACAACAGTTTAAATAAATTCTTATGGAAAAACTAGGCCTAGGTCTGTTTTCAACTGACGTATTAGTCAGTGACACAGTAATACAAGATTGTGCATTTATTCTGAAGTGGTTATTCGTAATCAGTACTGTACTAATTTTGTTCCTTGCAGATTGTCTATCAGTTCCAGTATTATATCTGTTTAAGCATGTTTGAATTTAACTGTGTTACATCTTGAATTCATCAGTATTTCCTAAAGAGAATTAGTTTTCATATACCCTATTTCAGCATCTACCCATTCAAGATGAGGCTGTAGTTCAGGTGGAAGAACATCCTAAGTAAGCAACATGTGCAAGAAATTTCAGCACCAACTTCAATTGTCATTCAGCCCAGATGCTTAATAGAAGTATCCAGCAGAGCTCTTGCCACATATTTACTAAAAAAGACCATGTCAATCCCCTCTTTTAGGATTTGTTTGCAGCATTTGTTCCCAATGAACATCAGTTTCTGCAGCAGAGATTAACTATCTCTTCTGTATTATCTAGCATTGCATGAACCGTATTTCTTTCAGGGGAGCCAGCTTGTGCAGTTAAACCTCTTTAATGAAACCTTCATTAATGCTGGGGTTCTACGGGATCCAATTTTGAAACCGTTACTGTTTTGTCATTATATATTTTCCTTAGGCAGTATCGGATTGGTCTCATTGTTTCCAGTATCTCATGCAGATGATCTTCATACTTGCCTTTTCCATTCTATCCTAAACTGAATGCTAACGAGACAGAGTAGTTGCTAATTGGTCCATCTCTAGGTCCTTGCACTTCTCACTCCTTGGTTCTATAAATAGATGTTTCCCTGTTGCCAAGGCTTGTAGCCTTGGTGATAAAAGAAGAAAGAGGGAAAAATTGGGTCCCTGAAAAACAGTAAAGAACTCCTTCTCCTAGGTGAGGGCAAGCAGTTCTCAAGGAGCTGAGCTTCTGTTTCACTGGAGTCCTTAAGAGGGAACAGATGGGAATAATATTAATACAAAGAATAGATAGCAATGACTAAAGGGAGTCAAATGCTGCAAAAAGATGGGCTAAAACTGCAGAATATATATACCATCTTCAGAAGAATTGTGGACAACAGGATATTTCTGCAGATAGGCAGAGGATACCAGTTTAAAGAAGCATTGCTTAGACCATCATGGCAAATCTATGATCTCAAAGGACTCTTAAGCAACAAGTGGAAATATAAAACTGACAGGGGAGGTGGCAATGCAGTCCTACCTACAGCAAGTGATAGCAGCCTGACTATCACATGGAACTTTTGACAGTGTAAGCTAGAGAGCTTTGAAATTGATAGTTACACTTCAGAAAAGATGCAGACCCACTGGAGAGAGTCCAGTGCAGACCAGCACACCTGTAGGAACAAAAAGATAGCTATAGTGCATCGCACAGTACCATCTAGTTCAGTATCTTGTCCCTGACACTAACAAGCAGGAAGTGTTTAGGGAAAGGGTGTAAGACATACGGAAAAATGCTTCTTGATGTATTTCACAGAATTTAGTAAGTAGAAATTTAGGTAATTCCTGAATTCAAAGATGTGTCAGTATCAGGCTTTTTAGCTGTCATTTTAGTTTAAATGTTGAATGTAGCTTAATTACTTTTTAAGCTATTGTTAATATCTACCACATCTTTCAGTGAAGAGTCCCACCAAAAAGCTTTCTGTCAGAAAGAAGACAATGAAACACTGTAGTAGACTGGAGCTTATGCTAATCTATCTGTGTATGTCTTTAAGAATAGGTTAGACAAAAACTGTCTGTCTGGCAAAATGCAGTTATAATGTGACTTAGGCAAATGCATGGTCTGTTTTATCTTTTGCTGTTGTTTTTGTCCACATTTTTCTACAACTCCGTGAAAGTGATATCATCTCAGGAAAGAAATGTCTGCTGCCTAAATCCTCTCTCACATAACAGCCTTTTGAAGTCGATTTATTTGCTGTCTCGTTCTCCTGCTATATCTTGCACTGATGCCACAGCAGATTGGACAACAAGGTGCATCCTGAACCTTGTCTTACAGATGTAACATTAAACAGGTACAAACCACAAAGAGGACATCTTGACTTCATCAGACACCGCCTGAATTCTATAATTTTGACATTTTGTTCACTGTCAGTTAACTCAGGTTGTGAAGCAGAGAACAAGAGGCCTGCAGATTTAACTGCTGTTTTGGGAAAGATTTCTAGAATTATTCATAAAGGATGAACTTGTTAGTGTGTTAGATAAAAGTCTCTTAAGCAGTAGCCAAGAGCCATGGGTTTAGAGAAGTAGATCTTGTCAGAAGCATGTGATAGAATTAATCAAGGAGCAAGTAGGACAAAGAAATTAGAGACTAGGGATGCTATCGATCTGATTCACTTATATCTGAGCAAGGCTTTGATAAAATTTCACAGAAGTTGATATGCAAATTCAAGGATCTTAGAGTCAATGAGAGGATGATGAAATGGATGAAAAACTGTCTGAAGAGAAGAATACTGAATAAATGGGCACAAACTGACTTAGAGAGCAGAAACTACTAAAGACCCATGGATTCATTAATTTGTTACTTTAAAAGTTTTCCATGCTTTATTTAGATGCTTTGTTGCATTTAGAATATGACCACTGTGGCAGAAAAATAGCTGAGGAGATGCAATAATGCGATATAATTCTACATCTGAGGAAATTTGCTATTTGTCCTAAGGGAGTGAGAGAAAAGGACTAACAGAATGCAATTTCTCTCATTCCAAATATTAAACAGACAAATTCCTTTTAGATGTGTTTTTTTCCTTTATGAGGAATTATGTGTGACTGGCTCATAGACATAAACATTGTGGGCATCTAAAGTGCAAGGAAGATGAAAATACTCTGGTGCTTTCTTTTCCCCTCATTTATGCCCGTTGTACATTAGTCTAATTGTGTTGACTTGCATTACTACCTTTACTCTCCGTTTTGTAGGATTTTACCCTTACACAACCTTAAAAAGCCCACTTTCTCAGTCATGTCTTTAATCTTGCCTTGCATTCTTTCAGTTTTTAAAGACTAAAGTAACTAAGGACATTATATGACCTTACAAAAGACCATTGTTCTTAAAAAATTCTACATTTCAGGAAAAACTCCTCTCTCCCTTTATAAGAAGTAGGTCTCAGAGACAAACTATAGAGGCATCATCTGGTACTTAGAGGTTTGGGCTGGGATTCAATCCTGGGTCAACTATAATTTGCCCTTTGAGCAATCAATTTGTGTTTTGCCTCAGTGCTCCATGTGTAAAAATGAGAATGATACAGAGTTATTTTGTAGACATAATCAGGTAATGAGGCATTTAGTTTTCTGCCATGAGACAGGAACGCATGTTAATAAACAGAATCTTTATACACTCAGCTGTTGAAAGAATCATGCAGTACATGATGTGTGTGTGTACAGGGGGATGTGTGTGTGTGGGGGGGTGTATACATATATGTACATCTGTGCCTAAATCCTTTCTGATTTATATTGCTGAATGAATTCACAATGGAGCACATTCTTACAGAGCTAGTATATATAAAACTAATTCACATTCATCCATACAAGTGGATACATGATAAGACATATTCAGAGACTTTTTATCCAGCCTTTTTTTATTCATTGGACCCCTCTGAACTGGTTCATTGAAAACTTTTTCTTATGGTGAAGAAGCATAGCTCTGCATTCTGAGAGCAACAAAACTTAATGAATGCTCTTTATCAGAACAGCATGCTAGAGAAGTACTTTGATTCCTAGGGACAAGGGGTATAGTCTGTCCCCAGTCAGTGGCAGAGAAACATATGTTAAGATCTGTTTGGGGTATTTTTTTGCTAAAAGTGCCCATTCTTCAGTATAACTGCATTGTCATCATCAACTGTACAGCACAGACAGAACATAAACAGCAGTACTTTAAAACCAGATCTTCCCCGAGGAAGTGTGGATGCCTCATTTATTCAGAATTGGAACTGGGAATAACTCTGGAGCAACTCTGGAAAAAAAAACCAAGTGCAGTCGGGAAGAAAGGAGGCAGTGTGACACTCTCGCATCTTGTATTCCCTTAATTCTACACAAAAGCCTACAGTTCCCATCCTTAAAGTACCTAAAAATACCCTCTTTCACTGCAATATGCTATTGCGATGATCTCTCTCTGGGTATAGTTCCACATAGATTTTTCATTCAGCATGACTTTTTTTCCTCTCCCCCCGCTCCCAAGATCAAGAGAAGCACAGTGTCCTTAAACATCTAGGAAACTTGTAATAAGCATTTGAATTCTGCATCACAGCTGGGTTAACAGGAGTCTTACAAATACAGCAGTCCCATGTTGTTTATATCCTGCTGTCTTGAATTGGATAGCAGAGTGTCTGAAACTACTCTTTTGATGCTCTGAGGGTGTCCTACCTTGCCTGAACCATGTCTTGGTCATTTCCAATTTTATTTAAATAAATAGCTTGAAAAATAAAAAGCACGAGAACATAGTACATCTTTATTTTTTGTAATTTTTTAATGCAAACTGAATTTTCTCAACTTTCTGAACTCAACTTCTAGATGAGTTGATAATTTGCCTTCAATAGATGGTGAATGCTTTTTCTTTTACTCAGTTTCCTGACTAATATAACATATGGAATATAGAACATCTGAGTTATTGAAATAGTTAACGTTGCTAGAGAAATGAGTACTTGTTCTGCTAGATACTTCTTCGTAGAAGACTTGTTCATGCTGAGTCTGTGATAGTTAGGTCAACCGTCTGTTCCAACAATATCCTAATCAATGCCTCCCAAACCACAAACTCGCAGTTATTTTTCTCCTGTGGGGAAAGTGGAAAATCCTATAAAGCTTTTATTGACTTTAGGCTCCAGATTTGGAAGCAGCTTGGTGAGTCCTGAGCAATGTATTGGCTGAGTTCAATAGCAAGAGACTGATAAGTGAGGAGTTTTGTCCTTTCTGGTAAATGTCACCACAAGTCAATAAGAACTACTACGTGGGATTTTGAGGGACATAAAACAGATTTGACCACCAAAAAAAGTTATTAGGCTTCTAGTCTTGTTAATGGCCTACGAGATTTTTTGTTAAAAATATTTTGTGGTAGTAGCTCTAGCTATGCAATTCCTACTTTCTTCCAAATATGTAATCCATCAGAAATAAAACAATTATCATATACTTTGAGAAAAAAGCTGTTCATTTTTTCGTTTGACAACAGTCATGAAGCAATTCCTCTTCTTTATTTCTGTCTTGTGGTTCAAAAGAGAAAAGTCAGGGTGTCCAGCATAGGCCAGGATGCCTTCACTAATAGAGCTTTATTCTATGTACATCTTTCTTCATTCACATTTGCAAAAGTCTAAAACCTTATGGTTTCTACTTCACACTGCTTAGCATGTGTATGGTCAAACCAGTCTGTCATATCATATGGAACTTTTCATATCAAAACTCATATGTAAAGGAATTTCTTCGGGTAAGACTTTAAAGTAACTGTACCTTGTGACTGAAGGCCCTTGATCAATGTTTGCCTATGAATCATTATTATAAAGTAATCCTAATTACCTGGCTGTAGGGAAATGGGTAATCATCCTGCCTCTTTGGGAAGGCAGAGGAAGTAGAGGGAGATGGATCAGTTTCTCCATACATGAGGTGTTTCTACAGGCTGGAAAGCTACACTGAAATCCCACAGTTGAGAGTGCATCACTTGTTCAATGGATCTGAGTCCAGTTTTTTTAAAATAGCCTGATGTCTTGAAAATAAGATTCTACAGTTTGTTTCTGTTAGCATTTCTACAACACAGTGATTTGAATGGAAGCCCTTTGCTCTAACGCTTTTTCTTTGAGATCCCTTGACTTATGCCTATAGAGGATATTCCATTTCAGTGCTCAGTTCTATACACTATTTCTGTGTTACAGGGGTCAAAATAATTGTCAGTGCTTTAAGCTACTACTTGAAACATTAGTATTCCTAAAGGATGTATAGAGGGTGAGGGACTCTAATGAGTAGGGATTGTCTTCTGAGTAAACTACAGAACTAAATAGATCTGGCCAGTGCTGTCTCATGCAGAGACGAGCCACGTGCATCGTACTTCAAGTCATAGCATTTCGTTGTATAAGGCTTTACGTATTACTTGGGTGAGCTTTTAGCAAATCAAAATCTGTCTAAAAAGAGCACGAAACGGATGTTATTGTGCCTGTGTCACAACCCATGTTGCTAAGTAATTTGGTTGGACAAGATTTAATTAATAACAATCACACCTTGATAAAGGCAAAGATATTGAAGAGCTTTAAAAGCCACTTGATCTATCCTAAGGCAGAAGTACCCTTGTAATTTAATATTAGTCATGTAGCTAATAGTAATTAATAATTTCACCTTCAAAATCATAGAATCACAGAATCAGCCAGGTTGGGAAGGACCTCTGAGATCATCAAGTCCAACCCTTGATCCAATGCCACTGTGGTTACTAGACCATGGCACTAAGTGCCACACCCATTCTCATCTTAAAAACCTCGAGGGACAGAGAATCCACCACTTCCTTTGGTAGCCCATTCCAATGCCTGATTACCCTCTCCGTAAAGAATTTATTCCTAATATCCAACCTAAACCTCCCGTGGTAGAGTTTAAGAACATGCCCTCTTGTCTTACTGATAGCTGCCTGGGAGAAGAGACCAACCTGGTGTTGTTCTCACTTTGTACATGAGGAAACAGCAGAAGCAGGGAAAGCTTTGCAAGTCAGCTAACCATTTGTGTAGTGTAGTAGGTATCTGTGGCTGGGTTTTGGTAGCAGCAGGGGGGGGCTATAGGGGTGCCTTCTGTTAGAAGCTGCCAGAAGCTTCCCCTGTCCCATGGAGCCAATGCCAGCTGGCTCCAGGACGGACTTCTTGCTGCTGGCCAAGGCCAAGCCAATTAGAAGTAATAGTAACTCCTCTGTGATAACATATTTAAGAACAGAAGGTTGTGGGGCAGAAAGAATTCCAGCCAGGGAAGAGCAGAGTGAGAACATGGGAACAACAATGCCGACACCAAGGTCAGTGCAGAAGGAGGGGCAGGAGGTGCTCCAGGCACCGGAGCTGAGGCCCCTGCGGCCCGTGGTGCAGACCATGGTGCAGCAGCTGTGCCCCTGCAGCCCATGGGGGACCATCAGAGACCCACCTGCAGCCCATGGAGAAGGAAACCCCTGCTGGAGCAGGTTTTTCCCAGGTACGACTTGTGGCCCCTGTGGGGGAGCCACACTGACACAGCTCATTCATGAAGCACTGCACCCCATAGAGGAGTGACCCACGGGACAGCAGTTTCATGAAGAACTATTGTCCGAGGGATGGACTCACATCAGAGAGGTCCATCAAGGACTGTCTCCCATGGGAGAGACCCCACAGGAGCAGGGGAAGGACTCCTCTCTCTGAGCAGCAGCAGAAACAACAACTGACCGTAACCCCCATTCCTTGTCTCCCTGCACTGCTGGGGGGGAAGAGGGAGAACATGGAAGGAAGGAGGGATGGGGGGAAGGTGTTTTTAAGATCGTTTTATTTCTCACTCTTTGGCTCTGATCCTGTTAGTAATAAATATAAGTACTATCCCCATTTTGAGTCTGTTTTGCCCATGAAGGTAATCAGTAAGTGACCTCTCCCAGCTCTTAACTCATGAATCCGTAGTTGTTATTTTTTCTCTCCTCTGTCCAGTTGCAGAGGGAGAGCGAGAGAGTGGCTTTAGTGGGCACCTGAAATCCGGCCAGGGTCAACCCACTACATGTAGCTATCAAAAATGCTGTCATAATAGTTTTTGTCCCTCAAGCTTACCTGTTTTTAGTAATTCCAAACTAAGTTAGATATACTGGAGTGTGACTCAAAAGTCGGTTTTACTTTGTCTTCCTGAAATTCGGTTCTGAAATCTCAGTTGTTAACTGAGCTAAAGAGTGTATGTTATAGTATTACATAAAGAGATATGTTTAAAAAATGTTGAAAACCTATGCATAACGTGTTTTCCTTATTTAATCGGTGATTGTTTTATGACAGCAGCCTACATGAACTGAAATGACAATGCGGCTTTGCATTTTCTATTCGTTCTCAAGGGCTTTCTTGAAAATGGGATGAATTATCCCAATATTTCTAATGGTAATTGAAATGCTAATAAACAGATAAATCTCAATACCTCCTAAGTCACGCTTTTGTTTTTAGAAGAATTTGGAGAGGAACTGGGTAACTTTAGTGAGTTGGCAGTAAAAGCTGTAGGTCCCATGTATAAAATCTAGCTCAGATCAATAGATAATACATTATACCTGACTGCTGTCTGCTTAGCCTCTCATCTGATGTAAACTGGTGGCCTTGATGTACCTGATGGACAGGTGTCTACTACTGTCAGAGCAGTTTATAAGATTTTAAAAGTGATAATTTATGAATTATATCACCAATATGGAAGATTAAAGAAATTATAAAAGCCAAAACACTCATTATAGTATTTAGATTGATGAAGTAAAAAGAGAAAATTGGTTACACTCATATAGCAGATATAAGAGGGTTGAATTATAAGCTTTGGTTTAAGCTGTAGACTTTCATAGGAGGTGTCACAGAAACAAAGTGTATTTGGCACCTGCTTGCTTATATTAACCAAGAAGTCAAGGCATGAAGTGGCCCAGAAATTAGAAATGTCTGAATTATTTGTCAGAAAGGGCAGAGAAATACTGATGAGAAAGCACATAAAAGTTACTGCTGCACAGCACATGACACAGTCATACACTTGTTTCCTCCAAAGGCATCAAGTTTTTTTTCTTTCACAATGTTAAACTTCTACAGAAAATCTGCACTTCTACAGAGATTTGGCCTTAGGATCAAAATTTTGGGGGCCACCTTAAATGTTTCCTGCTGAAAACCATTCTACTACATAAGTGAAACTACTCCTAATGGGTGTGCTTAAGAGTCTAAATTTTCCAAGATTGGAACCTTGGACAACATTTTCTATTCAAAAGAGTTTTGTGTGGTTCTTTTCTCATTTTATGTCTACTTATTATTACTGTCTATAATTTAAATGTCACACAAGCTACATCTGAAAAAAAATCTTGATTTATAATTAAATAACAGGATTTATTAATAACTGCTATGCATTTAATGGAGGCCTATGACTAAAGGCATTTTTCATCTAATAATGTAAAAGCAATTGCATATCTTGAAGTCATATTCCAATGTGTCGCAAAAAAAATTTAAAAGCTTCTTTTCTGATATTTAACATTTTTAACTACCCACACATTAAAATGGAAGCAGGGACACAGAAAGCTATGCCAGGGATGATTTAAGAATTTGACCTACACTGAGGCAAGGAGTATAATAGTTTTGTGTTGGTGTTTTTAAAAACAAAACCTTCCTCACCTTCACTCAGGTTAGTGTAAGAGGTTCAAGTACAGACAATGATTTATAGAATTACTTCTTTGTCATTTCAAATAGCATTGACAATAATGAGAGTGTCTCTTCTCTGTTGTATTCATTCTCTGGAAATAACTGGATCCCCTGAATAGCTTCTTTTGAGCTTATTTCTCATTAGGTTTTGGCATCCAATTATATGTGGCTGTGAGTTTTATTGTTTTGGAGCTAATACCACAATAAATGCTACTGGGAAACCAGCTTATATAAGTGCATGCTGATGGAGTTTGGATAGCACATAAACAACAAAAATAGTTCCGTAGAATTTGGTCTTTAACATACCAAGAGGCCTCTCTGTGACATCTGATCCTTTTTTATCATTTTCCAGAGACTGCAGCTGTGCTATGGATTTCCTCTGTCTTTCTGGAAGAATTTTTAATAAAGCAGACCGTGTACAGCCATCAGCAGTAATTATGAAAGCAAAGATTGATCCCTACTGATACTAATTAGTCAAGCTGATAATTAATGACTGTAGTACACCTACCATGGTTTAAAATGACAATTATTTTACCATAGACTAGCACCTCAGCTATGTTATCTCTCGAGTTACAACTGTGCATAACAAGAAGATGTTTAGAATAAAAAAAGTGTGGCTATGGGATGAACTGAAACAAGCTTTCTTTATAGAGATTATGTTTTTTTTCTCAGGCATAAAGAATAAATTACGTCTTATTAGAAAAATAATCTGGTGGCCTTGTAACTTGGGTAAAAGGCCAAATTCTGCCAGCATTTACAAACTACTATCCTTGTTATTTCTAATATTTATTTGCAGTTGGTTTTATTTCTTTGTTGGAACTTGCAAAGTTCTGTTAATGCAAATAAATCTATTTACGGACTTGCTTATTGAAAATGCTTGTATTTGAGTTCTCACATTTGACTGGTAAAGAGAGCAGCTCTGTTTCTGAAGTGCCAAATGTCTGTGGTTACATTTATTTGGATCCAAATTGTATTGATATCTAAATGTCTCCTGTTCACTTAAAATTGGAGTACAATGTTTGTTCTCTGCCATCTTCTCTCTCCTCTAAGCTACTGAGCCAGTATTCAAGGTCAGGGTCTATTTAGTTCCATCTGGTCATAAAAACTAGCCAAGCATACTTTGTTCTTCCTAAAGTTGATAACACAAATAACCACAATTATTCTGTTTCTCAAAGGCAATTGATTTGCAAATGTTTGGAAGTAGCACAGCTTGTCTCCTGCTCAGTGCCGTTTCCCATTCTGAGACTAGTACTGATCAAACTATACTATTTGCAAAAGTAAGCTCTCAATAAAGAGACTGTTATTTTAATGTAATATATATGTACAAATTTGGTATCCTTCACCTTGAAAGTAGGCATTTGTGGTAGAGGAAGCGGGAAAAAAGTTCAGTTTAAACTGCTACCTTAGTCCATACAGGTTTAGTGCAAACTATCTTGGACACAAACTCAGGATATTCTGAGGACTGGAGCTTTACTGCTTACAAACAAACACTGCTAGCTGAAACTTCTAAACATGGAATTGGAATTAAAACTACAGGTGTTTACTTTTAACTGGGGAATACAAGTGCTTAACACTTTTGAAATAGTGTGAAAATTTGCATGCCATCCCTTTAAGCCACACATGACCTGTTTTCTCTTTATTTTTAATACCTGCTTCTCTTCTGCTATTTCTTTAAAAGGTTAATATATCAAAATATCATAGAATCACAGAATAGATTGAGTTAAAGGGATCTCAAAGATCATTTAAATACATCACTCCTGCCATCGGTGGGGACATTTTCCACTAGACCAGACTGCTCAAACTCCCATCCAGCCTGGTCTTGAGCACTTACCCAGGGATGGAGCATCCACAGCTTCTCTGGACAACCTGTTCCAGTGCCTCACCAATGCTCGTAGCAAAGAATTTGTTCATAATATCTAATATAAATCTAATCTCTTTCAGTTTAAAGCCATTCACCCTTGGTCTGTCACTACATGCTCTTGTAAAAAGTCCTTCTCCAGCTTTCTTTCAGGCCCCCTTTAGGTACTGGAAGGTGCTCTAAGGTCTCCCTGGAGCCTTCCACAGGCTGAGCTACCCCAGCCTATCTTCATAGAAGAGAAGCTTCAGCCCTCTGAGCATCTTTGTGGCCTCCTCTGGACTCACTCCAGCAGGTCCATGTCCTTCATATGTTGGGAGCCTCAGAGCTGGATGCATTCGCAACAGATCTCCCACAAGAGATTCTCCAATTCCTGGGAGGTGTTTAAAATCTTATAGTTCTCTAAGACTGGTTTTATCACATCCTCAGCACATGTACAGTGGCAAAAAACCTGTATCTGTCAGGACTTAGATTTGAGATACAAACTGAAAGTGGTGGAAAGATTTATTCAATAACAGGAATAGAAATGTCTTGGAAAATAGCACCTATGTATAGATAGGATGTTGCAAATTATTAAAGTGCATAGGGAAGTAAAGGGTAGGAAAAGGAGCTCAGATGAGAAAACCAGAATATGTATAATCATTAAAATCCAGCAAGAATAAGCCTTGATGGAAATGGAGAAAGAAAAGGATCTTATAGGAGTATGAGCTGTTGTGTTAACTGTGCAGATGTGATATGGGCTTATAGAGCTTTTTCAAAAAATGACTGGTATTTTTGTAATTTAATTAGATTTTAGATGTATAAATTTGGATTTTTAAATTAAATTAACAATTTAATCCAACAACACCAATATGCTCTTTCTGCCTTACCAAACTCCTAGCAAGCATTTCTTTCAGAGCAGCCTTTCAAGCATAAAAGCCTGCTTGGCCCTCTACCGAATCCTAGGGGGCTGACTGGAGAGAAGGGGACATCAGGACAGTGTTTCAGTTCAGTTCCACTGAGAAGCAGATCCTTGGAGACTACTGGAACTGAAATAAATTTTAACAGCATCTAAGGACTAGGCCCACATTACTTCCAGTACAGAATGTTTTAAAGCCGCCTTTTCCTCCCACTCTCCAATTCCTGTGACAAGTACAGCTCAGCTGAACAAAAGATCTCACTTAGTGGGCTGGCCAGAAGGAAGGAAAATAAGTGTAAATATGTGTTTGAGACCCTAAGGTGGTCCCATCAAGCTGGACTTGATGATGTCCTTGAAGAATCAACCAAATACTTGCACAGAGTAATAATAAAAATAATAGAAGTTGGATTATTTTACATAGTAAAATTTGGGTACTATTGAAATTTTTTTTTCAGAAAAAAACACTGCAAGTTTTACTGCAGAAATTAAATAAAATATACAGCACTTGGATAATATTCACATAAAGAAAAATAGAGAAAACAGAAAACTATTCTTCCCAGAGAATTAATTCTTAATGGGCCTTAAAACTACTACTGGATATTTCAGAAATAGAGAGAGCTAAACCCAAACAGAAATTGCCTAGAGTAGAGCATCAGTGAATTTAGGTGCCAAGGTTCAAAGCTGTGATCATGAAAACTTCAGTTTAAGTGCTCCTTACACCCAGACGTTCATAAGTTCTGGTAGCATGGCAGTTCTTAGACAACTTCCCTATAACACTGTCTATATGTTCCTAGAAATTCAAGAGGTTTGACAGGATGTTCAGCTGATATTATCTTTTACCCAGGCTTGAGCAGGAGCCAGAAACAGGTCCTTTCCAAACACCACGAAGGCTCAATTCTGGAAGCAATCTCAGAATATTTGTAATCTGCACCCAGAACTATGCACCCAAATCCAACGATGTCTGCTAGTACTCTTGGTATGAATCCGGTTTATTTGATTACCAAATATTTAGGGAATTTATCTACAAAGTGAGAGACCTAAAGTTCAGTTCCACTGTGTGTCTGATCACGTACAAAACTACTTATCTTATTCCATGGTGGAAGATGGGTCTTTATTCACCAGCCACAGGTAACACTGAACAAGGACATATTTCTCTGTTCTTATGGAAATTTGGTTGTAGTACAAAAGCATTTCTTAGGTCAGGAAGAAAGAATAAACTTGCGAATGATTCCATAGCTTGGAACACTTGCCTGGAAAAGGGAATGCCAGATCTGAGCTGAAAGACTGTTGACTCAATTTTGATTTCTAGGGTCTTCCAAGTAAAATAGCCTTGTGCTTAAAAAAGTCTTTGTTCACATAAGAGTTGCTGGTTTGAATCAACTCTAGTAGCAAATTTGGGAAGTCTGACATCCAATTGATTTTTTTTAAAAAGACCTTGTAGCCCTTTGTCCCCAGAATACCACGCAGCTCTGGAGCAACATACATCTGAGTGAACACAGACACAGATATCTGCACTCTAAAGAAAGGGGTCATATTTAAAAGACACAGGTTGCTCCCAGCAGCATTTCCTTCTGTTGGTCCTCTGGGTTGTGCTGTAGGATGCATTTGGCCCTATGCTTAGCATACTAGTTGTCTTGAATCCTGTTCTGAAAGCTCCCAGTATTGCTCCTCGGCACCTAACCTAGTCCTGGATTTCACAAGAACTTCTTGTGTTGGTTTCGTTACAAATGTGGTTTACTGCATGTAAATCTTTAGAACTACCTCGGAAAGCATTTTTCAAATCAGTGATTTCCTTAATCTGATAGAAGGAGATGATATAGTTAACCAGCTTAATGTTAGGTGAGATAAATCATCTACATACGAGTCATGCAATAGAAGATTGTAGCAGCTTTCAAAAGGAGAAGAAAAAAGGGTCCATGTAGGCATTTACCAAATCTTACTGATATTTCACATCCCAAAATTATTCTCATCATGACCCATGACCTAATCCTTGAATGTTCTACTGTTTGGAGAGGAAGGTCTATTTGTCAGGCTTGTGTCTTAAGAATTGAATTCATGCTTTACAAGGAAAAACACTTCCATAATCTGTTTTTGCTCCAGTGTTTGTAATTGCTTATGCTTTTCTCCCACTTCAAGCCTCAAATTGCATACTTAAATGTCTCTTCCCTGCTGTGGTGCTCAAATATTCATTCTCTGTGCTACATAAAATGATATTGAAGAAAAAAGAATATTTCACTTCAGCAAAACGTAAAGAGGGCTGGATTGCTTTTAAGACAGGAGGAAGAAGAAAAAAACCTGACTGAATTAAGGGAAAGCTCAGAGGTTAGTTTTTAAGGGCAAAAGACTGTTCTGTTGATGTAAATCAACTCTTCTGTTGATGTTAATTGACTTTGGCCACTCTAAATCTGCTGATTGAGACTCAGACAGAAAGAACTGCATCAGCAGTAACTGTTAGCAAACTGTTGAGCAGCTTGACAATACTCAGGGTGGACTGATCTAGAAATTACAGGAATTTGGACTAGAAGCTCTACAATGAAACCAGTAGAAGGAATTTCAGCAATATTTAATATGCCTTTATTTTTCATTTTATCAGGAGATAAACCTGATAGGAACATCAGGCTTTATTTTCACCAAACTCAGGATAAAATCCAACCTGATTTTTTTTCTTCTTTCTTCATTTTGGTACTCCATATATTCCTGTGCACTAACAATGAATATCCTTTCGAAAGATCTGTCTCCAAAGAGCAAATAACCCTCTGAACTGGTGGGACAAGTATTCTAATTCATTTTGCCTTGATTGTCTTGATCCTCTTGTTTGTTTTTGCCTGGGTTAACTTCTTTTTTATACTTTATGCTGTTCATCACTATGGGATTTTAATTAAATTGATGTATTAACTGTTTGGTAATTAGAGTTGAAGAATCTGTTGTAAATGTCATGCTGCTGTGCTCTCACCCCAGGTCAGCAATGAAAATGAGATGCTGTGCTTCAACATATCTACCCAAGGAAATTAAAACATAAGATAATTTATGATTTATCATTATCATTGCGGGCATTTATTATAATTATTTATTACCATGCATCATGTAATGTTTCATAAATGCATAACGTTTTGTATTTAATAGAGAATAAAATAAAAATCAAGTGGGGAGATTCAACTTTGGTATCAGTGACAGCCTTTCTGTCTGGCAACCTACTTAATCTTGCCTTGCGTACTGAAGTTGAGACAAAAAGGAGAGGTAACACTAAAAGACAGCAGAAAGTTTTAACTTTAGGCCATGCATTAGACTCTCACTGTTACAAAGTGGAATTGTTAACATGTGTTTGCTTCATAGAGCTACTAAAATGAGCAAAGACAAGCTTTTGGATAATTTAACAGTAGCATCATAGAAAAGACTGTGAGGATGCTTGTTCTGTATTCAGCAGAGGATGAAAGTGAGTGTGCTGTACAAGGTGTACATTGACTAGTGAAGAGGAAATTCATAACCGGTTAAGCAAGTACTTTCAACTAAATGATGGCAGAATTCTCTAGAAAATACATCAGTAAATACATTAATAAAGAAAATATTCTAGTGCGAAATGTGAAGGCAGTTCTAACCCCAGTACTTCCTGTACATTGAAAGCTTTACTTTGCAGGTTCAACATTTCAGTGTAAATATATGCATATCTTTGACTTACACATTTCATTTAGGAATTAGTTCCAAATAGTATTTCTAGCTCTATTTCAGAGATTAAATAGATATGTCAGTACTGTGTGTAATACGGTGGTGCAAGATGTTCTAGTTAGTGTCATTTCTGAACAAGATCCCAGCTGAGACAGAAACCACATTATGCAAGACACTGCTCATACTTATAATTCTGGAGAGTTTAAAATGTAAAAAATTTAAAATGGCAAACGGTAGAGAAGTTGACTACTATAACTGCCCTTTTATAGCTAAGGAATTTAGATCTTACATACAGAATTAATGAATTTATTCTGAAAAGCATGTAGGAAGTTATGAACTAACTGAACCCAGCTGTTGAACCAACTGCTTGACTGTGTCTGTGAATGCCCTGTGGGACAGGAAAGGTCCTCATTCCTAGTGAACAGCTTGTCTGTGTCCTGATTTCACACCCCAGTGGGGGGGCTGTCAGTACAGCATTGCCCACATGCCCTGCTGTCCCACAGAGAGCCCTCAGCACGCTCCAGGAGTGGCGTCTGTCTAAACAATTAAAGGATAAAGCCTGCAAGATGCACCATAAAGCACACCTGCCACAAAATGGATACACATCTAGTAGGATCCTCTCTCCTATATTGTTCTGTTGAACACCTATTCAGGGTTTAAAGCCTGCACTTCTAAGATGGTTAGCCCTATTGTTTTCTATTGACACAGTTATTTTGATGTTACATTCACTGAGATCGTTAATGATCTTGTACATGTCAAATAATCAATATAAATAAAAGAGGGAAGCTCTGAAAGCAATAGCCAGCACTGTATCAAAATAATTCATTACAGAAATTCCTAAACTTGGAGACTTGTTCTACACATCATTGTAGTTTCTTGACATTGCGCTACTGCCAGTATAAATACTTCTTATGTTATGGTGACATACTGTAGATATGGCACTGTGTTCAAGCTACCTAAATTTATTAAATAGGGCAGATTTATCAAAATATCAATGTTTGGCCAAAAAAGCAGACATTTTATGAAAGCTGCCTCACTAAATAAGTGTGCGCATATTCTGAATAGACCATTCTGCCCGGAGTGCACAATAACTGGAGAGAGGACTCTTCATGCAGGATTCAAAACAATCGAAAGACATATGTGGATTGTTATGTTTGAAATTACCACTTTAAATTTCCTTTTTATGTCATTTTAGGATCTTATGTATTTAAGGCTTCAGAAATATTTGAAAAGCATGAGGAAAATGCAGATTAAAACCTCACCCCAGAAAATGCAGAACAGTTGAAGGTCTTACTTGTGGTATCTTTATTTCTTCTTCTATAAAATTAAAAGATTCATACTCAGCTAATTTTTGACAGCACCGTGGGCACAAACCCCAACACTTGGGGTTCCAAGCGTCTGAATCAACTTTATTGAGAACAACACCATCTTACATAAGCAGTTCAAAAACAAACGATCCTCAACCAATCACATTGAAGTACTTCATGGAGCATGTGCAATAGAGTATCAGGAACTACATTTCCCAGAATGCCCCTTGCCATTCTTCTTGTGACACTAGCCACCACAAATTTTCATGGACATAATTACAATTTTATTTATACAAATTTATGAAAGCCTAAGAAAACAGATTCTTAAGTAAGGTACTAATAATCAAATTTTTTTAATAATAGATGAAGCAATGCACATCATACAACATTTCTAGGCAAAGGAGAAACACAACAACCTGTTTAAGAGAATTTTAGACTAATAAATCATTCCTCTGAAGATTTTAACTTGGATACTGTTTCTCACAGTCGGACTAGATCTAATCTGCAAAGAAAAGTCATATTCTTTTTCAGCACTAATACACAATGAAAGCCAATGAAAATACTAGAGGCCCAGAAAATTCAGACTAATTTTACGGGGGGGAAATATCATCATGAAAATCTTGACCAAATAGTAGTCAAAATCTGAGAATGTTGATCTGAAAAGGTTGGTCAGAGTTTTGCAACCACAGCACTATCAAATTGATTAAAGCTTCACAGTGCTGTCATTTTGATGCTGCAGCTTAGGACAATTGACTTGAGTTTTGGAGAATACAGTAATATTACCCTCATACCTTGTATGTTACTTTAACAGCAGTCTTTTGGGAATATAAAATAGCGTGAAATCACGGCTGGTGAAATCTTTGTTCACTTCTCAGCACCTTTTATGAGTCCAAAACATGTCGAACAAAACCAGCTAAATGTGAAGATCAACCAAATTAGTATCTTTAGGTAGCATAAGAAATTATTTTCTTCTAATAGTTCTGTATTTTTCTTAACATGAAATTTAGCAAGAGGTAGTCATTAGAGCACATACTCCACATGGACACTGTAAAGAGCAGCAAAGCCCTGGAAATAAGCCACCTCCTCTTGAATCACAGCTGTAAGACATTCCTTAGAACTGGGTCCCTGCCCTTCACCCTTTCCATCACTCATCTGGAATAAAGAGTCTTTTTTTTTCAATTTGTCTTTCTGGAAAGCAGTAAACCTGAGTTTTTCTGAGTAGCAGACTCTTCTATCCACAATCCTGTGACTGGAAAACTTGAATTTTCATGATTTGAGTTCTTGCGCTTCTCCCCATCAATAGGTAGAAATGTTCACTCTTGAAGCTTACTCACTTTCACTGGATGGACATGTCAAAGATCTGCAGCACACTGAATCTTGTCACCTTCCATCCTTCATACTCAAGTATGAAGAGTTCTTCATACTTGCTTCTACAGCAGAGCATGAGTGCCATATTTATGGAACAGAAAAATTTGGATGCTTACTGAAACGATTTTCTCATTCTGTGGGAATCTGAGTTTTGTTACGCTGAGTGTAGTGCTGCTGCATTTTTTCCCGGTTTTGAGGGAGTTTTCTTTTTCAATATACATTTTCATTGTTTAAACAGTACCACTCACTTCCTTCACAGTACGATTGCACATTTAGGAGCAGTTTAACAACCAGACTGCTCTAACAAAGTGTTCGGTGAAGGGTAGAAATCAAGAAGTTAAAGTTTTGAGATGTTAAACAATAAAGTAGGAAAACTGCAAATAATATTCTTTCCCTTTGTGATGTAGCATCCTTTATTAAAAAACAGAGGCACTATTCATCTGAGAGTTACTCTTTATTTCAGTGGCCCCCACTGGCATTCCAGAGGCAAAGGAAGAGTTTCTTCATAGACTTTACACACACTTCAGAGCTATTGCAGAAAACTTCTTGTAAAAATAATAAGGAATGTAAACTTGGTGAAGCTGAAGTAGATAAACATACTTGATTTAACTCAACTTTTAAAGAGATCTTTTACATTAGTCTTGCCATTTCATCACTATCATATCAATTATTCACAGGCTGGTCTACTGGGAATAGGTGGAGAAAATACTACTGAACTCAAAGGAAGCACTAGAAAACCTATTTGTTCTGTCCAAAATGAATGAAAGAAAGAAAGAGAAAACTAACAGAACCAATTCCTCCATGAAACTGTGGAAAAGTACAGGAATATGAGCTAGATGAGTCTAATGAAAGAATATCAAGCTAGAAATTAGTATTCAATGAGCTATAAAGAAAATTCAAAGAGAGGATTCTCAGAAAGGTATGAAACTGAATAAAAAACTGATGTGACTTGGAGTCTTTCACAGATGAATGGAAGAAAAACAAAAATGAAATATAAGTTTTAATTGACGTGGAAAAGTAGCTGCAGAACTTTATAACATTTCTGGTCTCTTTATAGTACTTCCTTAAGTAAAGTCTAAATATGATCCCCGTGTAACCACTTGAAACAGGCACCAAGCCACCACAGGAAAATAAGCTCCCTACTTGTTTCATTATTTCTGTCATCAGGTCTGTTATTTTTCATTCACTGCACAATTTAAAGAGCAAATTCAGACAGATATTATGTTAGTAATTTCTAAAACTTTTTTCCTATATGAACCAGAAGTAGAAAATTTTGGGTTCCCATAGAAACTGAAAGTTTATAGAAGAAAGCAGAAATTTTCCAGAAGCACCTGTCTTCATGAGATACCTATTTATTTACTTACTCTGCAGACACTGAAGTTTTAACTGTTGTGAACAAATGGTAAACAATTGTCAATAGTTTTGTTACCCTCATATATAAAATCAACATCTTATCTTGTGAAAAATTTTCATGCTTCGGATACAGTTAATCAATTTTGCAGAATTAAGTATGAAATAAATTATGTATCATCACCTATGAAAGGAAAACAGTCTTCGCATATGAAAGATTCATTCACCAGTTGATAACATAGTCAACTCCCTGTGAGGTGTACCTCTAGCCGTGAAGATGCTAGCACAAAGCACAAAGCAGGGCTCTGGAAAGAAAATATTCTCCTCTTGAAAAGCAAATTGATCATCTCCATCTTGAAGAGCAAGTTCACCACTGGTCATGTCAGCTAATTTTTTAACTTGAAATCTGTTTACGCTGTACGGTTATGCCATAAATATCACTGTGGACATCTAAAAACACTTGGCAGGTGGTTGTTGCTGTTGCTGAGCTTAAGGAACATCTATTTCTCTTCTTTGTCCTCTGACATAGTGAAGTTCTGAGTACGCTCATCACAGTGTGTAATGTGAGCTGTGCCACTCTTATTTCTCCTTCTGTCAAATGGTCTTTTATTTTGAATGATGGTATATTATTCACTATACATTCTGCTTTCATTCAGGATTCTGTCACTGGTTTCCTTGCAAGTATTACCATGGTTTTGTGTTCAAAAGACAGAAACTAAATACAGTATAATGCTGGCAGAACTCAGTTGAATAATTTACAGTGAATAATTTAGTTAGAAGAACACACTTTAACAATGTGTTACATGATAGCTGGAAAACAATTTTCTACTTTGTAAGGCTGTATGACTATAGAGAATCACAATAAATTTGCTTCCTCTACAAACCTTGATAGCACAAAGACTATGTTTTGTAAACGAATTAATTTCTTTTCTTGTTTATTTTGAGGAATGAAATTCTAACAGCTGTTAGAATTTTCTTTATGGTTAACTACAATTGCTGTAAATTGTAAAGAAATGGTCAGAAATAGTTAGAGGTGTATGCTCAGCTGAGAAAGGTTGTACTATTGCTTACAGAGTTCTGGCTGTTGGACTTCATCTGCCACTTTCTGCAGCAGCACAAGCCCATTTGCAGCTGTGTAAGGGCTCAACCCTACAGAGAAAAGCAAAGCAGGATTCTGCTGGATGCAGCCAACCTTCAGGTTGACATCTGGGAATTATGCAAACAGGGGAGCAGAACACAGCCTTGTCCTTATAAATGGGTTGCATTTTCAGTGGAAGAGGGAATGAAGAAACACTTAACTTGATTAATAATTATTGAAGTTGGGAGGAAACTTATTCCCATGGTGCTTCTCAGGGAGGAATAGTTTGTTTTGGCTTGTCTCTTCAAGTGGAAACATAACTGTGAATTAAAAAATGGCATGCTGAGTTATAGGAGTGGCTTTTTTGCTGCTTGCCATAGAAAAGCCATGGGTAAAGGGCAAGTTGTCATTGATTTTTGAAGCCTGAGTGCGCTTTTCATACCCTGATGCTGAATAGTGAGCAGTGTAATGCTCTTCATGATAGAAAGTTTATGAATAATGCTAATAAATGGTGTTCACACTGCTGTTTTCCTTCCCCAGTATGACATAGCCACCTGCTCCCTACTTTTGGAAAAAGGTGGTAGAAGATAAATTCCACCTTATTTAGAAATATGAGAAGCTAATTTATTCACAATAAGTATTCCATAAGCATTAGATTTCTTTGTTTAAGTTTCCTTCTAGTTCTGTTTGATAATTTATAATGAATATATTATTTCAGTAATATTCTTCTATATGTTATCTTCTAGAATAGTAATAATGAAGATGCTATCACTATTACTTTAGCACCAGTGTGAATATATATCTGGATAGTGCTATGTGGAGTCAAAATACAGATAATTACAGGATTTTTTAGTATTGATTTCTTGAAGAAAAAAAAAATGCTATTACCAACATAAAAATAAACTGAATTTTTGTAGACCTTAACCACTGAGTTGTACAATAAATTTCCAGACCATACACAAAAGTTGATTATTTTAGTAACAGGCAGAATATTTGAGAAGCTGTAAAGAGTGTAAATAACAATACATATGTAACAACAAACTACTACAGAATTAGAATAACTTTTATGTGGTGCTCCCTGTCAAAGAGCAGGGCTCACTCCATCCAACTGGATTTCATAAGGACCATCAAAATTAAATCACATGGACAATATACACATGCACAAGTAGCACTTTTGGGCAGGATTGTTGTCCTTCTGGAGACAATATAAACTCATGATCTAACTGATCAAACATAGTAGAAATATCTCATTTCCACTCTTGATCTTTTCTCATCAATAAGAACTTATTATGTAGAAAGAGAATGGAAAAGCAAACAAGAGCTTGAGTTCATGGATGTTTTTACATGCCACTGCATGGAAAACTTTGCTTGTGAACTTATCTATTTCAGTCATAGTTGGATGGTGATTTTCACTGAGAAGAGACATAATTTATTGCTTATGTTACTATAACATAATTTTGCAACAAACTGTGAAGGATCCATTGCCATGTCACAGAAGAAGTGTTTGCTTTGTATTCTTCCTTTTGAAACAAACTTGTCATTAGGTTTTCTCTGCTAACAACTGGGAGTTACTGTGTGGTTAAATTACATTCTCTAGATCAATGTCTGAGTAAGCATAATACATAGAATTCCCATATTCCCAATTGTGCATGAAAAAGAGTTTAAACAGGGAACTTTTAGGCAGAGTTAAGAGAGGTAACTCCTCTTAGCTTTTTTTTCTCTGTGAATGAAATTCAAAATTGTGCAAAATGTGTGAAAGCCCTAAATATCATGTATGTCCTATTTTGAGAGCTAATGCGGACTTTCGTAGTTCATAGATTTTGTTTGGACATGGAATTTTACCTGTGCAAGGCACCTTCAGAAGCCCATAAATGGATTCAATAAATGTTGCTCAGACTAGGTCGAGTTTTAGAATTATTTTCTCACTCTCATTACTTTATTCTCATTTTGAATACTGCTTAATAGCTTCTACCAGGTATGAGTTAATGCTCTTACTTACAAACATAGTATTGAATAGTAAATTCTTTCTGTAAACAGATTTCATTAAATGGCAGGTTTTGTCAAAGGCAAATAATACTCCTATAGGAAGGCATTATTAGAGTCCCATAAAAGTCTTCATCTCTCCCTCATCTTTCATGTCATAAACAACACGTTACTTTTGATACTGTATAAGCTTTGCTCCCTATCTTTGCCTGTTTTCAGGAGGGTAAACAAGAATATAAAAAATCATCTATTAATAGATATTGCTTAACGCTATTGCTTTGGAAGGCAAGCGCCCGTGTGCTGGAAACTGTAATAATGGCCCATCTTCGCGAACGAAGATTTGGGGAAAGGTCTTTTACCTTTCCAGCCTGCGCAAAGGATTTTTTAGGTGAGACACAGCCTGCGCTGAACTGAGCCCACCCTTTAATCCTAAGGTTCATCTGCCGGGGCCAAGCAAGCTTGGACAATGGCAGTGAGGTCCTCAGGACGTAGGTTTGTTTAGAGTGTCCTTCTCATAGATGGATGGCCACACAGGGCTAACGACCTCCATCAGGCCAGGAGACCGGGGAATCGAACCCGTGGTCGCAGCAGTGAAAGTCCTGCACGCTAACCACTAGGCCACCAGGGGTCTCTTGCTGGAAACTGTAGTCCACACAAAAATACAGACACTAGGACAAAGATGGTTCCTTTAGCTACCATTAGTCATGTGATGTGACTGAAAAGTTTATTTGTTTCCACTGAAGACTTACAACTGCCAATGCCCACAGACACCAGAAAAAAATTATATTAAAATGGCAATGTACAGTAAGTAAATCTGTCTTTCATATCTTTTATGAGGTACAGATGCTCTTGTGAGGAAAAGCAAAAAGAGGCTCATATTTCTTACTCATAAAACAACATTGTGCATAAAATGAGAGGATTAATGAACCTCAAAGGCTTAGAGTTAAGGAACTGTTTGGAAAAAAGGTACACAAGTCCACATCCAACTGCAACAATATAGCAAATTATGACTAAAACTCTTGATAAGAAGATTTCCTATGGAAGTATTTGTCATATTTTTTTCCAGACTGGAGATCCTTCAGTAAGGGCCATAGTATTAGCTGATGTTATAATTGGGGTGAAAACTACATTTCAGAATAGTCATGTTCCATGTGCTTCTGAGATGGTGCATTGTTTTTGTTTCCCTATTTGTGCATCTGGTTGTCTCAAAGTGTCTGTGGAGAAAATTTTGGGAACAAATATGTTTTTTTGCTCTTATACTAAAAAAAAACATAATGAACTTTTCGTTAAACAACATAAATTTGACTTTCATCAGAAAACCTAATTTCTTGAAGGAACTTAGAGGCTGTTTATTTCTTTTCTTCACTGAAGCACGGGCATAGGTGAAGTCAGTTTTCTGCATCATTCCCAACTAACTTACAGGTAAAATGAGTATTTCTGATGATTATCTGGAAGGTCTTCCATTCTTCCATGTACAGTCACCCCTGTCTCCCAACAGCTCACCACAGTATTTGCTTTGGTTGGAAGCCTTATATTCTCTCCTTGAAGCGTGACACTTTTCTCATATATGAATCCTTAAATAAAGTATGTTTGAAGTGAATGAAGATACGCATAAGTAAAGCTGCCTACATCTAAAACAGTGCCTGAAAAGACTCTCTAGAAAGTCTACTGCCAGGTCTATTAGATCACCCACAATATTCCTTCTCAATTCTTTGCAAAGTGATACTGTAGATGACTAGCATTTAATTGCAAATACAATACTGTGGTAAATATTGTCACTTATAAGCATAAATATTCCATACTGTTATCATATATACAGACAAGGACCTCAGAAATATGTATTGTAAGATATTTTTATTGCACGCTAAATATAAAAACTTTTTTTCACATAAACCCCCAAATGTTACAGTGCTCAGAGACAGAATTCCCTTCATCGAGGGAGATGTTGCTTTGCTACCAGGACTGGTATTATAACTTCAGTAGAAGTTGTTCTGGGCCCTGCTGGAACTGGCAATCTGCAAGTCTCTAATGGAAGCAAATGATAGACTTCCTAAAGCGACAGTATCATTTCACTAATGTGCAACTAAAAGTATTCAAGTGAAATCTAATAGCTTTTACTTTCCAGAAACATTGTTAAAATAATTGCTCCCTCTTTTTGCAAAGTAATATTTCATGTAGCAGATTTTCTGGAAGGAAGGTAATCTAAACCATAACAGGAGAATGCAAATTTCCCAGACAATGCTGTAATAATTCCTGAGTGGTGTAACCAGAGGGTTTCAGAATACTAAGACACTGTGAGCTAGACAGAACCCACCTGAGGAAAACTGGTCTCTTTCCCATTGTCCAAAAGGCCGTGGGACTTAGCTCATATTGCTTGTTTTACTAAATTATTTGATCTAGGCATTTATTTTCCTGTGATTAAGGCAACAGCGTGATAGATTTGTTGTACTCTGGTGTTGTCTAATTTTATTTCCATTTTCACACTCTCAGATTTGTGTATGTATTTATACACATGAATACTTGGGTAGTGTGGGTATGTATATATATGTATATATGTATGTGAAGAAAGAGAGACTACATGAATAAGACATTAGTGATGTACAACTAAAATATGACAAAAAGCTAAAGTAACATTTAAAAAAAAAGCTATATATTTGAGCACTTTGACTTTCCTGGCATAAGCTGTGTTTCACAGTCTTGTTTACCATATTTATTTATTTTTCATTTAACAAGTCAAGAGGAATAGGAAATATATATGAAACAACACTGTAATATGTTCAGTATTGTACACTTCTGTGTACACTTCTGACCAAATAGGCAATAGATGTGTTTGTGTTTTATTTTTCTGAGTCTTCCTGACTCAAACCTCCTCTGTTTTTTATTACTAAGTGTAAGGTGACAATTCATTATCTCTATGAATTTGGCACAATCTTGTGCTGTGTTTTTGGTACCTCATTGTCATCAAGCGTGAGGAACACTAACCACTAACTTGGTCTCTGGTACTTCTCTTTGCTGCTGCGTCAGGAAAGGAATATAATGACAAATCAAGAGTTTTCCTGCTAGACCTGAGTCTATTCCCACTCCCAGCTGAAAAAGATACCTGGGGACTTTAGGGGAAGAAGGAATGAGGTGCAGGATGTGGGAGGGCTGTGCTCTGCTCACCCCACTGTGCTATAGGAGAGCAGTGCTTTCGGGAACTGCTGCCGACTCCCTGCTGCTGTGGGGCACCAGGCTCTCTTGTGATCCATCTGCACGGAGCCGTGGGCAGCAGCTGCCAGCCAGAATATGTAGCACAGTCTGGTTGTACTTCAAACACAAGTCGACTCTGCTGCAGCTGAGCCACTGTATTTCTCTCAGAGGCAACAAGTTACCTTTGCAGTCTGAACCCTCTGTTGGTTTCCGTGTTCTTGAGATTGCCTCCTGCTGGTGACCATTGCGTGGAGAAAAGTGGTACATGAGGGCACCTCGTCACATCAAAATGAGCATCAGGGAGGGGGTAATAACTTTTAGCCTCTCTAAAGCAAGGGGGTCTCCCGTTCCTTTATGGTCATATGGCTGTGGGCCTTACCACTGCTGTGTGATTACAGCCTTGCATTAAGCTGACAGTGCAGCTCACTGCCTGAACCTTGAAATTTAACACTCTACAAGTATTTAGCCTCCCTGAAATGCTGACAGAAACATTTGGTTTTAAGGTATATAAGGCCAAATTCTTCCCTCCCGTAATTTCATTGGCTTTAGTGAAATTATACCACAGAGAAATTTGTCACAGAAAATCCTAAAATAGTTCTTTAATCACTAATAACCTCTAGACACACAGTGCTGCATGAAATAAATAAATCCCCTTTTCAATCTTCAAAGTGTGTGTCTAATAAGAAAAGTGAGAGCCTATAATGTGGCACCATCATATTCAACTGATCTGCTTCCTTTCCGGAGCCAGAATCGCATTAGCTGGCTTCAGTGTCTGCATAGGATCCTTCCTGCTTAGCAGTGTTAGTAGCCCTGCAAAGCCAGCACCTGAAGGAAAGGAGAGTTGCATTCTATTCCAATTAATTTTGCTCTAAAATGATAGGTAAATATATATTAGTATAATATGTTTGTATCTATTTTTTAATTCTGTAATTCATTATTATGATTTTTTTTAAATTAGAATTGCTCTATAATGAAAACTCTATAATCTCTGTTTAAATATCAGCTACTCCTATGCAATCTCTTTGAGGGCACCAGGACAACCCAGATGATACTGACCATGTAATTAGAAGACAGTGGTGCTCATTGTCTGCTGTGCCCAGCAGAGCAGTTGCTGGGGAGTATGCACCAGAAATAATTCCATTTAAAGCTGGAGTCATCACAGCCCTGCGACACTATGGTAGAGAGGGCTTAACCTACTCTGAAGATGGTTTGAGTTTAAAGTTACTGCGACATAAACATCCAGCCTAATGATACCCAATTACCCCAGGTCACATTTCAAAGCAGGGATGTTCTTTACAACTAAGTGGCCGCCATCTGGACATGCTGTAAAGTCCATATATTAAAACAAATGTTTCTCTGGACTTGGTACGGCATAAACATGCATTTCATTGAGGCATATGTACCTAAAGTGTGAGCTGGGTTTGGTAAACGGGAAGAGATACAGATTTAAGTGATGGGCGAACCTGGGTACTGAAAAATAAGAACACTCATATCTCGAGCACTGGTCACATAAAAAAGGAAATTTTCGAATATTTTTAATTCTATAATTGTAGAATTTTTTATTCTACAAACTGGGCTTTTGCTCTCTTTTCTTCTTTGAGATAATATGCCTACTTGTTAACCAGGAATGATTTCGTGATTGATTTAAGGAGGAGATTTCATCTGTCTTTCAACTCTGTGTTGGCAGAACAAACAGAGTTAAGTTTCTGTCCTTTGTTTTTTCCTTGGGTTTTTGCTTCTGTTGTTGTTTACAAAATCTTGGGGGCCAGAATTCTTTTACACTGTTTTATATCCATCAGTGAACATGACCTAGAGGCTGAAACATGGGGGCTGCAATGTACTGAGTTTGAGTCCCCTGCAGCAATAGCAACAATGTATTATTTCTTTCAAAAAAGAATTATTTTTATATTCATGTTTGTATTAATGACTTGTATTCTGTTCTGTGACTTCTTTTGCATGGGGTGTCACGGGTGTGTTTTTTGAGAAGACAGAAAATGAGAAGTGTGAATCTTTAGAAATAAATCCTTGTTGCTGGATCATTCTACACATAATCCACAGAATTGGGACTTTTGTTTTCGCCTCACAGCTGTAATCATGTCTGAATTTATCTTTTCCATTAAGTTCCAGTCTGGTTCTTTTTGTTTCTTTTTCTCCTTTTTCTGCCTATGTGCATGTGTGCATACACACATACTTTGACTTGTCCTCATATGCCTACATATACACACCCTATTACAGGTAATAGGTAAGATATAATTTAATTTTCCAGTGCACACTGTGTGGCCTAAATCATATATATGCAGTAAATCCCCAGTGTGTTAAATTGCTGGGGAGATGTGCCTGAGCTCTACAGGCAGAGTGATATTGACACTGTCTTCTCCTGCACTGAATTGGACCTGTGGGGTTTTTCCCCATAGCATAAAACCCACATAAACCCGAACCAATATTCCCTTTATGTTAAACACTGTGTTGCAGTATGTTCAAATTATTTTGTGTACAGGCAGTTACAGGACTCTGGAGAAAGAGAAAAAAAGTATTGGTTTTTTGATGCATGATTTTTCCTTATTCCTCCAGTGGTTTCCCTTTATATTTGAGAAGCAGCAGCAGGTGTTTGTTTTATCTAACACCTCACTGAATTGATCTGCAGCACGACTTGAGCAAACTGTGTTTCTGCAGTACACCAAAGGTGCTTGGCTGCGACCTTTTTCATGTGTATGTGTGTGTGATGTTGAAGGGGACAGCTATAGCTTGTTAGAGATGATCTCCCATTTAAAACTGGCTCACCAGGGCAGCACAGTGGATTTCAACTGTACTTTGGGATGTTGGCACAAGGCACTCCCCTGCTATGTCGTGCTGCCCTGTTTGAAAGTGCTGCTGTCATGGCTGTCCTTCCCTCATTCCTGGAGGTACTGGAGATCTCCAGGGAGCACTATCTTTGTGAGAATGAGGTCTATGACACTGCAGGATGCAACCTGAGCATTAATGGGTCAGTGAGTGACAGCTGAGCCTTCTCTCTGAGGTACTGAGCTGGCTATCACTGCCAGGAGCACAAGGTCTATACAGCGAAGTGTGCCAATTTAATTTTGTCACATGTGGCCTGGGTTGTATAGATACGGCTGTTTCTAGAACTCTTTGACAATGCTAAAACTGATTCAGGCCACAATGCAACATTTAAGGATGCTAATTAGAAAATAATTGTGCTGGGTTGTACAGACTTTACCATTGTAATATATCTTGAAAGCCCCTATAGAATGGGAAAGAAGGTATTTTAATGCACTTTGCATGCAAAATGAGGCACTAGATTTTGTGATTTGTAACAAAGCACAGTACAGCTGCCATTATCCAGTAAATCAGAAAGCAAAAATAGTTCTTAAGCAGTTAGTATTCTACTTTATTTGCTAATTAAAATGGGGTTTGGAACTGCTCTTCAAAATGATTGCTCTAATTAATTTGTTGTTCTTTTGCAGTTCTACCTTCTATGCCATTTGAATACAAGGCAATCCCTTGTGCTTCTTGGAAGCATGACGGCCAACAGGGCATCCTTCCCTTCCTCGGAACAGCAGGCTTTATTGCTTGTCATTGTTTAATAAAATGTCTATTCTACCAGGGCTAAAAAGTCACCCATCTACACACTAGCACAAATTTATTTGCAATAAAATGCAAGTATAAACCCACGTTTTTAATTAACAGCAAATATTTGTTTAATTTATGCAGAATTGAAAGAAAAACAGATTATCACTTTTATAAGGCCTGTGACAGATTTTAGTTTTAATTACTTTTAAAGCTTAATAAAAGATGGTGATTATTTTAATTGCTATTCCTGTCACTGTGATATAATCTTTCATTTTGTGGTTGATGGATGGTATTTAAGATAAATACAGTTGCCTTTAAAACATGGCCTGCGTTACTGGCATGACTACGCAGAATACAAGATATCATGTATGAAAAGGGAATTAAGGGGGTGAAGTACGGAAGCAGATGCACTCATTTTACATTCATCAGAGTGCTCAAAAGTTTGAAAATTCTTCACATCAGTCAGGACATGGATTTAAGGAGGTATAATTCAAATATTGGTTGTGGATATCTTACCTGGTAGGGGTAGTCTTCTATTTTCTCAAACTGATCCTGCTATCTGCACTTATATGTATATTATGTATATTATACCACAAAGCCTGATTGCAAAGTGTTGTATTCAGTGACTTGTTCAACAGAGAATCATGTGTGTAATACTGTTTGTTCTATTTGTTAGAAAATTTGAATCAAATGTAAAAATAAAGAGTGGGTCTGGAACTGAAGTTCACTGAAGAAAGTGATCACTAGAAAAATCATCAGAAAAATCAGTAGAAAAAGAGATTCGAGATTATTGCAAAAGCTGTGTGATCAAATCTGCAATACTTACAAGTAGTAGCATGATCCCACAAGTATCATTGGAGTGACTTCTTAGCTATATTCAGAAAAAAGATGTTAATCTATCATGTCTTATATTATTTGACTAGTTGCACTTAGCATGGCTGACAAGAAAGTTTTAAACTCTTCAGATTTTCTTTGCCAGCACTTTTGGAACTAACCTCTCTTTTCTTAAGGAGGGCATAAACGACCATGATTACAGCCTGTTATAATTTAACGAATTTAAGATATTAAAGATGAATGGTCCTAAATTTAGTTTTGTGAGGCTTTTTATGCCTTCAAGCTAAAGATATGTCAGTGTAGTGGCTTGTGGGTTATGCTTGGTGCAGTATCTGGATCCAGGGTGTTATGAGCACTATATTAAATATTGGATAACTGTTGCGAAAATCCATTTTTCAGAAAAACATCTCTGTCAACCTAAACCTCCAAGCTATCTCAAGTTTGTCTCCCCATATCTATTTGGTTGGTTATTAAAAAAAAAAGTAAATATGGAAATGACCTCACAGTATCTAGGTACTCTCTGGTAAAGAAATTTCCATCAGAACATTGTTAGTAAATTATAAATCATGGAAAGGAACTGGCACTTATTCACCTTTCTTTTCTTGCCCATCTGTCTTTTCAACAGCATTCCAAGATCAAACAGATGCTTTTAAAGTTTTCTTCCTTAAAAATGAGCAAACAAAGTGACCCCTATGGATCCTATAAGACAAAATCTTCTCTGGGAACAGAGGCAGTGCACAGATTGTCTCCTCTGTGCGAGGTGCCTCTGACCTCCTTGCAGAGGGCCTCCTCTCTGCTGGGCACGTGCTGATTCTTCCTGAGATGAAGTCCTCTGTCCATTTCTCTATATCGCCCACCCTCATCTTGATTACCTCCACAAGGGTCTCTTTTCAACCCAGCACTAAACTGTTTATCGTTCCTGTTCCATTTTTTCCCCCCAATGATTTATTAAATTAATGACCCACATTTTCATTGCCGATTGTTTGCATTTTGCAGACAGCTGCAAGTACTTAGCCTTCAGTTTCATGCTTTACAACATTGTGACTTACTGCTGTAATAGTTATTTCCCATACATCTGGAATATAAGCTTGCATACTCAAGTCTTTGTGATCATATACATTTACATGTGCAATTCCTTTGCATTTCACTCCCACCACCGAGCAGTTTTGTAGCTAGGCATTCACAAAATACTACTATGACAACAACAAAATCTTTTTCAGTAAAGTCTGTGTTTTAAAATAGCAAAAGAAAGACTTCTCTCAGTAGCAGTAAGAGAAAAGAAATCCACATGTAATTTGCTTCCTAATTTCACTGTATTATTGCCATTCTTAAGTACCTGTTGTATACTCCTGCCTATCAAAATATGCTGATTTTCCCTGGTGTCCTTCAACACCTTATTTTAATGGAGGTGCTTATTTAAATTGACGTGTTTATTTAAATGGAGGTACTGGAGGTGCTTCCTGACACAAAAAAGAACTAACACATGTTTGTTCTCCTCCATAAGCAGCATCAGCTGATACTTCTACCTGGTAGAACAAATATGTTTATGGAAAAAGGCAAGAGTGTCTAGAAGGTAAAACACAAACTCTGAGTAGTCTGAGTAGTGATGAGCAAATGTGTGAGTTGCAGAGGGGTGCAATGGGAGAGGTTGGTGGTATGGAGAGATAGCTGAAACAAGCAGATGGCTTAAAGGAAGCTGAGAAAGGCTGTTAGCACATAAAGCAGCAGACACTTGATGATGAATTGCCATTTTGAGTTGCTAAGTTTTTCTTCCTTATTTAGCTAACCACTGTTCCAATAATGACTTATATAATATCTTCTCTGTGAAGACTTTAAGTATCCTTTAGATTGAAGGTACCTTTTTTATAGAATGAAAGCACAGGTTTAAAAAATCATTAAGGTCTAATGCAAGGAGAGGAAAAATTGGGATGAGACAAAGGTACCCATGCAACTTCCTTCCTTTTCCCTTAATCGAGTAAAAGTCATTCATTGCCCTATCAATGATAAATAAGACCTAGGAGCCCACAGAAGGCAGTCCAAATGGCTAGGCTGCTCAGGTTATATTATCTAGACCCATGTCTGAAATAGCTTATCCCAGCTTATCCCAGCTTTTATGTCCTGGACCTGGGCTCTATGTGACCCCTCAACTCTGCCTATCTTGCTGCTTGAGATGTTTCATTACAGTAGTATCCTGTCTATTACTTCTCAATTGGCTTTGTACAGGCCCCTTAACTTACTCCCAGCTTTAGTTTCTCTATCCGTGAAATCTGACTTATAGTGTTAACTGAGCTCAGAGCAGCATATCTGGGAAATAAGAGCTCATTACAATATATCAGGTGAAATACTAATTATCAAGAACACTCAAGAAGGAAACATCTTTTCAAAGCAGGACACAAACATTGCATTTTCCCGTGCAGGTGGAGTGCCACGCAGACCCCTCCATCAGGTTAGTCCTGCACAATCAGCACATCTCAGGATAGATGCTCTTTTCAGTATTGTCTTCATCAGACAGTATGGGTAATACATGGCAGATGTATGCGTGACAGTCACTGCTCATTTGGACAAAGTGTACTAAGGCAGCTGAAAGCTATGAAACATATGCATTCATGTGGCTGGGCCTGTGCTGAGTCTCCAGTCTTCAGTTGTTCGGTGTCTCCAAAGAAAGGCAAAGAAACTGGTAAAGAGTCTGGAGCACAAGTCTTATGAGGAGTGGGTGAGGCAGCTGGGGTTGTTTATCCTGGAGAAAAGGAGTCGACCTTATTGCTCTCTACAATTACCTGAAAGAGCAAGGTGGGGCTCAGTCTTTTCTCCCAGAGACCAAATAATAGGACAACAGGAAACAGCTTGAAGTTGCACCAAGCGGAGGTATAGACAGGATATTAGGAAAAAATCCTTCACTGAAGGGGCAACTAAGCATTGGAACAGGCTGATCAGGGAAGTGGTGGAATCACTATCCCTGGAAGCATTCAAAAAACATGTGGATGTGGTACTTAAAGACATGGTTTAGTGGTAAACTTGAAGTGCTGGGTTAATGGTTGGACTCAATGTTCTTAGGGTTCTTTTCCACCCTTATTGATTGTGTGATTCTATGAAATACATTCTGGATAAGACATAAAAAGTCTCCTTCATCACTGTTACCTAACAAGTTTTAATGAGAATAGTAACATACTGATGTGTGTCAAGGCAGAAGTGCATGCAGTCCTTTGGAACCAGACAGTATATCTTTGGTTTTCTTTTGCTAAATGCATTCCTTTAATGTTATTCTATAACACCTATTCATTACTGTTAATGAATATAGAAATTATGAAGAAGATATAGCTCCAATTTCCTACTGTACCTGAAAAATATTACTAATTTAAATGAGGCCATGCAAATGATAAAATTACAGCATCATACACTTTCACTGCAATATGATTGGATTGCCTCTCTAAATGGTTCATCATCAATCCCAATAAAGACAAAGCGTGGGTCTAACTGTTGTCTTGAATCCAATAGCTTAGTTTTATTGCCTTAGTAGCAGCTGTTTAAGTGCCCCTTCCTCTTCCATTCAGTGATGTGATACGCCTTTTTCATAAAGCAAGTTCATCAAACCTGCCAGGATTCTGCTCCAGCCCACCACAAGGGATCCTCTCAGTTTTAGAACTACACAAATGATTAAGAGGAACATAAATGAGTAATGAAAGTGTGAATGCCCACTATTTTCCCTTAAATTAATTAAAATTCAACAGAAAAAAAAGAGAATTAAAATCATAGAATAACCAGAGTTGGAAGGGACCCAGAAGGATCATCAACTCCAACTATTGGGAATATTCACCAACAGTTCTCAAGATGTCCGTCCATCCACAGGCCGTTACATTCATGAAAGAAAGACATACCAGAGTCAGAAAAATCCTGAAATATAAGAACACTTTGAAAGACTCCTAAAAATACTGAAGTACTAATGAACTCTTAAGTGAAGACTTTTGTTCTATATGGTTGTTAACTGCCAGGAAATTCCTGGACTGGACATCATTACTGATAAATCATGAAAATATTTAAGAAAAAAATCAATTAGGCATTTAACATAGTCAAGGCTCAAACTGAAAGGCAAAAATATAAATGTAAATATGTGTTACCAGGACCAAGAGTTCTTTTCAGTTAATATTTTTAACAGATGAATTTTAACAGTAGGCAGGAACTGATTCTACGTGATACTCTAGGTATATAAGTGTCATAACTTCTAATTATTGTAATTCTTCTTCCAATTTCACTATGTTATTTCAAGTAAGAAGCAGTGCCAATGTCTTAAATGGGGAAAAAAACACATATGGAAATTGAAGCCGATCAAAATTACGGTAAAAAGTGCAAATTATTTTATGGAGTTCTAATACAGTTTTTGAAAGAGTGATTATATAACCCACACTCAGGCAAAATTCCTTTTTTCTCACTTTAAATTATTTTTTAGTGGAAAATTCACATTTACTTTGATACAAAATCCCCTTACCTAAGATGTTTGGGAATTTGTAAGCATGTATACTATGAAACATTTCTTTGTAATTTCTGGGCCTCTGTCATCTCTGAGTTGATACAGAGTGAAAAATTGCTTCCTCTCTCTTTCATATCAGTCGCAATGGAAAAGGTACTGCTCACTATGAACACATTACAGGCCCTCTGGAAATAAGGGAGTTATTGTGTATTTCATTGGATGCCTAGGCCTTTTCTGACCACCTCCAACCCTATAGTACAGAATTTCAAGTTTTAAATGTCCTATTGTTCTATTTAAAAGGAATTCTAGGTATTTTGGTGCACGTCAGGAATATTTTAAAGAGTAGAAACCCCATTTAAATGGGAAAAGATAGCATTCGTATATCCCTCTTGACAGAGCAGCTTTAACTGTACCCCTTTTAATTGTGTGCAATAATGAAAGATCTACATAGTTTTATTCTTGTATATTACTTCCCAGCTAACCTAATTTATGAGAACTTTGGTAATTTATTGTTCAAATGCATATGAAATACCAGTAGTACACTGCCACAGTGTATTTCTGCTTTGTTTTCTAAAATTAAAATTATTAATATTCCAAGAGACTAAAATGTAATGCTATCATTTTGTTTTCAGAAGATTTTCACAAACATTTTATGCCACAAGGAGAATAAATATAAATATCCCCACTACAGTTATTGTACCTATTTTATTATAATCTTCTACTGGTTCAAATTTTTCAGCCTGGAGTTTCGCGACTTGGATGACAATGGTTATGCTGATGAAGTTGTTAAGCTAATTAATATATAATGAATTAATAGCTAGGTTTGTCTCTGCACTTCCATACTAATGTCCTGTAACAAGGTCTGTTTATAAACCAGCACTCATGATGAAAAAAGTACTTCTGTGAGCACAAGTCATTTCAGGCAGAAAATAAACTAATGCAGCAAGGTTAATGAAAAACAAACCCAACAAGGATTTTGGTGTGAATTTATACTTTCATCTTGACAGGTTTTATCATTGTCCTTTACACAGGCATAAAACAGTACCTGTTGAAAATCCACGAAAGCAACAGTTTATAGAAAATTCTATTAAACACTTCTCTCTTTGGCTTCATTCAGGGACCAATGAATTTATAGGTGCAATTGAGACAAACTCTCATAAATTATTTTTAAGTCTCCAGTGGTTACCACAGCATTCCACACAGCCATTCTATTTAGAAGACTGCTTAAGTGTGTACTTTAAGACAATGATTAGAAAACAAAATATTGCTGGCATGAAAATAATTCACACAATAATTTGCTAAATAAGCATGCTGCTGAATTGGGACATTTACTATCTGCTAATATAAATATTTGAGTCTTTTGTAGGCAAATGTCTAAGCACAGAACTTTCATCCCCCAATTTAGTAATTTGAAGAAAATATCTTACCCTATTTACTTGCAATCTTAATGGGGTGGGGATGTTTGCTATTTTTTCATAATCATGACATGAGTTTTTGAAGTGTATCCAATACTAATAAGTTCTCCAAATAATTTTGAAAATTTAGCAAAAATATACAATAAATGTCAGCCTTAATAAATTCACAGGTTTTTATTTTCTGGTCTCCTTGGAGTCTTAGGTGACATATTACATTTTTTTCTTTTCTCTTATTTATTGACTCACAAAAAATTTTTTTCAGTGAGAGTTTTCTGAGTCTAAGCATTTTGATTTTAGAATTTGTTTCTTTCTTTTTTTTTTATTTTAAAAGAAATTAGAGTTTCTGTGAATATACTTTCAGAAATTTAACTTCTGGAAAAGAAGACTGTATAGAGTAAAGAGTGAGGTTTGAGTTTGTTTCATAAAATCAATATCATATTAATTAATTTTTAAATAAAATATTTGCCTAGATTCTAGTGGAATTAAAGCAAACTCACTAAACGGGACTAAAACACTTTCAGGCTTGATTGTAAATGGGGTTTCATTGTGTTCACTTGAATCTTGTTTGATTTTTATTGTACAGTCTACAAAACCTGTAATCTCAATTCCATTATTGTACAACACAGGGACAACTCTCTCTATTTCTACAAACCTACTAATTAGTAAAAGCCTTATCTTTTTTAAAAAATGTATTTAAGATTAAACTATTTTATGGAAAGCTACACAGGCAAATCTATATTGCAGCTATAAATCTGTGCTTAAAAAGGGAGATTTCAAAACCATTGTTGCTATCATTCTTTCTTATCATCTACTGAATATGTTGTTCTGCCCAGGGTTATTTTATTTATGGCTTATTTGGGGGTCTTATTTATAGACATATCCTAGATCACAGGAAAGTTAAATCTTGAAGGGACGGTATGAAATTCATTGAAAACATATCCATATCTATTTTCCACATTTTTGTCCACTTGATAAAGGAATTACATAAAAGCTTTAGGAAGGAGACAGGTGCCTACATTTTGTACAGTGATCAGAATAGTTGAAACCACAAGGACTAAGAAATTCCCTGAGTCAACAGAATATTTTATTAGAATAACATTATAAATTCTAGCAGTTGTCTTTAATGAGTTCCTAAATAACCTTTAATAGCCTCTTTTATGAAATATAGGTTGATTTGATAGCCAGATTCATGGTGTCATTGGATTAGCAACTACCCGTTTCCCTAAATTAGGAGCAGTTAGGAAATGAATTATTAACAGTATGTGTGGAGTAGGAAAAATATTTCTGTGACCCTTTTTGCATTTTTATTTATTTCACAACTAGTAGTAAATTTTCCCATTATGCAATTGTGTCCCCCACATTGTGATTGTTCTTTCTAAACAAAATTTGTAAATGTGCCAGTGAGTCCTATTACAGTTTTGTATGAGGAGCAGATGTAAGCTATGTTTGACATAGTTTTAAATACTTCTATTGTTTCTAAATGGTACTATTTCATCTTTCTAACAGAGTAACTCTTGTACCGTTCCTATTAGAGGAGTCCGATGTCTGCATTCAAAAAACTCCAGAGAAGTTGCTATATATTCAAAAAGCTGAGAGAAAAAGTGGTTTGCAAAACCTTTAAAGCTGCCAAGTCAGTTTGGCACAGTTTTAACAGTGTATCTACATGACTGTAATCCACAAGTGCCAGTTTTCTGTGTGGAAAAGTAAATGTAGGCTCTTTAACCAGCCATTTTGAAAAAAAATATTCTGCTGCTCATTGGTTTTCAAGTTTGAGAACACCTCCCTCCAGTATTCTTTCACACCTATAATTTTGTGCTTTCCCACTGGGCATCTCTGGTGTCCACTATTTATGCGTTTGTTCAGAGCCCTCAAAAGCAGGACAGTGCAGCTACTGTCTTCCATTGTTTTAATTTTAGGTTTGTTCCCATTAACGTTTCATTGTAATACAATGTTATCAGAAGAAAAGAAAGGATTAAAATGGCACTTTGGATAACCTTAAGTTGATGACAAATGGGTAAAAATCAGGGCATGTAGTGTAAAGGCTGACACGCTTTACTAAGCTTGTCACGTTGGGCTCAAGTTTGGTGATAGACTATACAAGCTACCTATGTTGCTGTCTCAGTTTTAAGTTCAGTGTCTTATTCTTATCAGAAAAGCTATTGTTTCTTATAATTAAAAATGAGATTTTGTAGCCTCAGGGTTTCCCTGGTAAAGTTAAATTTCTTTTCTGCATATTGCAACTTGAAATATAAGAGCTCCCTCATCTCTGCTGTTGAGACAAGTGTTCAGTCTCTTAATTCTAGAGAAGAAGAAAGCAGAATGAGTTCCTCCTCGTCGGAATTTCCTTTTTGCTCTTCATTTTTCATCATCTGTCTTAATCTTAAACATGTCAACCAGACTGAAACTGAATGCTTGGCCCATCATTTCACTATGATTATGCCATGCTCTCTGAGGTGTAAACTAGCTTATGCACCAAGAAAAACCTGGCAACCCAGCCCATTTGTAAATTCTGCAATCAATGCTGAATGCAGGCTGTGATGACACATCAATGGCAGAACTTAGATGGTTTCTTTGTAGTAAATGGGAATCCTTGGATGAACAGCAGTCAGAACTTCAGCTGTAGTATAGACATAGGTTACCGTCGTTTTGTTTATTTTTACAGGTTTTAAAATAATTTTTCACTCCAGTTATAATCACAACCTGAAAGAAATTTTCATATATTGTAATAAATCCTTTGAGCTACTGCGTAGTTGGAAAAATGAAGCCCTTTAAAAACCATTAGTATGTATAACAGTAACTTTTCTCAGTGCACAAGGGAGCTACAGAAATCTATTCAGTGAGCTGCTGTCAGTGAGTAACAGAAAAAGGACCTATATATGTTATGACTAAGACAAAATATCTGACTCTGAGTGAAGTTCAAAAGCATGACAAGCAAGCTGATTTCTGATAGGATATAGCTTGTGCCACCAGGTCATAGTCTGAATGTAGTGCTGCTGGATGCCTAAAGCAGTTTCCCCTCCTTTGGTGGAATTGCTCTCCTTTTGGTTTAGGACACCAAAGCAACCTTGGGTTCAGTTTCTGATCAGAAGTTGGTCCACTGATTGCACAGTCATTAAATTGCCAGTGATGCCTTTCTGGTGGTAACAGAGCCCTTCATAAACTCCCAGCCCTGCACAGCGATGATCCCTGTGCCAGGGACTGCAATGAGAAAGGGAAAGTTACAGGATGCAAATATTTTTATTCTTTATTTGTGTTTTCAGTTGGGTTTGAATTTGAAAGCTAAAATTGAAAGCATAATATTGAAGTCTTATTTTAAGATAAAATTCTTAGCTTTCAGTATTATAAAATTTAGTCTGTAGAAGGAGGAGCAATGCTAGGTCATGAAAATCTTGGTTATTGTTTCTGTGCTTTCTTTCTTCAGAATTTCCTTTCTTAGGATGAGTTAGGAACTTTCAGTGCGTGTCAGCTGAGGTCTCTAAGCAGTCTCAATTCAATCCAGATAGCCTAGTTTTCACTAAACTCTGAGAAAAAACAGCTACTTAGTGAAGCCAAGAAAGGCAGCTTCTTGGCAGCTTCTTAGTGAAGCCAAGAAATGCTTAGGCCTATACTCTCTTGCTGGGCAGTTCTAATGGTAGAGACTACTAGTGGTCTTTCTGAGCAGTGTGTTGAAGTTAAAACACGCCGATCATGATGGCTTTCCAGGCATTTGTGAGATTAGTGGAAGCCCTTAGGAATGACTTTCGGAATCAGGATATTCCACGTGAGGTTTCTAGGAGGTTTCAGCTTTTTATCACCTCTTAAAACAATTTAAAAAAAAAAAAAGGAATTTTCTAAAGATTGTATTTTACACTCATTCTCAGAACGATCATGGATGAACGGGTGTAGCAATGCTTACAGCTCATTGACTTTATGTGTGAGTGAATACAGAAATATATTGTTCCAAGAGGTAAATACTGGCTTGTGCCAACTGTAGTCAACAGCACCATTTTGCATGTACAGTATTACACTTCAGCAAAGCAAAGTGGTAACAAGGACAGCACAACTACAGTCATTCCTGACATGAGTCTTCATTTGGCTGCTCATAACTGCCTGGAGACTTAAATCATTCTTGCAAACTTTGAGATATTAACAGGGTAATATTTTATTACCCTGTATTTTTTAATCTTCCTTTCCTTCTTTTGATTTGTCTTGAGTGGATTTGTTTGCTGTTTCCCATCCTTCCATGGGACGTGCATTCTAGAACAATAGTACTTTTATTCTTTAGTTACATTTCCAAAGTCAGATAAGAATCGGGGATTTTTTCCGAGGCAGGATGGTCTTTCACATGAGGATCTCTGTACAGATGTTTAAACTAAGCTTTTTAATACAAAGCAGATGAATGTAAAACATAAAATAAACAATGACATAAAAATGACCAGCCTAAGACACCTTCTAAGAGTCTTACCTTGAAAATAATCTTAAAATATGGTTATTTATTTCTGTTCAAAACTGAACAATTCTATAACTGTGTAAAGTACAGGTATTTTCAGCTACATTGTGGACCTGACTTGATTCCATTCTGTATTTGAAGCTCACTTTGGAGTAAATTGAGCACATAGAAACTTGAAAAAAAAAATAATTCTGGCATTCAATAATAATAGCCAGAACCCTGCTTCACTACATTTGGTATTTCATCTTCCATATCTAATCAACTTGTTTATCACTGGTCAGTTACCAATTCCACCTTTTATTTCACTAGCAATACTTATTATTTTTTGAATGGTTGTACTAAAGATACATTTTACAAAAGTATTGCTCTTAGAGAAATATTCTATATCTATTAACCTGAATTTGTGACATTGACTTTGAAAGAGAACTGATGTGAATGAAGGGAAATATTTTCTTATCGTGACTGACACTATTATTCTGTTATGGTATCTCTGCCTTATGAATTTAAATCAATGAGAGAACAAAACAACAGTAAAACCTTGTTTGGTCTTCCTTCCAGCTTTAATTTTGCTTTATACATTGACTGTGCGCCAGTTAAATCACCTTGCATTTATTTAAATGCTTTGCAGGTTTTCTCAGCCATAGATTCTATTTTATTTTCATACCAGGAGTTACAAGAGTCACATCTCTAATGTTTGACCTCTGTTAGCTGCAATAATATATACCACAGACTCATCAAAACTGCCTGTATTACTAAAATTCAGTCATTTAGCTTGTGTGAAGAAGGTTATTCCTGCCTCTTTAACATTTTAGAGGTAGTTTTATGTTTGCCTGAATATATCTCAACAACTAAGGGAAGTTTGCAGTTGTAGTTGTTAGAGAAAATGAGAAATACCCTACTTCTTTATTGATGTAGTGCATTTATATTTACATATCACTATGCAAAACTTGCAGTTATTTTTCATATAGTCTAACAGTACATACATTTTAAGGGGCAGAAGAAGAGCAGAGTCTTAGGCAGTGAGCAAAGTAAACATCAGGTGAAAGACAAAAGCCTGGAAGAATTGATTATGCCACTTGGCTGCTCTCCTGAGGAAGATAAAAGAGGCCAGGACATGCTCTGCTACTTCCCACATGTAGAAGTCAAGCTTGGAAACAATACTCTGACATCTCTGCCATGCAGATAACTCCAGCAGGCAAGTCTGCTGATTTAACTATTCACATTTCGTATTTTTTGTGCCCACTGATTGACAGCTACAGAACATATTCTACCAGCTTGATCTTTGTGTACTGGCTTCAATGCAAAATAAAGAATTAGGATAGAAAAGGGATGAAATTGAAAAGATTAAGAGATTAAATAAAAGATTAAGATTCCTGAAGGCTGCATATTCTGTCAAGATAATGCAAGAAGAACTTGAGTCAAAGTGTTGAGTGGTATGCACACATTCAAGGACGCTGGAGACTGTATAAACCTCTACTGTTCAAAGCCTGCTGGGAAATGTAACTCCAAAGGAATAGCACTTTACTGATCCTCAGTATTTGAGCAGCTGGGTTACAAATGTGGTGTAACCTGCTGTGCTGTAATACCTCCAAGCCAGCATACCAAAGGATAGCATGCTATTTACGTTCCATTCCCTATAAATAAAATGTCAGCTAAAACTCACATCACCAGGTTTTGTGCTGGATCAAACTGCAGGTACTATGTCATGTTTTGCCATGGTCATTGTCTGGGTAACAAAGAACCTGAACTGTACAAGGTATGAGTTCACCCTGTAATAAGCGTAAAACAACGAGCTCCATTGTACATTACCGGTCCATAATCATCCCAGTAAAAAGTTACTCAGTCTCTGAAAGTTACCATTTAAAATGCTAGTTATTAGAGCTAACACTCTAAGAGGAGAACAGCATAGCAATTTTAATATCCTTCTATATGTTGGGAACTCCAGTTGATATTGCATCAAAATGACCTCTGATCCACGCCACAGGATGACCCTGTCCATGGAAGAGGTTCTCTCATTTTGGTCATTCAGGCTATTGTAGAATTTTCCTACAAGAAAACAACTCTATTCATCATTTGTACTGTCGAACAGAAATGAGGTTCACTTGAGAACTTATTGCTGCAGTTGTTGATAAAGGAAAAGTCACACATACGGTGTCATCAATGGTATCAAGGAGGCACTGCCTGCAGGCTTCTCTATCACAAGGAACTGGCAGAGTTTATCCTGCAGCTGAGGGGTTTATGCAGCACAACACAACCTGAAGGCCACACTGGGTGTGCAGCACAGCACAGTCCTGCACCTGCTCAGGTAAGTGTTGGATGTACACTGACTGTGAGATGTACAGTGATTGCTGGGTCAGAACTGCTGCAGGAGCTGGTTTGGTTTTGTTTTACTCTGAACTGTGACACTTGGGTAGTTCAGAAAGTAGTGATTCCTAAGATGAATATGAAACGCCAAGTTGCACTGAGCAAAAAAACATTGGAAGGGCTGTATATTCCAGAGAAACAAAACAAAATAAAAGGGCAAAGGCATTACAGATTAGAAGTCTGCCTCAAATTGTGTCACTATAGCTTCTCCCTGCCTTCACTGGGAGCCAGGCTGTCCAATGGTAGTATTAGGATCTGTGTATGAAGAATCTGGCTGTGACAGTTTCAAAAATAAAAGTCAGTAACAAAATGGAAGAGCTCTGAGATAAACCTCCAGGCCTTGATATCTCATGTTCTCAGGGTATGATGATCTATCTGTTGCTCTTAGCCAGGCCTTTTCCTTTTCCAGATAAGTGAGATACAAGCATCCAGACTTCCTTCAGGTGATAGTGTGATCATTTGTAGGCTCTGAAAGGCAGGTCTGAGAAGTAACCTTTACAGAGATCATTCTGCCTCTGTCCCATGGCTGCACTGTTCCTCATGACTTCTGTCACCATGGTCTTCCTTACGCTTGGATCCTCCTGGGTGGAGCAGAAGTCTGTGAACCATTCAGCTGAAGGAAACTCACTAAGTTCTCAGAGAATAAGTTCAAGGCTAAACTATTCCAAAGTCATCCAATTCTTTGCTCTGCCACCTAAGAAGAGGAAAATAACAATATCATATTATTTCAATATGTTTCATGTCACCAGTTTTCTAAAAGAAAGGTGGAAATTTAAAGTTTTGCCATTGTCTCTTCTGAATACACTTGAGAACTACAGCTTACTTCTGTAAACATAGCATGTCACATCTGCAGGACATTCAGGCATATGCAGCAAAACATAAATGTGCACAAACTCCTTTTCTTGCATTCAAAATGGAGAAACAAAAAAGCTTATAAAATGTAAGTTATGATCTGTGCACAGGTAAGGAAATTGCAAAATACAGTGAGTTCAAAACAAACTCATGAAAAATTGCACTGAGAGGGAAAGATTGTATCAGCTAAGCTACCTATTAAAGATGTAAGTGAATGTAAAAGATGAAAAGTATGAAATGGCCATTAGATAGAATAATTGTTGGGAGCTAAATTATAGGAAAGAAACAGGAAATGAAGAGGAGACTCAAAAAATAATAGAGAAAGGGGGGGGAAAGTCTAAAATAGCTGCAATTGTGGGATTAGGAGAGAGAAGTACATTAGCAATAAAAATAGTGTATTTTAATCCAGTGGTAATTTAGATAGTGTGAATTCAAATCTGCAGTCCTGAATTCAACATGGCGTCAACAGAATTAGCCTTGCTGTTGCTTTGCAGACACTTATAATGTGAAATCTAACCACCAAATGACATGAGAAACAGCACACTGCCTATCTGGGAACTGTGACCATGGGCACAGGAGCATACTTCTCTGCTTAAGAGAAGTATCACTGGTCTTTGATATGCATTCCTACAGGGAAGGGCTTTAACACTAAACTTTTCCTCCAAAGACTCACTCCATATTAGGAACATATTAAAGACAAAGGATGCTGCAGGAAGGTGATTGGTGACCTTGCATTGAATTTAATCTATTAGAGCAGAATTATTTTAGGTGGCATTCATCTTACTGAGAGAATTATTTCCTGGCACTCATTACTGTAGCAAAGGAACACATAATGAACATTAATAGAATGTTTTCATCATCATAAGCCTTATGTGAGCTGAGTAAGAATTAGCCCCCTTTTGCAGGTGGTGAACTAAGCCCAATCCTTCAATAAGATGAACGTGTGCTACATAGTGTTGTGTGCCCTCATCTCCCATTGGAATTGCAGAGCAATGAATGCCTTAGAAAAAACTTTCAGACACCTAAGCACTTTGTTTAAGTGATTTGCTAGAAGTTCTACATACATGGCATTCCTTACTCTCAATTACATTAAAACCATGTTACATGCACTGGGCAGGAAGCCAGGGTACACAGTCTGAATCCTACAACACCAACCCTACAGTTCTAACCTAACTTAATAACAGGATCATTCTTTCCCCTTTGTAACAGGCTCACAAACAAAACCACTAGGATTTTTGGCAAAAATGGCACAAATGACAGTCTGTCAATGAGGGCAAGTGGATAAAAACAGGAAAACGGTGGGTGGTTTGTGCCCATGTGTGTGTGTAAGGAAGCAGGAGAAGAAAGGAGTGATTGAGAGGATGTGGAGAAGGTCAGTAATAGCAGAAAGTGAGGAGAGACAGTATATGTAATAATAGTAGTAGTAGTGCTTGCAAAGGAGGTCATTATGGGAGTGACAACGCAACAAATGGTAAGACAGGATGTTGTACATGTTTTTAAATGAAAAAATGTTATTTTTATCCAGACACAGGTAAATCTCTGGGAAAAGAAGTCATATGTACCTTAGAACACCACAATAGCTGTAAATACAACGTGATTTTTACCACATTTTGGGATTTATGTTAATTGTCTTTTATGACTCATGTATTTTCTCCTCATCATGTTACAGTGTTTATATTGATTACATAATTATGAAATGTTAAGATACACTTCATTATATAGATCCACTGCTACAGTAACCATTGTGGTTTGGGATTTGGTTTTTATTATATTTATTGTTATCATTCACAGAATTTCCCTTCAGGTTGTCCTAAGTCCTAGACAAGCTTCTAGAGAACTTCTTGAGGGAATACTGGTTAAAAAGATTTCAAAGACTTGGGAATTAACAGTGTAAAATCAAAGAGCATTAGACAGAGGCTTTGATCTTGCAGCTTTGTGTCCTACCACCTTTCCCCACTCTTTTTGAAACCCCCCACTTTTTTGCTGAAGCCACCTACTGCCCAAAAAGCAAGGAAGAATTTGTCTAAGAGGGAACACATGTTTATCCTGCATCATCACTTACACATTCATTTATATTAGATGGTGTTTCAGAGAATTCCTTCCACCTGCCAGGTCCTATGCCTTCAATGGTGGATATACCTCTGTAGCAAGGGAAGATGGACTATACAGACAAAGGCATAGCCACATGCCTATTGACAAAATAAAGACAAATTTTCCTGAGAAAAAGTTATATGTTTTGCCAGAACATCTCATACTGCTCCTCTCAGGCCTACAAGTACTTCATCAAGTATGTGAAGTTCTTCTGAATTTTGAAAGTTTACTACAATATTGTTAAAATTACTATGATATTGCACTTCTCTGAGTCAATCACAGGAGAAGTGATAACAAACCAACCAACAGTGGGGGAGAAAAAAAGTGATCTGGTAGACATTACTTACTGGGCTGAATAGCAGCCGACCCGTCATCCAGTCTATTAACACTGCAGTCACTCACCATAACTTTTAACCTACATTGGCCACTGGCTACGTAATTTCAATGAGAGAATATAGTTTGTCAAAATATCGGCTTTTCCTGTTACAAATACCATTTGGATATTTTGCATGTCGCTTCTGGAGGGACTGGTCACTTTCTGAAAGTGTGTTGCAAACACCTCTCCAAAGTGACATGTCTCGTGTAATAGCCACAACCTCTCTCTTATTTTTGTACAGCAGAAAAGCAGTAAAACATATTTTAAATAATCCCGCTTTATGTTTAAACTCAGTGCTGCAGAAAGCTGTCATGGTAATTTTGATTTCAAAGGCTGAAAGAAAGGGGAAATGACCTTTATTCCTGGTATAATGTGAGTGGATCATTTTTGTGATTGCTGTATAGAGAACTTTGATGTTTTCAAATAGAACCGTAGTATATTATTCACTGTTTACTCTTGAGAAACCACACACACAGCATAAATGTAACTTGAGTTTAGAAAAAAATATATGCACACACACAAACACACACACAAAGATCAACTCGGGTACTGGAGAGAATATTGATGTGCAGTAAATTGGAAGAATTTGATCTCTACATCCTCCCCTGTGTGCTTGGTTTTATTCCTTATGTCCTTTGAGCTGTCTGTTATTTTAACATAGTGCCAGGTATCAGAATACTATACAAATAATACAGTGCCTCAGTTGAAGGAGACCACAAGAGCACACGAGTAATAGATATAAATTTGGACACACTCAAGACTAAGTGTTGCAAGAACAGTAAGGCTTCTGGCAAATTAGTTTGACCCTCACAAAATATATTTTTACTGGAAAATAGGAGCAAGATGCTTTTTAAGGACCGCATTAGCCAATGCTGCAGTGCAATGATGCGAAGACAAAGCTGTGAAGGAAGTTGTATGTGATCTGCTGTAGGAATTCAAGTGAGATTGGCAAAGCAATCATACTATGCATATGAAAGTCTATGAGCACATTACTGAATATCAGAAAGCAAGGAGCAAGAAAGGCAGAGCAGTAATTCATTTTCTCTAGGAAATTATATCCCTTACTTTTAAAATCTACACAATAGCTCAGTTGCAAAAGCAAGGAATGAAACAGTGTGATTAGGGCCACCTGCGGCCTATAGATCTGCTTACACCTGTATGGGAAATTTTCAGCAATGATATTTATTTGTTGTTATAAGAGTATGTTGTACTGCTGATGTCATTAGATTATTGAGCACTTCCCAGCTGGAATTGGTTGAATGTGAAGAAATCCTTAGAAAACTTAATGAAATCCATAGTTCTCATACATTTCAATTGGGATTGTTTATTAACTGGTGTTATTGGCACAAGGTCAAATATTCAACCTGCTCCTGTTATCGTTTTAGTCTTTAAGAGCCTAGGGATATTAGTGGTAATTACTTAATTGGAATTTCCCTTCAAGTAGATTTAACAAAATGCCAAATATGAGAAACTAACTACTTGTAAGAAATTTGTGGTATGCCATCCTTGTATTTGGCTGTGTATGTTTTGCTAATAATAATTTCTTTTGTTATCACTGTGTCGCAACTCCAAGAACCAGAATTTTAATGTTAGAACATTCTATAGTCTTCCCTCACTCATTTAAAGTAGAGTCATGAGAAAACTCCAAAATCCTCAAAATGTAAAACAAGAACAAGAAAAAATTATTAAATACATTCTGTACATAATATTCCCAGCAGCTCACATACAAAACAGGTTGATTCTCTTGCCATTCTATCAAGATTGGATTGTCTGCTTACCATGTGAAACAAGAAACAGGGAGGATGTTACAAATCAAAAGGAGATATATAGACAAAAAATACTGGAAGGAAGATGAAGTGTGTTTCTCCTCTTCTCCATGTCATAATCTCTGATGTGTTCCCTAATTGCATTATAAATTGGTCTTGAAATATGTAATTTCCAATGTTTTTTGCTCAGTGATCAGAGAGAAGTAACTTTTTCCACTAAAATCAGATGACTCTTTCAGTGGTTGAATTAACATTTCTGAATACAAAATACTGCATATTACTTGGTCCAGTGAAGTATATTTGACTTAATATTATTCAACAGGGTAATTATGGAGAAGATATACAACCAAACAAAGTAAATTAATATCAAATCTTAAAACCAGGGAGAAACATTTTACTTGCATATCTAATCCTGTAGTGGGTTTGGCTGTGGGTGGAAACAGAAACATATCCTCTAGCTGATTAGCTTTGCAGGAAAACAACCCAACTTCAGAACATGGGTCCAAAACAAAAGGACTTGAAAGCTTTGCTATTGTTACTGATGGACTTTAAAAGTTCAGTTAGTTAAACGAATGAAGAAAATCACAGCATCTGCTGAGAAGGTTTGAAGAGTTTAAATAAGCACCTTGTGAAAAGCCGCCTTTACTGTACAATATTTTTCCTAACCATTTTGTAAGGAAAATATCTCCAAACCTAGTTTTATTATCAAACTCTGAGGTGAAAGAAGCCCTAGAAAGTCAAATATTTCTTTCTGTAGCAAGGATGACACCCTTAGACCTACTGAAGCAGGCTCTGTACTTGTACAAATTCTTTACTTCTTGAAAAATGTATTACAATGTATTTTTAAAATATGGTGTTTGGAACAGAAATAATGTGTAGATTCACCCTTTTGTCTCTCTCCAATGCTACTTTTTGTACTAATCCAAAGGAGGAATGTAAATCATGTTTTGTCAGAAATCCTGGCTACAGATATAATTACTGAAGTCTAGGTCTTTGTAGTTCACAACTGGTTTCTGCAGAGATTGATCACTAGAATGTTTCATTTTGTTATGTGTACTAGATTACCTGAAGACAGGTCTTTTACTATTGTATGAGAATTATCAAGACTTAGAAAGATACTCTTGAAATAAGAAGAGCCAAATTGTTGCCATTGCAGACCTGTTTAGTAGGACATCTTTGCTATTCCACTAGCGCTCACTGCTCCCAGCCTGACTTGGCTTCTTGCATTTGTTCTTCTCTTTTCCCTTCCATGAAGTGCTTCAGTCCTTTCATTTACTAATGTACTAACAGAACAGCTATTCCACTGCAGTTTTCTTTTTTTCATTATTTTTAATGGTTTCTTTCATGTATCTTCTTAATGGTGTGGACACACAAACAGTCAAATCGGTAGGACTAAGGTAATGGCAATGGCAAGAGCAAGAATAAGAAGCACAGAGCATTGCAGGGCAGGGTTTTCTTAAACTGGTTTCCAGCTGGCCTTCTCTGGTTCTCAGTTCTCATTTTCTCTTCAGAGAAGCAAGTGTAATTTATGGCAAAATACGACTGTTCCTCACCCAAACTCAGTTATAAGGAGGAACGAACAACAGAGTGATGGCTTGGGGATTCAGGCTCCTGAGGTTACAAATCTCTGCAAACTAATTAAAGACTGGTATTAAGTAATCATCACTCATCCCTGAGACCTGTATCTAAGCTGAAGAATACTCTTCAGTGTTTAATTTTTAGCTCATAAGTCTAACATGCATCAGAACTGCAGAATCAATGTGGGCAAATGGCAAGGAAGGTAGGGATACAGCTGAACTGCCAAAAACTTCAACTTTCCCTACCTGATGGCTGCAAGGTCCTAGGAATGAAGTGATTTTACTGTTCAACTATGTGCTTGCAAATAATTTTGTCTAATAATGTACTTACAAAATTACTGAGTAAAAAGTGTCTTGAAAAGCCATCAGCTTGGCTGAAACCTACCTCTGAGTAATGCTGTGGAGAAAAAAAATTAAAGATGGGAGAGAAAAGCTCTGTTTTCACTCTCTTTGTTCTGCATTTGTATGAGGATGAAGTAGGCTGCACTGCAGAACAGTAGTTTGTCACAGGAGATATCTCAGCTGATAAAAAGAAATAACCTTGTCACCTTCTGTATCCTTTGCTGAAGTTAACATGTCATTATGCTTCTGGTATTTTATGGTGAGACACTGAGACAAGCTAACATTTCTTTTGTCTTTTTAGTTTTCGTCCTCATTGTCAGAACCTTGACCTCTAGGCGTAATGTGGGCCTTGAACTAAGCATCTGCTCTCTCTCTGGATTTTAGATATTTGCACCTTTACTAGGGACTTCAAAACAGGAGTGTAACCATGTTCTTACTAACCCTGGTATAAAATAGGGATCATTACAATACAGTCAGTGGAATTACTCTGGCAGAAAATGGGGGTAAATGGGGCTCTAGATTGTCCACAGATTTTCAGACAATTGGAAAAGATGTTGCAGTATGTCCTCCAATTACTATTAACAAAAGTGCTCTTCCCCACATAGCCATTTTTCTCAAAATGCCAATTTCTTTTGAGCTCTGCTTCCCATTAAGACTTCTCCTGAATGAGGGTAAATGAAAGTGATGTTCACTTTCATCAGCTGAGCAGTATGAGAGGACTGGCCTTGCTATTACTATGCACTCACAAGCGGCTCAGAAGCAATTGAAACACACTTGGTTGTCTAATTTGAAACTTTGAAAAAATAAAGAAAAGGTTTTTTTAAGGCTCAGCTCAGTAAGAGAATAGCCTGTGCAGCAGCATTTAAAACTTTCAAGTGCTTTTTAGAACAAAATTCTTGATAGGAATTTTTCCCTCTCTTCTCTTTTCTAGCATCCAGGATCTGCTGTATTTCTCCTTTGAGAATTCATAACAGCAACAGATATCTTAGATGTAAGGTAAGAACTGTGAGAAAAGGGTTTGCCTTTATTATTATTAACACGACCAATTTGTACGGCAAAAAGTAGACCTGGTCTTGGTAGGTGGGTGAAGTGTAATGTTCAGCTAAACTGCACTGTAAAACAAGCTGTTAGCTTTGAACAGTGATCCCAGTCTGGCCAACAAATTAAATAATAAATTTCTGCACTGAGGTCTCTTGGTAAATTAATGAGTGAAATCTGTTGGCTCTTGTCCTTCTGGGAGAAGTCTTGCTTATGGTCAATGAGCCCAGATCTGACTTGGACACTCAGAGCTAACCCAGTGGCCAGGGACCTGGCAGTCTGTTTAAACAAAACCAATTTTCATCTCTGTAATGTCAAATTTATATCTATTTACACTCCCTTAGATATGCTTAGATTAAGAGTGACAGAATCTAATTTAGGAAATGTTATTAATCACTGCTGAATCGAACCCTCTATCTGTTTTCTAAGGGAAATTAAATAAAGAGAAGTCTTGTTCATATTTATGAGGGATTTTCCTCTACCTCAGAAGCCTAGCTTCTGGTTTATTGTTCCTAAACAGCTTCTCAAAGGAATGTGAGCCAATAAGCTGTTTACATCGGAATACAATGACACATGTATTTTTTGTGTCAATACATAAGCAGCTGCCAGCTGAGGAGTACCCAGCACCAGATCTCTTGGACTGAAGTGTTTGCATGCTCTGTACCTCACTCAGTAAAACCATGTCCAAGGGGAGAGAATATGCACGTAATGGAAAACCTTAACAGTTTATTGCAAAGTCTGTGCTTTATCAAATTTAATGCATTTATTGGTACAGTTATTCTTGTGCTTTTTCTGCTTATAGGCCAGTTATTGCCCATCTGGTCTTATCAGAATTCATGAACAGTAGAGTTTGGAAAAAATTATGATGGCCAAATACATTTTTAGTGCTAATATGAAGATGTGGTTCTAAAACAAAACAGTTACAAAAATTTATAGGAAATTTTCTATAGAGAACAGTTGAGTCAAAAGGATTGAGACTGAGGCAATCTGATTTCTAAGTGGCTTTAATTTACTTTAGCAATCATGTTGAACTTACTGTTATGGCTAAGGTAAATAAAAATTGTTTGTGTGAGAAAATATTTACTATTTTGCATCCTTGTAGTATAAATCCTTTTTGGTAAAAATCTGATGGAAATCTGCAGTAACCTTCAGTGTCTACAGAGAGTAAAGCTTTCTCATCAGGAAATCTCAAAATACTACACAAACCCCAAAAGTAATGGCTTTGTTTTTATGGGAGAAAGTGATAGAGAGTTTGTTCAGGCCATATGGTTGCAGATGGGTAGAAGTGAAATCATCTGAAGCTCTATCCATTTGGGTTTTTTTCCTCTTACTCTCTTAAATAAGTTCAGTATAGGTATTTTATATATATTTACAATATTCACTGTATGTGTATGCTTTTTGGGTTTCCATCAAGTTTAGTCAGTATGAGTAGAGTATGTCTCCATATGAATACAAAGACGATGATCTTGGTTTCATGAAAAAAAAAAACAGCTAAAATCCATCCCAACCTGTTTGGAAACTCATACCTTCACTGGCACCATGTGAACTTGATCAGTGTTTTCCCCTTCACCTTGTCTCTTCTTATTACCTTAAATTTGAAAGAAATTCCTGTATTTTGATTATAGCTACTGTAGGAATTCAGTTAAAGGAATTCCAATTACCGCGAGCTACAGGAAAACATTTTATAGAATCTTACCCTAAACTTGTGTATGTCAGAGTCTGAGCATTTCATGAGGTTTCATACACCCTCAGTCAATGTTGCAGTTTGTCTGCATCAGTGATGGGATCTAGTATTGTAGGGGCTGCAGGGATGTGTGTGCACACTCAATGTGCTGCACAGAGCCTCTGAGCCCTCGTCCTTCAGGGGTGTCATATGGATGTAGGACTCTTTTCAAATTAATAGGATCCAAATTGGGCATAAGATTATGAAATTAAAAGTTTCAAAGCTGCTTGACATGAATTCTCTTTTAAAATAGATGTAATCAGTGGGAGGAGAGTTTTTCAGGTGTTGATTTTTTAACTCCAAAGTTAGCACAAATACTCAATTATGTTGCTTGGGATTTCTGTCTTGGCATTCTTCTGTTGGGAAGAATTATACTAATAAACCTACCTGACATCTTCAAATTATCACATTGCTAAGTCATTGTCTTTAACGTCTTTCTAAATATTATTTTTTGTTGTAACGATGTCTAGTGGTTAACATATAGGCTTGAAACAGAACCTTCCATCGGGGAAATTAGCATTTTAGTCTTACATGTTTAATATTTCTCATGTTACCATTTTAAAAAGAAGGGTTTATCAAACCAGTTTTAAGAAACCAATGTTCACTGTCTGAAGGAATGTGACCTAGTTCTGTTTACTACCATTCAAAGTGTAGAAATGCAGAGATACCCTGGATAAGATAGACACAGACAACATTACTGGAGTGGTTTAGCAGGATTGCTTAAGAGGATTTGCCTATTCTTGGAGGCCTCCTTAACTTTGCTTCACGGCTCCTTAATGAGACTACTGGTAAAAATTTCAATATACCCTTTCAAGTATGACAAGACTGACTGTAAACAGCTCAGTAGCACTCAGAGCACATCTTTGATTCTCTGGTTTACCTACTTGACTCTATTCAGTCTGTCTCTTCACAACACCCTGCCTAAATAACCTTGAGAAATGTAATTATACACTCACTATTGATTAGTAAGGATCCATATTTAATTATGCGTAACATGTTTCACTTTTAAACTTTTAGTTCTTTGTGCATCAACACTTCATGTCAGACTGCAGTTTACTTTCAGCCATTACAGTGAAGATCTTCATAGGAAAGTGAGGCTTCCTCCTTCCTTAAATTGCTTAAGGAACAGACTTATTTCCTGTTCCTCTATCTGCATTCAAGCCAACATCCTCCCTTTGGTGCAGAAGTGTGACCAGTCATTCCTCATTGAAGGATTTTATTCATAATTTTTGCTAGGAAAACAGTTTTGCTGAGGCAGTGCTTTGAGGTCTTTGCATTGAATCTGTACTGCAGTCTCAAGGGACCATGTCAGTTAAATTTGGACCTATTGCTGTAGCAGTTTCTTTATTTTTAGTTCACAAAAAGTGTTAAATAATAGTAGTATAAGATCACGTACTTGAGCAAACCTGAAGTCTTCTCTAATCTGTTTCTATTTACTGCAAAAAAAAAAAACCAACTTTTTCAGTAGAACAGGAACATATAATTAAAAACTTCAGCATACTAAAAAATATCTGACTTTGCAGGCAGTCTCCTTAGAAGTAATATGTGATGATTTGCTTCCTGTTAAATAAGGAATTGTGCACAAAATAAAACTTACTTTACAATATTTTTCTCAAGCAGGAGCCTAATTGAATCTTCCTTCCAGAAGAAATCTAATCTATGATCCTTAGAGATGCAGATTGAAATTCTTTTTTCTGAATCTGCATCCCCCCATAGGTGGAGTTTGGGATTTTTTGTTAGTTCAGTGAAGAATAAAAACCAGAGGACTTCAGTCTCTATATCTGGTTCACGTATTCTCTGAATACGTGACCTCTGGAAAAAAGGTCATGACAGCAACTCACATCATTGTAGTACTCCAAAAATCCAGACCTACCTGACAGCAGTTCAACACTAGGAGTTCCTACCTAGACCTTTTTCAGTCCCAAACATGGGCTGATTGCTACTGATAATTCAGGGTCAAATTCAGAAGCATCAAACTCAGTTCTAAGGTAATTAACTTGGAATGAAAGAAAATTAAAAAATATCTCCCCTGTTATCAACTTAGTCTTCTTGCTGAAATAACTTCTACAGACTTTATATAGTGTGATGTTATTTGAAGGAGCATCCTTGTCTGCCTTAATATGACAATCTCATAGGAATCAGGGCTCTTCACTGTAAAGAAGCTATGCAGCCATTCTATGTTCCTTGTTGTCTCTTGGGAGATTTATTTGCTACCAAGGCAGTGCATGGGCGAGTAAAAGGAGAATGAATGTGTCCTCAGAAGACACCATTACAAAATACTCCCCTATGCAGAAATTGTGACATGAAAATGTACTGATGAGTTCATTGCCTAGTGGGGCTATTTCTGGCGTGTTTACCCTCACCTCTTCCTCAGAGCTGTGCCTACTGTAAGCAACTAGTTCTGAAAGTTTGCTTAAGATAGCAGTGCAGTGTTAAACAGCGGAAGCATTTTCCTTTGAATATGACTATCCTCCAAAAGAAAACAGGTATGAGTAGCTTGTTTGTACAATAAAACCAGTTGTTAATATGCTTTGGGAGCTGTTTGAATCCAGGATGTTATAAATGGGGGAACATTATCACTAGAACGTGCTTTTAATGGTAAACGATCTGTATGAAGTAACAAAAAGAAAGAGATTACAAGGGAAATGTAAAGATCAGGTTCAAAAGCATATCAGAATAATTTATAGGGCCATAGCAGAGATTTACATACAGTAGTTTCATGGGGCCCTGTTTGCTGAGACCATCTCTGGTAAGCTATAAAAATGCCTAAAAATCTACTACAAGGCATGATTCTGCCATGACTGAACTGAGAATGAGATGCTCATCCTCTAGATGATAAAGGAGGTACAATAATGTCATTATAAATGAGAACTGACTATGGTTTTCCTTTTACATCGAACAAGAAGAGAATGAGAAAAACAATAGCAATCCAAAGGCTTGTTCATTCTCTGAGCAAGAACTAGGTCTCCAAATCTTCCAGTCTGTCTTGGTCAACAGAAAAAAAAATCCACTGTGAACAACTGTTTTAGAAAATCACTTATAAATATAGTAAAAGCTAGTGGATTTTGAAAAGATCTGCAAGCAAAAGGCAAAATACATGTAAGGTTCAAATATCAGAATATGAGTTGTATTAATTAAAGGAAACATTTTGTACGCTAGGAAGCAGATACTAAAAAGATATTGTTTTACAATCAGAATATGAGTTGTTGGTACTATATAAGTATATTTTCCTGCTAGTAAAAAATTCTGATTGAAATGCTCCCTTTCCTAGTACTATTGATTAGCTCTGGTATGTTCTGCAGACTGTTTCTGCTCTTATTTTACATGTGATAACACTACCACGGGGAATTGTGTTGTGTAGTTCTAAAAATAATAACAACCCTCATTTGTGGAACTATAGAAAGGTGTGCAAGATGATGGTGGCAAGATTGATAGGAGAACAATTTTGTTCTCAGAAGTTCACTCTTAGGATTTACAAAATAGCCTATGTGAGCTGAGGCAGCAAACAAGATTTTGTCTGAAAAGTACATCCAAGATTCGTCAATTATAATTCTTTTTTACTGAAAGCCTGCTGGCATATCTTTTTAATTTTTTACATTTATGTAGGAGAAAAATTGGACAAGGAATTGCCTAACTTATATGCTCCTATACAACTTAAATTCTTGCTAAATGATTCATGGATGTCCCAGTAACCAATGTCTACATGAGGTAGAGAGCTCTGGTATTTGATTCAAAAATTGATGATGGAAAATACTGGTTTTCCAATCTATATGTATATATTTACATTTGTTTGTTATGTAAATTATTTATATCTTTTAAAAAATTCTGCATCCAAATTTTTTAAACAGTCTAACAAACATTGCATGGAGCTATTTTAGTGTCCTAAATGTCAAATGCCCTCCCCCCCCCAAAAAAAAAAAAAAAAAAAAAAAAAACCAACCCAAACCAACAAAAACCTGGCAAAAGAGACCTAATTTTTTTCTTCAAGCTATATGCATGCATATAGAAATAAGTAGTGGGTTGTACTAATAGTCCATCTGACTCTATTACCATGTGCATGTAGTTGCATCTTAAAGTGCCATTTTACAGGCCATTGTAGCTATTTTGCAGGTGATGTTTAGCCACTGCTTTTATGTATATCTTGCATATAAAACTACTGTAGGAGTCTTGCATACTCATCTACTGTGTTGTTTGTATTTTAAATTAGAAAGTAATAACTGCTGCCTAAATGATAATGTCAACTATTCAGATGATGTTTAGGAAACTAAATAACTATTCAGTGTTACTGTTATGATAATGTACAGTTTAACAGAAGTAGGCACACTATAAAGTTACACCTCAAGAAGTATGCATTTAGCAAGAATACAGAAAACACCTACATTTTTTCTTTAAATTTAATGTTATTGAATCAAATAATGTGACAAATCAAACAGATGAATTAAATAAGGAATTTTGAATGACAGAGAGGGATTAAAAAAAAAGTAGAGGACAATGCAGCTGGATTTGGACTCTTGTATAATATCTGGGTTGACAGTTACAAATGCGGGACTCTGGCTTTGCTTTAAGAAAACTTGTCTTCTCGATCAGTGTGTCATAGCTCTGAGAGTTATAGGTGTTCTGAAACAGGGAAAATAGTTTCTGACAGCAACACCTGTAAAAGCAAAAGTTTCAGATTTCATTGATTCTAAAATATTCATCTGACTTCTAATAGATCCACAAAAAAACATTAAGTACTATAGCAAATCACAGTGAGGCTCCTCACACTGATTTGTCTTTGCTCTTCTCCTAATGCTCCTAAGCATTAGGTTAATGCTTACAAAAGCACTGCTGACAAAGCCCAGATAAGAGCTCCGTTTTTTAATATTAGTACATGAAGAAGGAGTGTCAGCATGTGATCGTCATCTGCTGTAAAGTTGCTTGGATAAATACATGTACTAGATAAGGAAACTGTAGTCAAATTGTGTTATTTCATAACTAGCTCTGCCAGGTAACCAGGCTACAGTTATGTCTCCCAACAAAAGTTCATGGTGTGTATTATATCCTGTCATTTATATGGCCTCAGAAAGTCTTGGGACAAGTCATGTCTGATACAGTAGAGAATTTTAAGAGACTCAGTCGAGGCACCAGCTCTTCTGCTCTCAGTCCATGATGGGGAACGTCAGAGCTAAAGAAACCATCTCAAATGGATCCCTGCTGATTACAAGAAATAGCAGCTACTCTATAGGGAATCATCACTTGGTCCCCCTTTTCAGCAGCAATGATACTTGAGAACCCTGAAGGTCCTTGACTTGGGAGAGAACTTTTAGGTTTCAAATAGCATTGCCTCATGAAAGTGTCATGAAGAATAGGGCAGGGATATGGGGAAATAGGGTAGGAAAAACCTCAAATGGTATAAGGCTGACAGTTCTTTTCAGATGGATGTTTACTCTCAGAAAGTGTTGAGAAGAAAATGAGAACAAAATAATAGAAGAATGTGTAGAGGGAGCACTTGTTATCCAAGGCACCTAGAAGAAAGAAGTGAAGGAACTCTGGATCCTTTAACAGTTCAAAGAAGAAAGTTAAAGTCCTGGTCTGCATTACTGGACCATATCTTGTTACACCTTAATGAAGGATGCTGTTTACTTTGATAAGAAATATTTGTATAAAAAAATTAGTTTAGACTTGGGCTGTGGAAAGAAAACACTGTGCATACCTTGTCAACACTTTATGTGATTGGACCAGAAGTCCTCACATAAATATGAAGGCATAAAGAGACAAAATGAGGTTCTCTAAACTAAAAGTGGCAAGGAGTGATACGATATTTAATTTTTTTTAATCTGCTAAGCTGAAATAACTGAAGGATATAAGTCTGAATATTTTTTGGCACGATTGAGTAAGAAAGAATTAGTTTTGTCAAGTATAATATGCCTGGGAGCTTCATATTATTCAGGTGATGTCAAATGCAGAGAAAACAACATAAATGCTGAGCTGTGAGAAACTCTGTGTGAATAAATATGTGCCTATCACACTTTAGGCATAAAAAATTCATATATTTCAATGCTAATTCTTCCCTGACTGGACTGCTTCCAGAAAAAAAAAAAACACAGAAAAGTAACCGGATGCAACTTATACTTAATACTATTAGCAAAAACAGTGCTAGAAACACCAGGTAGCCCTTTTTTAAGCTCCACTCTCTTTTAATTGTGAACCTTCACATTACAGTGTAATAATTAGATAAGAAGCATGGGGGTAAACAGCATTTTTTTCTGCATCCTCGCCTAATAGTGTGGAGCTGGTTGGGATGCAAGTCCAGACCCTGAATCGCTGGTGGCTCAGAAGCAGCTACGGATTAAGGTTTAATAAAGAATAGGTCAGCTATGACCAGCTTTAATTGAAAAGGGACAGACAGAGATAATTTTAAACGTACCACAATGGCTTCTTGCCTGTTTGAAGGAAAGAAGAGCACTCTCTTCCTTAACTGCCCTTAGTGTTGACATGAAAAGCCCAGCATTTTCAATCCCTCTGATCAGGCCCAGGGGCAATACTAAACCAAAAATTATGCATAAATACTATTTTTATTGGATATTTTGGTCATTCTGCACTGTGGACTGAGAGAGACATCTCACCTGTTTGTATGGCAAGTCTGAAGAGAAGCAGCAATTTTAATCAATGCGCAAACATTGCTCCTCCATCACGCTCCAAGAAAGCACAAAAGCAATGCAATGATCTGATTCTGTGCCTCCATTCCTAAATTTGTACCTTTGGAATGATAATCCGTAGGGATAAATAATGGTCTTTAAACTTGTGGGGTACTGTGATAACAGAGTGATACTATAAAGATACTGAAGAGATACAGGTGTTCCAAAGCAATCTCTTCCATGGGAAAACAGCATGCACCCTGCTGACCCTGTAGTTAAGGAGCACTGTCCAAGCCTGCCCTTCCTGGCCTTTGTGTCGGCTGGATTCCTCTGCCGTGTTATTGGTACATACCTACCCTGGTTAGTTCAGTTGTCTCTTCCGAGGCATTCCAAAGTGGAAGGTTCCTGAGGCTTTACCCACTTTCTCAAAAAGACAGCCTTGCCTCTCTCGTGAGCTCCCTATTTTATTTCTCACTTGGATTTTGTATTCCTTGGATGCTACACAAATCTTGCCCTGGGATATTTTATTTGGTGTTTTCTTTCTCAATTATCATCCTTATTTTTCACACTCATCTTACAGCTGAATTTTCATTGTGTTTCTGTGTAACTCACAACTTGTGGTTCCTGTTGTATTTTTTAGTGCAGTTATTGACATCTGAAACTGATTCAGTATGCCTTTTTGAGTCATAAACTCCTAATTTTCTTCCAAATCTCAACTGAAGAACTACTTTTTAGCACCTATCTGTACCTCTTAATTTTTTCATTGCAGTTTTTTATTAGATAACCTATCAATTTTGTTTCTAAACTGCATACTTTTTTTAGGAATACACAGTATATTTTTTTTAAAAGTTACAGAAAATAAGACTGCATTGTGTTGGCCAGATTCTGCTTATTTGCTTTAGTTGCAAAAGAACTCACTAATTTTCCACAGAATTACACAGATAGGCTCTGGAGTCAGTGAGAGAGACTAGGACACAGCATATTTTATGAGAAGACTTGACAATAATCCTAGATGCTATGCAGTGCACCAGAAGGCTGCTCACCTGTGTGGTGAGCTGCTTTACATTGAGCACCAAGCTGGTTCAAGATCAGGAAATGGGCATGGCAGCAAAAAAGCTGTGTTACAGTAACAAATGTGTCAAGCAAGGGCTTCTGTGACACAAATCTGATGCATAAATTCAGTGTTTTGATTATTGTCCTCAGTGAAAACTCCTCTTTCAGCCCCTGACATTTCATTCTCTGCAGCTTGCTTATTGATACAAAGTGTTAGTGTGCGAATCTCATACTCACAGAAGGAGCAGTAGCCTGTGCTCATCTTGCATCCTTAATCACCTTAGGTCTGTGTAGAACCAACAAAGCCACAGGGCCAGCAGAGCTGTAGTAAGGCTTTAAAATAACTTTAAATTACTTACACCAAATGATTTTTCCATGCTCCTGCTCTGAGGCTGTCAGAAAACAGAGAGTGCATGTGCTGCCCCCAGAGGTTGTGTCACTGGCAAAGAAGTCAGGCATTGCTAATTACAGAAGTGCCTTACTGTGTCCTCTGGCTTAAGTAACTACGACTGATCCAAAGAGACCACAGGAATCAGTGGAAATTTTCTTCCATTTACTTCTGTAGGCCTTGGGTCAGGCATTTGTTAGAGCGTTCCAAAACCTGCTTAAATACACCTCGAGTTTCTTCTGGTCTCATAAAATCTATCAATTGTTCCCAGATGCACTGTGCAGAAAATAATTTTCCTTTTCTGTGAGATTTCAAATACAAACAGCAAGCAATATGAGAACTCTGTGGGCAGCTGGCTTGATTTTTGTCCTAGAAACTGTAGACTGGCCATGCATAACCATTCTTGAATACAAAAAAAGTAACAATAATTCAAATTGGTTTGGATATGAGTGCAGTGAAAAGGACTGATATTGGCTGAAAATACCCTGGCTTACAAGGAGCTTCAAACACCAAAGAGGAGAGAAATAAGAAAAACAGAGAGTAGAACTGTGAGCAGGAAATTATAGTATGAAATTTAAACCACCAAAAAAAAAAAAGTTGATTCATCTGAATTCTGTCTTCATTGGTGTCTTGTGTATTTCTTTTGTTTCTGATCTCCTCTTCTCTTGCAGACTTTAAATAGGTCTGATAGGGTCACTGGTTTCAGGAAGGGTGTTGCTGTTTTGCCTCAATGCCATTATATCAGTAAATCAAAGACTGTGAGATGACTGTATGTGGTCTGGAAGAACATGCCTGAGTTTCTCACAGTCTTCAGGAAAAACAAATATAATTGATATTTGATATGTCTGTTCCTATATTAGCCTTTTTCTTAGGGTATGCTGGGAAGGAGACAATGGCCATTATGCACTCAAATGGGGACCTGCCATTTCCCAGCTCAATGAGAGATGTGTCCTAATGAGTTAATGGGACACCGGATGAAAAAAAAAATTATTATTAAGAGAATTCAAACTAAATATCACTTCCTATAAGAAGGGAAGAGTTTCCCTTGAAATGAACTAAAAAACCTATTTCTTGAAATGACTGAGAAGCAGTGGAAGTAAAGTGTAAGAGGCAGGCTTGCCTTTGCAGGAAGAAGAACCAGGTAACCTTAAGCTCACATGTCTAAAGTGCATCCTGCAATGAATTTAATGGTGTGGGTCTCGTATAATGTTAGCAACTGAATTCATGACTTCACCGGTAGATCAGTAATTATTTGAAAGTGTTCACACAGTGATATATATTTAGAAACCAACAACAGCCTAGTTTCAGCTGCTTGTCACACATGTAGGATGGGTGCTAGATAAAAGTGACATGGATTAAAAAGAAAAAAAAATAAGAGAGTTTTAGTATGAGCCACAGAGGCACTGTGTTCCACTTGTCCAAGGAAAGCTCCAGGAGTCAGAAGAATCAGTTGAGATCTTGTCAAAGTCATTTATTTCAGGGGTTTCATGAAGCCTGGCTACCAGATTTACTTCAGGAAAATGGTAAAAAAAAAAAGGGGGGGGGGAAGAAAAGAGAAAGGGAGCTAAGGAACTAGCCTTCAATTTGCAGTTGAAAATTTGAGATGCTATATGTAGGACACTTGGTTAAATGGTTAGTATTACAAAATGTATCTGCTTCTATATCTAGTACACTTTAGATAAAACAATCTATAGCCAAAATTGATTAGTAGGACCAAAAGACACAGGAAATATATGTATGCATGAAAATTCAGTGCACACAAAAGCAATTGGGTGTCACCAATCCGATAAAGTTAGACATACTGTACAAATGAGAGACCTTATTATTCACTCTTATGTGCTGGTACTAAGCAGATGTAAAATAGGTTAAATTCTGATCCAATGGCTTCCTATGTGTTTTTTATTCAGACCAGCTTTGCTCTGACTTAATTTGAGTACAGTGGTGTACACCTTGTGTCACGTGGAGCAGCAACAATTTACTGTTTGCTAGTTTAAACATTTGTTGGTTTGTTAGGATAGACATAGAGAGAAAGAGGAAGGAAGGTCTGTGAGACTATTTTTGGGGGGACAAAAGTGCAGCCATACAAATTAAAGGACAAATAGATAAACACTTCATGCAAATTGATTTTCACATTGATATACCTATCACAGTTGTGCCTTGTAAACTCAGTACAATTTACTTTTTTCTTTTGCTAGGAATAAACACCTGTTTCTCTTTAAGGCAACACTCTGAAACTGTTTTATTTTCTGTGTGTGTTCTTTTTTTCCCTGGTCTGTGTTTGGGGTTGATCTTAGGTGTTGAGTAGCATGGACTCAGATGCTGTTCTTCTCAGTTTTAAAAAAGCCATTTTTCCCTCTGGAAACCTCTAGGGGAGTTTTGATGTTTTGAAGGTTAGGAAGATTGCAAAATAAAGGAAGCAATTACATCAGTCATTTAAATCCATTGATAGACTCTCCCTGGCAGGTTTAACTTGATTGTAGTGACAATGGAAGAGGCAAGAAGGCTCATCAGACCAATCCCACGGCAGAAATGTACACCAAGGAGAGTGCAGGAGAATGAGAGGGACAGATAAAATCAGATACCTAAGTAAAATAAAATGGAAAATGTGAGGTTGGTTCAGATATGAATAGCAAGTCTTGTTGCTTTTGTTGTTGCAGATGCTGCTGTTGCTGGGTTTTATATATTCTTCCCTCTTTATGCTTTTTCTTTTTATTATTATTTGTTGTTTTCCTGAGAAAAATAGATATATATCACATCCACATCTTGAAATCTGCTGCATTCATAAGCCTCTGGATGACAAAATACATGAAGAAATCTAACACAGAAGATGAATTGTAAAAAAATAGAATTATACATAAAACCAGAAAACAGTAAAGTGTGGATTAAAATCCAAGAGCTGTTTATAGAACTGAGTCAACAAATCAGCTTGAACACATTCATACATTTACTTTAGGCCTATCTATAATTCAGTGTCTAGATTGTTTGTCTGAGTATGCAGGGACTGATTGCCCTCTTGCTTGTTTGCTTAAATCAGGAACATCTTTGGTGCATTTACTAATATAACAGTGACATAATGGAGAGATGAGTCAGTCACAGAAAAAAAAGTTATATAATGTTTTTTAAAAAGATAGTCCACAGTTTACTGTGCAAGAAAATAATTCTTATAAGCTCTCAGCAAGGATATGAACAAGACGAACTAAGTGGCTCAGTTTTGATCTATGCTGATGAAAGATCTGCTTAGACGTGTCAGTCACTGAAAGGAGCACAAGGCAGCTACTGACTGGAATTCACACTGACCCTGTGGATGCCAGCCAGTGGCCATTTACACAAGATGTGAGAGCTGAAGACATCCTGTCCTCTGAAGACATTCCTGTCCATTCATGGACTCAGATGCAAGGCACCACTGAACCTCCGTTTTGCAGCTTTTACATCCAACACTGCTCTCAGGCAGTAAGGAAACAGAAGTGAGGCCACACGATAGATTTGATCTCCTACAATTATTTGTCAATTTTTCTGGAGCCAGGGAGACCAAATACAGAAAACAGTTCATATTCAGTCCACATACTTTAACAAAATTAACTTTGGACAATGAATGCATTTAAGGAAATCCTGACTTGCGTGTGGACAGTCCAACAAACAGGAAATGAGACTAAATCAATTTCATAAATTACTCCATGCAAGTAAGTCATTCAGACATACTTTGCAAGCATTTCATTGAGAGCTATCCAGAGTAGTCAGGAAGAAGAACAGAAGGACTGTTTCCTGGCAGCAGTGTAAGCAGAGTGTCCATCTAATGGTAGTTCCCAGGCAACTTCCACTCTCTCTTGCCTGCTGAGGCACTGATGTCTAGTTGCTGGAAGAAGTTTCCCCAGTGACTAGGGGATATCACTGTGAGAGCTGTAGTTCATACCAATGCTCAGGTCACCTTGTAAAGAGCTGTCGGAAAACAAGGCCCCAGTTCTTTCCTAATGAGCTGTTAGGTCTGTGAATTTTGGGCACTGTCAGTGTGGATGTCTTCATCCTTCAACATACATACTTTGTAGGACAGAACCATACATATGAGTGGGGAATTTCAGTCTCATTAACAACTCTGTTGCAACAAATTAAACTCCCTGTCACTAGATCTAGCTCCACTCGTGTTGTGCTAGCCTTGTTTCACATTGTATTTATCTTGTTTTATGTTGTATTCAAGACACAGCTCTATTGGGTTAAACACAGATTCTGCATATGTGACATGTGAATCTTAGGCCTATCCATGTCTCCTCTATCCATAAAAGAGCCTGATATTTTACAAGGGGCATGAAGATTATGGCTAATGCTGCCATGCACAATTACACGTGCAGTGCTGGCCTCCCTGTGGACAGGTGCTATGAACCCGGCTATTATTCTGGGAGTCAGGAGTACATTAACTCAGAGAATTCAATGCAAAATTATTTAACACCATTTCTTACCCTTCCACTGAATGAAAGTTGAGAGAAAAAATGGTTGAGTCCTTGGTGCTACCTGATGGAGCAATTCTATCTATTCTATTTTTCTATCTCTCTGGGGACCCAGTCATCCCTCTTTCTGTTAGATAAGACTAAGAAGGTGGACTTTGTGTTCCCACACATTAAATTTCAGGGATATTCTGCCCAGAAAATAACAAAACCTTTAATAAAGCAAGAAGAAATAGGAGAAACTTGTGGAGAGGACTTTTACTGGAGTATTAAGTGCTTTTAGCTCAGTAGAGGTGGGTATTGTGTGTGCATATTTGCGGGTGAGAGAGAAATGCTTTCAAAAACACACACATTTTTCAGTGCAGGTAGAATAACAGTTTTCGATCCTGAGAATACTCAGGTGACAGACAAAGTACTACTTAAAGAAACTTTGAGCTGAAGTGTTATTTCTACAGCCATTATCAGCTGCATTCCCATGACTATAATGCGTTCCTCCAGAGAGAGAGGAAAGTTAACACAGCTTCTAGCAATTCACAGGAAATATGTTTTTATTTCTTCAGAAAGGAGCAGAGGGAGTACTAGGTGAAAGAATTAACTTTGTTGAGAACAGAATTTCAGCACACAAGCAGACATGCAGTGGACAATTATATAAGAAGTTAAACCCTCAGGTACACCATGGGGAATCCCAAGACCTCTTGTTTTTAATGGTGTGGTGACATTTGAGACCAGATGAGCACTCGCTCTTTCAGACTACAGCACATGCAGTGAGGTAGTAAAAGTTTTCAATTGCCAGAACTGTAAATCACTTTAAAGAATTCTAGATTTTTAATCTTCCATGTTTAAAATGATACCACTTAATGTATTATTAATTAAGACCAGGATATATTTCTATTACATGGTCTGTATATGGATAGCATAGATTCATGTTAGATGGAGCCACACCACATTTACAACAGTTGATAGGATGACTGAGATAAGAAGTTTCTGCAATCGGTAGATGAAACAAGCACACAAGGAGAGGACATAGCCCACAGCTGAAAATCTCTTTCAGAGACCCCATTGTGCAGTCTTTGTAGTTTCATTCCTCTCTCCTAAGAGCTGTGTAGTTTTAAAAATACATTTTCCAGTTATTTCTGTTTCCTTTTCAGTACAGTATTATAATGTATTATGGAACTCCGTCAGCACAGATCTTTTTCAGCTACATCCCACAGAGAGCCATTTTGAAATGTAGGATAAGTAAGGGTTAAAAATTGATCAGTGAAACAAGTTAGTGCCTCCAGATTGCATTTGGTAACTTTAGGTTGTCCCTAAATATCTAGTGAGAGATATTTCATGAAATGTTCTTAAAAAATAATGTTTGTCTGTATTAGAGGATTTTTAACATATATGTTATGTGCATATGACAGTATGAAAGGCTGGGGTGAAAAAGTCTGTTTTTTAAAGTACGATGTGTATTAGCCAGTATCCTGTGTGCTGGGTAACTGAATACACTGCACTGCTTGTACAGTTGGTCATGAGCTAAAGCCATTAGCCTGATGTTCCAGAGCGTCAAGACAGAGGAAAAGAAACAAAAAACAAGTAACTCTTCTGCAATTCAGAAAGGAGGAAAAAACCTCATAAATATCTTTTCAGAAATACAGAGAGGACTTTGCGAAGTATTCTAGTCACGTCAGTGTTTCAAAATAAGCATTCCCCCCAAAATCAAACACAGAAGCTCCATTTGGGAACATGGTCTGAGCACTGTGCATGTCTACATCTGCACTGAATACATTGTCTCTCTTAGATATGAAACTGAAAACACTAGGGATCGTGAGAGAAACTGCCAGCCAAAGGAAATGGTGGGAAGCAGTAAGATTTTGAAGCTGACTATGATTTTTCTGGGTATCGAAGGAAAGAGTTAATATCTGGAATACTTATGTATAGCATATCTAATTCACTGAGATGAACAAATTATCTAAGGTTGAGCTAAAAAGAACCCTACTTTTAGACTACAAGAGAAAGACCGCTGCTTTGAACTACAAGAAGTCAAAAACCCCCGCTTTGAACTACAAAAAGAGGTACTAGTAAGAAAAACCTTGCTGTGGTTGAGCAGCAAAAGAATTCTGCTTTGAAATAAAAGTAGGGGGAAAAATCCTACCATATTCTGAGATGAACTGAAGTAAGAAATGCACTTGCAAAACAAAGACAAAACCTGGGTTTGGGCATTTGAAAGGGAACAAAGAGAAACAGTTGTAGATACAGCAGCAGAGTCGTGTTATCTAAGATTGAAAAGAACTTCTGAGTCATGGTTGCCGCTAATTTGGTCTGTCCTTAGCCCCATTACTTACCCAGCTGCTTCACTTGCCCTCTCTGTAAAACATACCTGACAGTCCTTACCTCCTCACAGAAGTAAGGATACTTTTTATAGTGCTTTGAAGATATTAAGCCTTATGTACATGCAAAGTATTGTTATTATACTTTGGTGTGGATGGTTACAACACAAAGGGGAGAATAAAAGCCTGCTTTAATATAGGAAAGAACATTCTAGATGTAAACATGAATAGGTTATGTAGAAAAAAAATTCAAAAAACTGAATAAAAGAAAGTAAAAAAGATGGGGAGGAAAGAACTAGGCAAAAACACTCTTTCAAGCACATTCATCTTCTAAGAGATGTAAATGGCTTGGAAATGACTTACAAAAGAGTGAATTTCCACACAGAAATGGCTTGCAGCAAGGAAAGTTCTGTTTGCTACCCTCCTACCAGATGAAGAAGGTCTCTTGCTGTCGCGTTGCCATCTGGTGGGGAAAAGCAACAGGCTTTCACAGCATGTGCTCTTCCAGGACAGTTACGGAAGAGTTGAGGCAGGAGCCACCAGGTATTGACACCAGAAATGCCATTGCCTGCCAAACCAGTGCTTGACTGATCTGTATTGGTGCTCCACCGTGCCGAGAAGACTGACTATGCTAAGCTGAGACCAAATGCAACATGTGATGGTGCTTCCAGTAATGTGTACACAGAAGAAAGTCATGCTGAAGAAGATGTGCTGAGTAGTTAAAAAAATAATAATTAATTAGGGAGACATATGGGTAAACTAATTCCAAAGACTGGGTCCTTCCTCCACTCATCTATATGCTGTAGCGTGTTCTTTTCTTTAATATTTCCAGTAAAAAATGGAGAAATAATGAGATAGAGCATATGTACTTGTACTTCAGTATGCATTACACAAAGAGTTTGCTTTGGATTGGCCTGATAATTATGTCCAGTATGATGAAGACATATGAGGAAAACACAAAATTAACTTTGTCTTGCGGAAAAAAAAAAAAAGAAAAAAGTGTTAAATTCTGGTGTAGGTTTTTTCTGGTGGTTTGTTTTTTAGTTTTGGGGGTTTTTTAACTGAGGCACATACAGAAGACGAAAGTGAGAATGAAGCTGGAAGAAACAGAAAGGTATGTGTTCTGCAGAATGTTTTGCCATTTCAGAAGTGAATACTAACTTTGGTTGAAATTTTTTGTGTCTCCAACAAAGTCAGCTAGTTAAGTGAAACCTCTCCAAAGAAAATGTTGTTGTTTGTAGGCTAAAACATATTTCTAATATGTGACAAGACAGATCAATCGAAACAGGAGTGCCCTGGATAAAACCAAATTCCCTGTAGTTCCTTTTTCTTCGTGAATGTAACAAGTAAAGTTTGTCTTGTTCAGGGAGGCCAGATTCTGAGTTCATTTTCACCCACGTTTGTCAAATCACCCCTTCTGAGTCCATTCATCAAGCCTTGTAGCAGGAAGGTTTCTGTGGTATCATTCAAAGGCATCAAAACAGAAAGTCCTTCAGATATTGATTCTGCCACTAAGTATTAGGCACACTGTTACATTTGATCTTTATGAATTGTTACCTTCCTCATGGACCTCTCTCTTGCAGGTTCCCCTGAGATCGATAAACGTGAATGCTAAATAGAACCTATCAAACATTATTCTTCAGTCATTTTAAACCATACATTTCAACAAGCAAGATGGAATTCAACATTCCACAAAAAGCTACTCAGGGATGTCAAATCCAATTTCTTGTCAGACCAAAAGCAGTAGGCACTCATGTACTGCCAAAGGACATCCTGCACAGGGAACAACTGTGCCCTTCAAAGCTGGATGGTTGAATTACAAGACATAGCTTCATAAACATTTTGCAAAAATGGAGTACAGATCTATTTTTCTCCCACAGTTTGTGATGATCCTTTTCTCAACATCATGATGCAGCCTGGAAAGCAAGAGTCTAAGCAGTCTTTTGGCCAGTGATGTGGTGGTATGACATCAAACTCTGCTCACGCTGTTGTACCAGCACCAGCTGGTACTACATTCTACCAGCACGAGAGCCTTTGGAGTTTTCACAGTTTATATGACTCATTTTAGGTTTTTGCCCTTGGCTTAAGGGCATTTTTTGCAATTTTTTCATACAGTGTTTCAGCTCTGTGGTGTGTAATGTGTTGATTACCTTTCCAGCCAAAGAACTGTCTTGTTTCTGAAAGCAAAGACTGGACCCCTATAACTTTAACTCAGGGAAAAATCAGGAGCAGGAGCAACTCTGTGCAAGAGTGTTTGTGCTAGCAAAGGCCCTTCTGCAGGAATCTCTGTGCTGTTTGGAGCATCTTCTTCTGGTTCCTGCTGTTTAGCTAAGCTGAGCACCAGTTCGCCTGGCAGTAGATAGAAAAGGGCAGGGACCTAGCTAGAAAAGACTGAATTTAGCTTTTATCAGAGTGGTGTCATGGTCTTTTGAAAAGAGAAGCATAGTCCAGAGCAGTTTTTCTCCCTCCTCAGTTTGGATCAAGGGGTACAGGTTGCCCAGGTCTGCCAGCATGCAGCTTTTCCCTTTGTTGTACCCTGAACAATCCCTTCCTTCCTTCCTTGAATTCTGTTGCGGCACCTTTTTAAGTGGAGGATTTGGATTAATATGACTTTTCCACTTTCTTTACCTCAAAATAGTTACCTTTTAGCTTAAAAATCTAAAAATTACTTTAGCTAAAAGTGTATGTTGAAATAAGAAATATTGCCAAAATTAGGTGATTACTGGAACAGAACTTATTCTGCTCTAGATCATTATCCTGGAGGTTAGTTAAGTCTTAGCACATAATGAAAAATTAAATTCCATAAAATGAAGCTTTGATAATCCCTTCAGTGTGAGTAGACACTTTCCCCCTCCTTCTTGCATGACTTTTATTATATAACACTGAATTTTGGTTAAATATGTCTCTCAGTTCTTGTGGGCTGTATGGAACTTAAATAATGTGAAAAACAGGTGCCATTCTGCATGGTGTTCTTAGGAATATAGGGCTTGATTCTCCTTTCCAGCATCCACAGGTTGACTGGTTCCACCAATGCAAGATGAGAGCAAGGTGGGTGGGAAGCATTATCAGTTCTGAATACTAAATATCCACTGAGGCATATGATAGCAATATAAAAAAACAACTGGTGATGAGTGACTCTACAGAGTGCATTATAGCCACTGCTTTGTTATGTAAGATGCAAAGTCATAGATTTAGATATAGAGAAAAGGCAAAATACTTTTCTCAAATCTTTTTCAGCATTTCTGGTACACAGCTAGAGGGAAAAGTGTTATACACTTTTTCTTCTTTTATATTTGTTAAGTGCTGTCATCAATGTGAGAACACAAAGTGTTTCACAGAAATCATACTGATATTTGTCTGTGGGCATATTTCACCCCAGCAGGAGTATGACAAGTCAAGGGACAAACATGCTAACTCAGTGGTCTCCAAACCCATGACTGGGCACTACGAGCATTACTACAGTACAATGACAGGAGAGGCTCAAACATGAAATCAGTCATATCCAGTCTGTTTGAGGTTGTACAGTGAAGAAGCATTTGTTGATCAAGCAAAAACAAATGCCACTGTAACAATACTGATTATTTAGGTTATAGCAAGATACATTCAGCACTTACAGCTCAAGTACAAGGCAGAAGGCAAAATGATAATGCACTTGCATTTTCACACTCTTTAGCAATTCTGACTTTTACCTTGCAAACTCTTTGTTTCACTCAGTATCTTGCAGGACAGAGATGTTTATGTCACTATTTAATTAAAACCAATTATCACGAAGTGATCCTATTTTCTGCATTGCTTTACTTAGGAGTGCTCTGAATTTACATCAGCTTGACAATTAAAGCTCTACAACAGTTGTGAAAGCCTTTTATATCTGGTTTTCATTATTTCATATTAAGCAATTCATTGGCTTGATTTTCACTTCAGTGAGCCTTCTCATAAAATCTGCTCAGACATAATGGTGATATCACATAGGAAGTGAAATGAATTAATATCTCAGCAGAAACACTAACTAGAAGACGTTTTTTCTCACACATTTTATTATTTTGCCGATATACTTGTCAGTCATGTGCAAGATACACTGAGACCAAGAGAGTGGGAAAGCAGCACTAAGTCAGAAGGATGTTTTGACACTATTCTGTGTTCATTTGCTGAAGCAGGTGTGTAGTCAGCAAATCTCTGCTGAAGGGAATTATCCTTTAGATGGTCTCTTTTTAGTATTATAATGGCACCACTAAAGCTGCAATAATTAAGGATCTCTCAGCATTTCATTACAAAACCATATTTTCAAGTGGATATATAAATTGCATATAGAGAAAATTTGCTCCTCGTTCAAATATCTTCCTAAAATTAGCATTCTGAGTGGGTCCTTAAAAAAACACACATATTAATTTGTTGATCAGAATGACTTAATGAGTATTCAGCTCAGAAGCCATGGAGGAACAGCTGTAACCCAGTAAGATGAAATGGCTTACTGCCTTCCAGATCTGTGCAAATATTGTATAAAATATAATGTACTAAATGACCGTGTTCACAGGAGCAGACGTTGATCATCAGAAATATATCTGTTTAGCAGTCAGGGAGCATCTTTGCATTTACAGGAGTTTGATTTTTGGGGGAAGGCCTGTACAGGTTAACTGAAAATACAAATCTTAAAGATCTCATGTATTATTAACCTTACTAAAAGGTTAGAAAAAGAGATTTATAGTATAGCTTGCATAAGATGGTAATAAGGAGAAAAGTGCTTCTGTCATTCAGTGCATGCACGTCCAGTCCAATAAAATCTGTTTTGCCTAAATTGTCCTCCATATTCTCTTGTACACACTTCAGCAAAAGGTGACCATCAACTGTAGGAGCAATATGCAGCCAATGTACCTGCTGCAGAGCTTGTGCGTAGCTTGTGCATAGTACGGCAAGTTAAACTGGCAAGTTAAGTTGGTGTAACTGAGGGGACATTCTCTCCTAGCTGGGATGCTTTAAACCATAAGTAAGCAGGTAGACAACTTGATAGCTCAGCCAGGCACTCTGGCTTGCAAATGTAGTTTGCCTCTGTGTCAGGTAGTGAAAATGGAGAGTGTTTTCATTCTTTTCCCTTCCAGAAGCCTCCTAGTGACTCAGACCCTGTCTGTAGGACATGAAATGGTGTGTGTTTGTGAGGGCTCTCAATGAGTAAACACGGCAATGGCAATAATGTTATTCCTTGTCAGGCTCCATTCTGTTATTTTGGTGTTTGCCTTCTTATGCAAAGCATGCGTTCATCATGTAAGCATTAAGTGGAGAAGGATCATCTGTGTGTTTCTGGCTTCGAACACCAAGTGATTTCCACAGCATTGTCACAGGCAGTTCTGGGATCTCAGTTCTGTGTTAAGCATGTAAAAAAAGCAACAAATGGCAAGCCAGGATTCAACAGGGAAAAAGAAAAAAAGGTATTTTAATGTGTTTGCTGCACTATTGAAGTGCTTGTTTAACTTTATTTTAAAACTTCAATATTTACCCAAAAGACTGAAGCAGCTCTTTTTGGAACATAACAGTGATATGATCTAAAAAAAACAAAGACAATTAATTAGGTATTTATCAAATTGATGGTCAGTGAATTAAATAATACAGGTTTTAGAAAACTTCATAATTATGTATTTTTGCCTGAGAGCCCAGTTAAATCTGTATAGAACACTAAACATGAAAATCCAAAGAATGCCATTAAAACACAAATGCAAATAACAAAAGTACTGAAGTTTTCCTTTTAGGGACTATCACAGTTCAACAGCAAGTGTCTGCTCCCCCAGTCTTGTTTTGTCAGAGCTGCTCCTTATTCATGACAGTATAATTAGGAGTAGAATCAAAGATGAACTTTTGATCTCTATAAAAGATGCTATTCTGCCTTTTTATCATTATTATTATTTTTTACTTAAATAGTTCTAGCTTATCAGTCAGTTTGTCAGATCGCTGACACTAAACTATACTAAACAATAGTTCCTGTTGGAGTTATTCATTGCATATATAATACTTGCATAACTACATCCTTCAAATTATGTGAAAGAAAGCCCATATGTGGTGAAACACATTCACCTTTTGCATATTTATCGAGAAAAAATACAAGATTGAGTCCACTTTGTAAGTAAGGATACAAAAAAAGTATGTATAAAATGTTTGAAATCCTAATGCTCAGGTTTAAGAAAGTATTAGGTTAGCATTGAGCTTAGGTTTTGACAGCCTGATTCATTATACTTATTTCAACTTAATTTGAATATTATCTTCTGCATGTCCTCTTCATTATTCTTTCATATTGCAAAGCCCTGTTTTTAAATAAGAAATGCAATTGCACTACAATTATGGTCCCTTTACCTGCCTATCCATGTAATCTGACATCTTGAGTAGGTGACATCTGAGCCAGGTGCTGTGGAAAGGCCAGTCTGTCCCACCTACTGAATGACAGCCATTTCCCTGCTTGAACAAAATGATGATTTTTTTTCATGATAAACAGTCCATACATATTAAACTGATAGTTCTAATACTGACATTACAATTCCATGAAGTAGAAAAACTAGGGTTTTTTGCATGACTTTTTAATTTATTTTGTAAGCATCCTGTTCTCATTTCAGCTATGTAGAGCACAAGCACCAGTTCACTGCCTCTGAATCTATATATTTCAGCCAGGTTGAGTGCTAACAATACCCACTCTTTTTTAAAATTTTATTTTATATTTTACTTAGTGCTTCATATTCTATAGTAATGTGAGATCAGAAACTATTTTTTTGTCACAAAAGGAAACAAAAAGGTCTCTGTATCTCATAACTGTGGAAAAAAAGGTTTGAATCTGTTATCTGGACATCTGATAAGACTGTGTAAAGAGCAAAATGAACAGCAATTTTGTCATGATTTTAAAATCTTACTGTTTTAAATTAAGCACATAGTATGATTTTATTGAAATTTGGTTTTGGTGTTGACAGAAGGCTTCCTCTGAGTCTTCACTGGACATGGGTGGGTATCAGGAAGATTCCTCCTTCTGCCACCCATCCCAAGGCTAAGAACATAAAGACTAAGCTGCCATTGGGAAGCATGATGATCCAGTCTGTCTGTGGTGCCCTCCCACCATCATGGTCACTTGCCTCCAAGCAGATGAGAAGAGATATGTCTGCTAAAAATATACACCTCTCTATAGCTGAAAAGCGAGCAGGAATAATACTATAATGCCCTCTAGAAACTAAGGAAGGAAAAAGGGCAGAAGGGGGAGGAAGCACAGTGAAAACTGAGAAGAGCTGTACAGTAAAGTCAAAGGGGAAGCAAAGCAGGTGACCTACAAACCAGTTGGGAAAGCGCCTTTGTGTTGGAAGTCAGAAGAGAAAGCGTGACCAGTAGAAGATATGAAGTATGGAGTAAATGTGAGTCACCCCTGTTGAGCAGAACCTATAAAACAAGCCTTTTTTAGTTAAAAAAATAGACTAAAATTCTGTTTAGCTTGAACTGCTAACAATTTTTTTTAGGACCACAGCTAAGGAGTCATCAGAATGGCTTTTAAATTATTTTCTGTTTCTTAAGTTTTTAGGATTTTTATTTCTTCTATCAACTTTTTTTCCCCTTTCAGAAGAAGAATAAAAAGCCCAAACTATCCTACACAAAGAGGGAAATAATTTGTAAGATTTGAATTCATCTTTTTTTAACTTTTGAGGAAATACTGAATAAATGTATTTTCCTGAATATACATGTAGGGTTTTTGAAGTCCTTTTGGAAGTAGGACAAATAAAGAAATCTGAAACTAAAATGTCAGGCTGTACCCTGCCTGACTTCCTACCACAGTATCTAAAGCAAAGGTGCCACAATTAATACTGAAAATTAAAATAAGCATGGATACAGTAGCACTTGACAACTTCATTTGTTCTTACGATTTTTCTGCAGTACTATAATAGCTTTCTAATTTAACTGAGAGTCTGAACCTACAAAAATGGAGTCTTGGTCTGAAGGAAAAAATGTGAGCAGTAGCAGTCAGGTAAGAACCTCCTGCAAGTGCCAAATGCAAGGTGAGCTGGGAGCACTGCTTCTCTTCACACATGTCAGCATGCAGATGTCATCTGATAACAATTTACTTAGTTCTGTAGAAAGAGGAGGTTTCTTGTCTTAATTACATCAGCTCCAAAATAACACCACAAATTTTATTGAAATTAATGCATAGTTAAAGTGGCAACAAATGTAAAGGAGATTATAATCAAGATTTATATTTTATTACTTATCTAGACCCCAAACCTGGGGTCCTGGTTTATGAAAGTGGAAAAGGAAAATGTGGGCATACAATTGGGACTCCAGGGTGGAAAGACAGTGTAGGACAAAGGGGAGGGAATGGAGACAATGGCATTGGTGTTCTGCTTTGGGAGGTGGGACAAGTTGTGATATACAACATTAAATAAGAATTTTAATATGAAAGATGGATTAATCTGAGAATCCATAGATAAATACAAACCTATAAATTATATTTCTCCCTAGAAACCTTTGGTTAGTGTCCAAGGAACAGCATTTCACAGCTGGCCAGTGGTGAAGAGCAGAGGACATTAACGAATGAAGAAATGGTAGCAGTTATTTAGAGGCAGTGATAGCAGAGATGGGAAGCTTTAGAGATATGCTAATAGCTATAGAGGAATTCAGTGCTGCAGCTGGAGCTAAGGCTTAAATACCGGACACCTGAATTTCTGAACATTAAAGGTCAAATCAACCCAAAGAGCAAGAGAACTGACAACTCAATGACCCACAATTTACAAAAGTGAAGCCACAAAGAGTTGGTAAAATAGCTTGGGTTAAATGAAAAACAACTCCAGTCTTTCAATTCATGCCTTAAAAAACAACCGTCACCCTTCTCTGCCATCAGAAGTAGTACACAGAAAAAAAAGGGAAATGTGGAATATTTAGAAGTATTGGATGAGTGACTAGGGTTTTTTTGATTGCATACAATCATAGGAGATGGTCTGGCAGGGAGCTAACAAGATCATCTAATCCTTTTCCACATCCACAGAAACATTTTGGTACCAGAAAATACCTATTGTATTTGATTTCCGGCTTTCTCAGAACCACTTATATTAAATAACTTCAGGGAATCTTTTCTTTATGAATTTCAAGCTGGGGCACAGAGAGACAGAAAACCAAGCAATTGCATTATCTTTTGGAATAGATATAATTTCTTTCAAATAGGGAAGAAATCTGCTCTGGCAGAGCAAGGAATAGTCAGGCACTGGCCCCTGAACTGTCTCTTCAGTTTGCCCATTCAATGGATTAATGGCACACCGACATTCATGCCTACCACATGATTTCTTTCATTACTAAGAACTGCTCTTATCAGGAAAATACTAACATTTGCTTAGCACCACTAATACAAATAGAAAAAATTCTTTGTTCACAGCCCAGCAAGACTGGTTCCATGGCTGTTGTCTCACTCGGCCAGCTGAGTGACAGCTTCCAGGATAGGGATGTGGGTAGAAGCAGAGGAGAGATCTTCTTATGGCCTGCAGAGAAGCCTGAAGGGAAATGGGATTTGCTTCTTGAAATCCAAAACAAGGAAAAAAAGACCCAACAAGCAAACAAACCCGATTATATATAGATTCATCATTGTCCAAATAGCTAATAATTTGATAACATGCCTGCATAATTTTTGGATGAATTGAATGCTACTTGGTGTTGTTCCTAAGGGAATTTTATCAGTAAAAACATTCTTTCCTGTGTGAGAATTGAGATATCTCTAGGACAGTGATTGCTGAAGAGAAGAAAACCAGTAGAAACCAACTGACAGCCAAAAACAGCATTAATTCATGTCTCCAGAGAGATAACAAAACATATGTTTTGGTAGCATCGAGTGGTGAGCAGTGAGAGGAAACCTTAAGATCTCTCTGGATTATCTGAGATCTTTCTCCTCTATTAAAACATAACCTTTATTTTGCCCACTGAGAAATCCTTTTGGCATTTCACAACATCTCTGAGTACCTTGCCCCAAGGCTTTGTAAAACTCCTCCTTCTAGCTAGCTTTGAAATTGTACAAATTCCACACAGTGTCTTGAGTAATGGAAATAATTTGTTTGTCCATTTGCACTTACTACAGATCAGAGGAGGCTCCCCAGTCAGGACTCTGGGCAGAGTTTTCCTATGCAAATTCCAGTAAAGTGAACATCTTTTGTGCTAAATATTCCCACATGGTACACACATTATTCCCCAGTCAAAAACAGTTTGTGCTGAAGTGCCTGGTTGTTGTAAACAGGGGACAAGGAAAATTACTTCAGAGGAAGACACACATACACACATACACACACACACACACACATACACAGACAGACAGACAGACAGACAGACAGACACACACACACACACACACACACACACACACACACACGTATTTCTGCTTGAAGCTGTAGGCAAACCAGCAGTTTAAGTCTGTCTTTGGAGACTGTAGGCCAAAGAGAGCTAAATAGGACATGAAACTCAAGACATTATCCAACAGATGGGGTTTAATTTTGCTACATCTGTTGGCAGATATGTGGAATATGAGAACAGAGGATGGCTGATAACTGCCCAGGAGGGGCAAAGCCACAGGCACTGAAAGCTGAATGTCAGGGACGTGATGCCCAAGGCAGGTGTCTCTAGGCATAAAGTGAACTCTTTCCTTTCAGTCTGCCAGCTCAATAGCATTTGTTTCTGTATGTGGAAAAGGTATTTTCTCTAGAGATGCTGCAGTCATCTAGCATGGTACATTCTGCAGGTACAGGAAGCTGGGAAATGAAAAATCACTTTGGCAAATTAGCAGAGGGTTAAAAAGTGAAAGTCAGCATTTTCAGGATTGCACACAGATTTAGGAGGGCTCAGTTTTTGCATGCTCAGCCTGAAACAAATAATGTCTCTGATGCTAAAGGGCTACCCCTGCCCCCCCCACTCCTCTCAGAAGTTCCAGCTTTTCAGAGTTTTCAGACCTCATAAAATCCACACATTAGCTCTTTTGTGTGTAGTTAATGTCTACAGATTAAGTGCCACTACCATTAGTAGCTTCTGGAAAATGTTCCTTCCTGTTTCCACCTTTATCCTTTACATTTGACACCTCCATCCAGCTAGCAAGATGGGGTAGTGCAAGTGAGAACTGTGCTCTCAAACTCTCTTCTATTCTCATTCAGCTTTTTGTTGGTTTGGGTTTGTGAGGCTTTTTTCAAGTTAACAATAAGCACTTATATTTAGGACTGTATTCAAGAAGGAATTTCAAAAAGTGGCAACAACGGATTTTTCCATTTTTGAAGTGCCATATCCATGGACTTTTTAATAAGGTCTTTCTGAGCATATCCTGGTTAGTCTGTTGCTAACTTATTCCTAATTTATTCATAGTTTTTGTGCATAATCATTTTAAAAAGAAGTTATACAAAGACCTTTCACCTTGCTCAGGAAGTGAGAAAGCAGCTTTGCACCTGCATTTTTTTCACTGTACCTCTGCACAGCGCCTAGTGTCTCTTCGGTTAAATACTTCCTCAAGAGAAGCATAGGCATTTCCTATTACCTGACGCTTCTGCCATTCACAGATAAGAGGAAAAGGCCCAGCTCATGCTTAATTTGTGCTAGGAATCACTTCAGTAAACTGAGGGCTGTTTAGAAGGCACAGCCATGGACTGGTGGATATCCATCTCAGCTCCAGCCCAACCAATTCACCCCCAGACATGGCTATGACAGTACAGTAAAGGCAGAAGACCAATATAGTTGCCATCCTGTCCAGCAAAGGCTCACATTTTTCATGACTTTACCATGAATTCAACTTTTTTACTTCTCATCAAAATGACATTTAGTTTAGAGTTAAGCATAAATTCATAGTGTCAACATAACTATTTTTAATATTTTTTCCTAGTCCTTTGTTTAAACACAGCTACATCATATTGACAAATGTCTACCAGATTTCCTCCCGTCTTTGTACACAAACATGAGATCAACCTTTTACAGAATTGTAGAATTAATTAAGTTGGAAAAGACCTCTGAGATCATCAACCTATGACCCAACACCACCCTGTCAACAAGACAATGGCAGCAAGTGCCACATCCGATCTTTCCTTAAACACCTCCAGGGATGGTGAATCCACCACCACCCTGGGAAGTCCATTCCAATGTCTAATCACCCTATCTGTGAAGAAATTCCTCCTAATATCCAACCTAAACCTCCCCTGGTGTAGCTTAATTCTGTGGCTAGCTGCCTGGGAGAAGAGGCCAACCCTACCTGGCTGCAACCTCCTTTCAGGTAGTTGTAGAGAACAACAAGATCGCTCCTGATCCTCCTTTTCTCAACAAACAGTGAAATTTTTGTTATATAGTTCTTTCTTCTTCATGCTGTGAAATACATGTGAAATACATGTGAAATACAAATAGTGTTGTGTATAGGCTTTCTCAATGCCAAGGAGAGATAGGGAATGGAAGAAGATTAATTAACCAGAACTCAGTCAAAATTTAAGACTGGAATTATATCGTTTAAATATTCAGTTTATTTCAGAGGCAGAGAATAGCAACTATAATTTTAGTAAGGCTAGATAACATGGAGAGAAACATAGAAAATATCACTGGTCTTTCCCAGCATAAATGACTCTTGTTTGTAAGCTATGAAAATCTGCATGATATAATCATAGAAATAATTATAAGTTTACTGTCTAAGGGCCACTAAAATGAATCAAAGCATTTTTTAAATTTCCCTGACTCTTGAAGCTGACACTGAAACTCTTGTGTCACATTGCTTGTTCAGTTAAGTTTCCCAGTGAAGTCGGGAGGGGGGGAGGCATTTACAGCATGAAAGAATACATGACCAGCTCTTCAGGACATACCAATTTTGATGTGAACTGAGAAAAATACTCATGCTGCAAATATAACTATTAACCTTGGTGCTATGGTACTGACAGGCAGTTGTATCATTTAGGCACTAGGCAGAGAATGGAGTGGCCACAGCTCTGGGAAGCTGGAGAAGGCAATGAGAGGTAGCAGGGAGTTAGCTCACTGTGCTTAGGTACTGCTGCACCCCAGACACCCCTTCACTGTGACCTCTGTGCACGGCCTGATCCCTGCTTGCACCTCATAGGGCATGACAGGCACATCCTGGTGTTTATGGGATGCAGCTGTAATGGACCCATATCCCAGAGGCTGCTTTTGTGTGAGCTTAAAATTGGAAACTAGAAAATAAGTAATTAATGACATGAGGAAGAGGTGCTTGGGAAGCCAAAGCTCTGGTCTACTGGTAGCCAGAATCAATGGGATTGAGTCCAATAACCTAAAAACAACTGCTCTGGACAAAATTCAACTAAGGGCTTTGCAGGGTCAAGGTGGACTGTTCAGGGCTTGTATGGGGATACATGAGGGTTGTATTTCCCATCATTCAGAAAATATACATTGTTGTGCTCTGCTACAAGTAGTGATGGGTTCCAATGAAATTATGAGAAGGAATGCAAGTAAATTTGAAAGGGTTCAGAAATCAAAAGTGACACAAAGGAGCTCCAGGAATTTGCAAGTAGGAGTGAAACATGATTATGTTTGCAGTGGTTACAGTGGAAATATGTTCCTTTACACTGGGTTGGTATGAGCTGCTCTCATGTAGCCTGAGGCAATTTGGGAGACCCACTGATGAAGCCAATGCACTTACAAAAGTGTAAATCCAGCGAAAGGGAAAAATTAGGAGCTATTATTGTGACATATATCAGGAAAGTATATTTACAGAGAATATAAACAGAGATAACTGTTGAATATAGTTGTTCTTGAAAAGGTTTTACTTGTACACTGTTTGCCCAAGCAATATCCTGCTTATCATAGGCTGAGTGCTTATTTAATGAAATCAGTTCCTGTTTATCATCTGCAGTTTCTGATCTATCTGTCTTTCTATCTGTATTGTAATGGTTTGGTTTGGGATTTTTGGGCTAGTACTATGCAGTTTTTTAATCTAAGCCTGCACCTTTCTTTATGTCATTCCCAGGCCTGTTCAGAGGTCCCTCCCAGGTCCAACATGCCAAGGCCTCCTTGTTGGACTCCTTGTGCAGCAGTATTTCTTACTGAAATAATCTTTTTCTCCTAAGGTTCTGTCAAGCTAGACACTTTAAAAGCTATGTTAAACTGACAGAGTTCTCTGGGTTTTACTCTTCTTTTAGTTCCTGTGTTTGACTGTTTCATTTCTCTTGTCTGGTCTGTCAGCTTACTCTTTATTCTCCCCTGCTCTAGACCTGCTGTTTTTTCTCTTGGCATTTTTCAGGTCTCTATTTTTTTTTTTTTGTGAGCAACCTCTACACCCACGGTGACAGGACTTTTTTCCTCTCCTCTCACCAACTTCACTCTGAATAGTTGGCCTCAGTTTTCTCAATATTAAAAAAAAAAAAAAAATTCTTGAAGCATTTTCCCCTCTCCAGAGTTTCCATATAATGCTGTAGTGTGTATTTTCCAATATGGTAGCTGGCCTTAGTCCCTTCTCTCTGTCCCCTTTACAAATGAATTCATGTACTATTGATATTAACACAACTTGAGGCAGAACATCAGGACCTTTACTATCCCTGTAGAGTGCTGTATTTCTGGATATAAAGAACAAACCCAACAAGAAAATTATAATAATGATACAATATTGGAATTGAAATAGGATTGCTATTGGGATTCACGTGGGTGATCTCCAGATTCAACTCAGCTCTCACATGAAAGGATGTTATTGAATACAAAGGTTTTATTTTTCCCAACTCATCACATAGTCAATGTTTCACCAGGATGACAAGAGATGCTATACTGCAGGGCTTCTTTCACTTGAATATGAAACCAAATTTATGACTGCTTATGGTCACTAATGTGTCCTGGCATACTTCCAAGTGTTGGATCATTAACCTTTCTGTCAGAGCTAAAATCCACTTGTATAATTAAGTTATCTTTATCTCAAATTTCCACTTGCACTTTCACTTGGGGTAAAAAAAAAAAAAACCCAAAAAACAAACAAACTCCCATTCTTCCCTTCCTTTCCTTCAGAAAAGAAAACAGCTGTGTGTAGTTGCTGTCAAACAAAGATGACTTGGCTCTTCCTTTGTCTTTTATACTTTTTTTTTTTTTAATACAGTAGTGTAGTGTAGATCTAATCCTTCATTTCAGTGTTTTATTCTCTTTGATTCTGTGTCTAAATCACAGAATTCAGCTTAATACTTTTAATGTCCTTATTCTGCACCAATGACTATTCCAAAGACATGTTAGGCCAGAGTGACAGCTTTCATGTTTTTTGCACTCCTGACAAAAAGATATGGATAGAGGGAAATACTGTGGTTTGCTATGAGATGCTCTGGGGTTTACCTTTGAAGACAAGGTCAAAGCGCCTTTTAGTCTTTGGAAAGAATAACTACAGGTTTTGGGGAAGTTTTTATTGTATGAGAAATTTTATGTGATATTTTTGGTGCCATTTTTCTTCACATTTTTCCTCTTTCTACATAGCACATTCCTCAGTAATTTAGTACTTTATGTCATCTGTATAATCTTCTACTAGGATTTAATGTGATACTCATACCTGGAGAGTGCACCCCACTGTGGAAACGAAAAGCACTGAAGTGTAGGCAGGCAGCAGAAGGCACCTCACATGCAATCAGCAGTGTGTATGCTTCCAGGTTTAAATAACACTTATGATTTGAAACTTGTACCAGTGAAAGCAACATTGTGACAGTTTGGAGTATCTGCTCACACAGGTCAGAGGCAAAATGCGCTAGGAATTTCCTAATGGCCATTGCTTTCAGCTACTGCCAGTGTTAGCATCTGAAAATCCATTTTTATTCTGGCACAAGTAACATCATCTGCAACAAAAATTCTAGCAGGGCAAAATCTTTCCTACTTTACCATTTCTGCAACTTCATTGCCATCAGATGCCTCAGTTCCTATCACTTTTTTCTTTCCCTGGATATCCCTAAAGGGAAGGATATCGTGGAACTGCACAGAGACTATGGAGGCACATCTGGACTGGCAGCTGCAGCTGTGTTAACAGTTTTGTTATGAACGAGGACAGAATCCAGCTCAGGCACAGCCTGCCAGATTGGCATGACAGCAAAAATAAGATACAAGCTAAGACACACTCTTGTCACTAATTCACGTCAGCTTGTCTCAAAATGCATCCATTCCCACAATTTGATGGAGGCATAAACTTCGGTTACCTGCTCTGCTGTTGGGAATTTGGGCATTGGTTTGAATGAGGGACTGCTTTCTGTTTATTTTTTTGCCAGAGTAGAGAAAATGTTTCTAACCACTCCCAAAGTGTTGTTGCTGCTCATTCAGTGTGTTTTTCTTCTCTCATAGAAGAGGTGATGACCACATGGATTTGCATCTATTTTGGTATAACCATTTGTATTTGACTCCCTGCTAGAGCCCATCCCTTTCAGTTGTGCTGATCACTAAGAACCTGTTCTTAGCAGAGACTATGAATACAAAAGAAAGCAAAACAACCAAAATCGTTTTTTTCATGAACGATAACTGAGGTTGACAGCTTTATACCCTGCACAGGAAATAAAAATCAAACTGTGAAGGAGATACACTAACCAAACCTTTCACAGCTAAAAAGAAGGATATTGTAAGTAATACAGTGTTAATGAGAAAGTTTTGTTAGTGATAGTTTTGCCTTGCTTTTTTCCTTTTAAGCTATTATGGAAAGTATTCTGTTTTTATAACTACAGTCTATCTCAATTGTATGTAAGAGAGAATTTACTATATAAAGAAATATCAAAAATTGGATAATAAATAACATCACTTTTTTAGATATATATGGAACCTGCAGAAAAATACAGATTGCTTTCACGAATTGCTGTGCTCTTTTAGCAAGGAGTAACATGCACTTCGGTGTAAGAAATAACATACGAAATGTTAGCCACTGTATGTTATGCTTCACAAACTATCTCCATGGAAATGCAGAGTTCACTTTCTTCTTTGCTCAAAACCTGTTTTGGGTAGAGATTGATATTGATTTGAAACGTAAATCAAAATTTCCTCCTGAATGAGAGGACTTCATTAGTCATGCATGGCATCATTCTTTCCAGTATGACCTCTGTTGCAAAATGATGTCTTTCTCCCATTCTCACACTGAGAGAGTCAGCAATGAAGGAGAAAGGCTGGGCAGCTTTGAAAAAGGTAACCATGTGTCTTGAGTGCTTATTTCAATATTTTCTGATGCGAAAGCAAAACCACATCAGAACTAATTTCTTTGCCTTCTGACAGTTTGCCTCACTTCTTCCACAAAGTACTGGTTGTGGGAATTCATTGAACAGAAATTATACTGCTCATCCTGTCCTAAGTGGAGCTGTAACTTTCATTTTAATGTGTGAGTGTTGCATGGAGTGGAACATCATTTAACATATACTGTAGGATATTCTAGCCCCTGATGCCAATGGTGCACGATTGAATACTAAAATCAACAGAGAACTCAGTGTACTATAACATTTTTTTCACAGCACCTCTTCCACAGAGTGAAATTGATGTCCTTGATTAGTCCAATTTTAGCACAGAGGATGGTGCAGTTGCTTCTTTGTCTTGTCTGGAAACAATAAAAAAATGCAAAGTCTGATATTTTTAGTTAATATTTGTTGACTATAGGCACTGCTCATTTCCGCAGCCCCGCCGTGCACTTAAGGATTTCTGTAGTGCAAGGTGAATGTATTCCATAATAGGAGTAAAATCCATTTTCCCTTCTGAGGAATACGCACAAACATCTATGTAAGCAAGTACATATTTTTATTTCCATTCTAAGAAATGTACAAATCCAGCATCAGGTTCTAACACTCTAATTAATTAATTTTAATTAATATTAATATATATTTGCTGAACAAGCTTCAGTTGAATGTTTTTATTAAACAGAGCTTTTAAAAGATAAAATAATTCATATTCATTTAAATTAAAATGGCAATGAGCATTTTCTAGCATTCCTAAAATAACAGTTTTAAAACTTCTAGTTACAAGACAGAACTGTAAAAATTCCTAAAAAAAATCTGCTCAAATGATTTCATTATTTATAATAACAGAAAGTCTCAGTGGAGATTTCAAAGATCTCCATAATGAAAAAAAAATCTAAATATAATAACCTTTTTATTTTTTTTTCCTTTTTCTTTATCTAAGTCATATAAATAAAAAAAATGTAAAGTATTTTGTGAATTGGGATTATGCAATCACATTATATGGCTTATATTTCATTTGATTTAAAAACAGACACATCAAAGAAGCTAAGTTTCTATAAAGTTTTATCATTAAATTTAATGGTCCCATAAAAGTGAATGAGAAGTTACAGTTTTTTAGTCATCCCAGTAGCTAAACTAATAACAATATATACTTTTTCAACCATGCATACAATAGAATTCCCAGATGATTACAACAGTTCTTGGTGTTTTTTTTCCCAGTTTTTATTTTTTTATTTATTCTCTGAATATTTCTATTTTAACTATTCTAAATTCACCTAGCCAAATGGTAGGACTCAGAAAGACTTTTCAGGGAAGCAAACAAATCACAAAAAGGGCAAAAGAAAATGTATTCAAATATCTTTTGTTCAGAGTTGTGTTAGTTTTTAGCTGAAGCAATTCTTTTGGAGAAAAATGTAAACTGAGGGGATGTGTATTCCATTAAGCTTTACTGAATTCTTCCATTAAAAGAAAAAAGACAAAAGAAAAAGTGAATATTTTACTTGGAACTTGTAGAATGATTTTTTTCTTTAATTAAAATCCTTTAGATTTTCGTTCAAAAATATTTACATTTTTAATTTGCCTTCTTATTTCATATATTTTTTAAAAACTGGTAGAATCAAAATGGTGTTTTTCCACTGTCCTACTTAGTTTTTATTGAACCATTTTGTTTGATGCTCCATCCTTCATGGCCTCCTGTAAAAGACCTTAGAATGAATAACAATGCATAAAGAAATAAAACTTCTAGTTTCAATTAGAAAATTTAGAAGCAAACTAACAAGAAATCCCCACTTACATGCTTTCCAATAAATATCCTGTGTTTTTTAACAAGGGTGAGAAACAGAAATGATCACGTTAACATAAATTCAAGCATAGCAGAATGATCATTATGAGGTAAGAGGGGGAAAGCAGAAAATTTGAAACTAGGTCATTCAGAAATGTTAATGTGGCCTTTTACTGGAAAGAGTAACAAAGAATTTTGTACAACAGTCAACCCTTCCAGAAGGATAAACAATAAACATTAGAAGTAAAATAATTCCAATGTTAATATTTAATTCCACAGAATATATTTTTTGCACACGGTTACTATTTTTAAGTCATTAATATTATGCGTATGAGTACTATGTATATTAATGCACAATATTTTCTATGAAAAACCAAATAATCTAATCTACACAGTATCTAGTATCTACCTTTTTTTTACAAAAACTAGAAGTTCACATAGCAATGCACTGACCTTGATCAGATGGACAATTTCTAAGATCTGTCTTTTAATATATGAACCTGCAAAAAAATAATGATGTTTTTCTCTTATATGTGCCAAGCATATGAAGAAAGTATGCATTTACAGCCTGTTAAATGTAAAGAAATTTCACTCTAGAAATTTCAATGCTTTGTGGTTTGGTGTTGTATTAATAAGAAACGAAAGAAAAAGGACTCCTTGCTAATCTCCTTCTCTGAGTTTCTCTCAGTTACACATCTGTTCAATCCCAGTGGAAATAATTTCATAACTTTATTTTAGTTATTAAGTAAAATTTTACAGCTGACCTACCAAAGGAAATGTAGACTTACTTCCCCAAGTCCATTTAATAAGAGCCAGAAGAAAAAAGAGTCACCTCAGCAGCGCACAGTGGAACTGTCACAGCAGTTGCCAAATCCTGCATTAGCAATATATATTTTTAAACTATTTCAGACTTTGAAGGGCAGAATGCAAAATTTTAACAATTTTAACAATTATGGGGAAGAATATTAAGCTGATGAGTTGGACATCAAATAAAGTAAAAGATCTATTAGAAGGAAAAGATTACTATGTCTGATCCAAACTGCAAACTTTTATTCATCCAAGTGGACATTCCTATGAAAATCATGGAAAAGGTGTGATCCTAAGAAGCTACATTAAGATCACGTTTGAAAGTGGGACTTAAAACCCTGAATCACTTAGGTCTGTGTAGAGTCAGACCAAAATATCTTCCAGACACCCATCTCTTAATCTTGCTGTCCCAGATCCTGAAAGATATTCAGGTTCTTAATTCCTATTGAATTAAACACTGTTGAAGTTCTGTGCATTCTGACTCCAGCTAGGTCTGGAGGAAATTGTTGTCACACACCAGTGCTGGCTCATATCATTCCTTCCATAAGTTTTCATAGAACTCTGTCTGTACTATAGAGATAGTACCACTTCCTGATCTTTTATAATGCTGTGAATAGAAATGAAGACCTGAGAGAAACTGGTAGTATTTTAGCAGCAGTTTTGTCAGTATAGTAGGTGGTATCTAACACTTTTCCCGAGGATGGGCTGCTGCAGGTGTTCTTGTTGGCTTTTGTGTGGCTTGGGGTGATATGAGGTACTATTATTGTCAGCCTTGGAAATGATGTGTGACCTTAAGTGAAGAGCAATGGACAAGTACAGGGAGAGTTTCTCCAAAGCAGGTCGCTGTTGAAGGAGAATTGTAGTTTCTGCCAAAGAAAGAAAGAAAGGGTAGAGGAACAGAAAACTAGACAGAATACGAAGAAATAAGAAAAGATAATTTTCCTACACAAAATTGGGCATCTCACCCATGGGCTCCTTGCAACTAAGCAGAAAAAAAGTTGGATAAACAAGAAAATTAAGTAAAGGTTCTTTTTGTTTATCCAGATCTCCTCTTCCTTCTGTAGATATTTTATGATAAGTTTATATACGTTTGTCATGGCCAATGCCTGTGAAACATTGTCATGGAGTAACTGTCCCTTTCTTTAGTGATTTTCCTTCAAGGTCTATGAGATCTGTTCCTGTTTGCTTTTACTACAGTGCTCCTTTGCTCACACAAATCATTCATCACTGATTTAAAGGGAGAAAATAAGTGAGATTTGCTCCTTGTGATCATGACAAAAACCTTTAATGACAAAATTCCTTTAGCTAGTTTGGGGTCTGGATTCTCTGGGCCAGAAAGGGTAAATTTAATGGTGACAACCAAGCAATACTTCAGTCTTGACTTGCCCACCTCTTCTAGCAATTACAGCACAGAAACAATATGTTCTTTACCCTTCTAAGCAAGTAATTGTTTATTATTTGCACAAGATACTGGTTAATATCACTGCACCTGAAATGGCCAGAGATTTCTTAATTTTATTTTATTTTATTTGTACCTTGGTGTTTCTTTCTCTGTATCTCAAGGCATTATGTGGATATTTTCATCCTGTGGACCGAGCTCATTTGTCTCTGTAGTTCTCCTATTACAATGCATGCTCCTGCTGCCTGGCACATAACCCTTCAGCTAGTGGAACCAATTAACCTCCCTCTTTTACTTTAAAAGTGAAAAAAAACCCTCACCCTCCTCTTCTCCCTTCTTTGTGCTTACAATAGGGTTAGCCAAAGTACATATTCACAGCTATAAATATATCTCTTGGAAAACTGTAAGCATCTACCATGAATCGGATTTATTTTGTCTGGGGGAATCACACAATACAAAACTAGGGTTTCTGACCTTTTCTTTGTTTTTCAATGTATTACTTATTAGCATAAACTAACATTTATATTCCTGCTAATATCCAAGGAGGTGTTGACATGCCTGTGGAAACATAAGCTTGCCAGAAAAACAGCAAGCTAAAGGGACATGTCTTACCCATGCAGTCACTGCAGTGCATTACAGAAAATGAAATATCTTGCAGGTCAAGGCGGTGTTGCAGAATGAACACTATCACCTTGACTGAATACAATTGATCTGCTTGAAAGCAGCAACAGCAGCTCAGGAAAAGATAGTTGCTCTATCAAGACAGGATTGACAAACATTGTTTGAGTCACCTGGGCTCCTTCCAGTTGCAAAACCTATGATAGGGGTAGGTGGATATCCTTTAGTAACCACTTGGCAAAAATTACCTCTTATTGCCATCTAAACCCTAGATAAAACACATGGGTTTTTTGATTTTTATAAAGGGAATGGGATGATTAATCTATTTCTCTTTCCCTGGAGGTGTAGGTTAGAATCTCCTTATTAATAAACTGAAATACTTAGAATCAATTTTATGTGATTTTATGAAAAGTATTTGTATGCTTTGTCTCCATTATTTTATATACTACTTATAATATTTCAAGTGGTCTTTTTATTTTATTAATTTATGAACTACCTTGAAAGAGGCTAGGCTAGCAGCTGCTACAAAAACGGTAAAGGCTTCTGCTGACTATTAGGCTATTCTTCAATTTTTTGAGCTCCTTTTACTGCTAGTCTGAAAAGGACTGAAGCTTTATAAACAGAGGTAGCCCCTGAAGCACGGCTGTGGTGGAAAAAAAATGAATTGTGAATAAGAGTCAGAATGGAAATAAGACTATGATATTTGACCAGGTATCTAGTCCTCTGTACTTGAAATACCTGTAATCATCCTTAGGAAGACAAATGCAAAAATCACATTAAATAGGAAATTGTGACTAACTTTGATATATAGTATCCCTGGTAAATACCTGTTTCTCACTCAAAATGTGAAATTTGTGCCTTAACCCCAGTAATGTTCCCTTTGTTCTCTGTATATCAGTCTTCCAGTCACAGATGTTTGGAGCATCTCCATAAACGTCCCCGTTCTGAAAGTCACAAGACAATATTTCATGACTCCATTGAGCCTGTTTATATAAAATACTGGCTATCCATTTAATATCACAAATTTACAACAGTTTCACACAAACGCATGCACAGTGATCTGTTTAATCCTATTGCTGGCTTTGGGAACATTGAGAGCATTGCCATTTGGATCATTGAAGGATAAGAGGATTTTTTGACAGCATATGTTATATGTGAGTGCTCTTCTAAAACCCACATCAGTCCCATCACATTGTGCTGAGTACAGCAATATGCTAAAGGAGACTCACTCCCTCTGCTACAAGGTAGGGCTCCTGGTAGCGGGCAGTTTCCTCAGTGACCAGCTCTTCCAGAGCTTTGCTAAGGAACACAGGCTGAAGTGTTGCAGTTTCCAAGGTGAAATCCTGAACAACACTGTAAGAAGCAGCCATACACACTCCAGTTAGACGTAGGGCCGTGCTAACCCTTGTAGTGTCATAGGACTGCGGCTTCTGCTTATCTGTAAGGAACTTCTACCCCGATATGGTTTGGAGCTGGCTCCCTGCCAAGTCTCCAAACCTTACCACAAGAAGTCCCCCCACCCCAAACCAAGGGAGAAGAGGGAAAAAAAAAAACAAGAGAACCGAAATGAGAGAGACACAGTTAAAGCAATATATATAAATATATTTACACTTATATACAATTGAAATATACAAGATCTAGCAACTAAAAGAATTAGCAAAGAACATCTTGCTACTCTCCTTGGGACAACGGAGAGTCACGCTGGGGTGACTGCCGGCAGCCTCCGCCTCCCAAGGTCGACAAGGCCTTACCAGGCCTCACTGTCCAACCTGACAGACTCAACAGCAGGGAAACCTGCACCTCAAAAGCCACCAGAAGGAAAGAGGGCAAAGGCCTCTCCTCCTTTCTTCTTATACCCCGGCTTACATAAAAATCGTAGGGAATACCGGGTAAATCTGGGCACTTCCTTGGTTACAAACTGGTCACCAAGGAAGGTCTAGACTAAACTACCACATACCCTTACAACTTTAGCTGCCTGTACTGCTGGAAGAAGAATCAAAACACGTGCAGCCCACAGGGCTGTGAGCAGCTGTGTTGTGTATGCATATTTGTCTGCACCAACAAAAGAAAGCCAAGAGGAATCATCAGATCCTCGATTCTAGATCTCCCCTCTAATCATTCTGCCCGTTCTTTTTCTGATAGCGAGAAAATTTTTATTCAAAACTTTCTCCTCCCTGAAATACCTTGCTATCCACAGAGCTTGTTTTTTTTCCAGAGCTCTCCTACAACATGCAGGTTGGCAAACAAGGGCCAAACCAACATCTGCAATAACCAAGAGAGGTTTAAGATAGCTGAGTAAGGTAGTCTGAGTATATTTTGGTGTTTATTTTGAAGGTAGGTAATCAAGTACATTGCACCTCATCATAGGGGATGGTTCTGCAGGGAGACAGTGGGCAAAAGTGAAATATCTTCAGTGTGTTTTCTGTTACCTAAAGAAATTTAGCAGAGACAACCCCCCCTCCTTTTCAGACTCCAAATGCATGAAATTTAGGAAGTGTGATTAACATTACAGCAAAGTTGCCCAACTGTTATTGTTATAAGACTGGATGTTAAGGATGTTTTCTCTCTGTGAATCCAGTAGACCTTTTAGAGCAGTTGTTAATTGTGTGACGGAGGGGGTTACAAACCCATTCAAAAATGGGTCATTACTCTCTCACAGTGAAGGAAAAGGGTGGTGGAGGAGAAAAACAATTAAACACCTTCAGGGTTAAAAATGGAATTAGTTGCTTTTGATCTGGCATGAAACCAAATATAGGTAACAGATTTCTCGGGTAGAGAGGTGGGGAAATCAAGGAGCACTGATTATTTGTAGTGCCTACTGAGTCAGAAGCAACTGTAACACAGGAATCAAGCCCTGCTGCGCAGGTGTGAAATTGAGAAGTCACACACATCCAAAAATACATTGAATGCATCAGATGCTGCTGTGATTGACCTTATTTTGTGTACATTAGTCTTGTAACCTTGAACAGTAGGTAACGTGATACAGGCAGTACAGAGTCCTGATATCCAGTGTGCAGTCCATTTGTTCTTTGCCTCAACAGATTGTTTCAATGATATGCCAGCACCTCTGATCCAAAAGTGACTGATCTTTCTGTCCAAGTCCCAAAGACCCATGCCCATTTCTGCTTGCATGTGTTCCTTGCAATGTTGTTTCAAATCAGAAGCTTCCCTCTTCCCAGATAAAGAAGAAAGTGACAATTAATTCTGCTAAAAAGAAAGAAAAGAAGATGCACCAATTTAAAATATGGCTATTTCCCCTCTCTTTTTAGCCACCATTTCTTAAATATTGTTAACAATTTTTGCGATTCAAGAGGCGGTCTGGGTGGTCACAAAGAGAAATTTTAACCTCTGCTTGCTGGGTTGGTTCTGAGATCCAGGTAATTACAGCCAGGTTTTTCACCAGCCCAACTTCAAGTAATGCAGCCAGGCATGTTCTGTGGGATCAGGAAATTGTTTAGATTGAATAGAGCTCAGCCCTATTGTTGCCTTGTTCAGAATTCCCACTGTCTTTGATAAAGCCTGAATTTCCCCATTTGCATAATGCCAGGTAACCATCACCCCAGTGAAGTAGATGAACTTGCCTTTATATGGGCTGTTAAAAATGACCATGACTTCTGACACCTACCCTGGGGAAACAGATGTGAACAACTGGAAATCAAAATTAATTGGTAAGATGTTCAGAAAGACCAGGAGCATTCCTGTAAGAAGTGCAACAATAGCAGCAGCAAAATCACTGCCTTTATGTTGTGTCTTCTACCCCGAATCTCTACCATTAATTGCCATGCTACTTGCATAGCAAGAATTTGTCATCAAAGGAGTGGAGGCAAAAGTTCTGTTTTGGTATGAAAATTTGGCATTTATCATAGTTTTTCTACAGCACACTTAGATACTCCTTGCTCGGTGATTAAAACAACATATAAGTGAAACCAAATGCAGTTGAGATTTGCACTTCTTTTGATATAGTGTGTGAAGAGTGCCCTAATAACAGGTATGTATGAAAGCTCTCCTCTTTTTAGACTAGAAAAAAAAGCCATTCCAATTTGCTGGTTTGTGTCTACCTACAGCACAATTTCCATTTTGTCGCACTGCTACTATCACCAATGCCTGCATATTGCACTTCTTTTCCCTCTCATCACACTGTACACTGCCATTGAAGCAGAAACACACTGAAGTGCTCCTTTATAACCACTGAATGCTTCAGTCACTTTTCCTTTCATCTCTCTCAGTTCCTTGCCCTGGTAATGCTCCTCCTACCAGTCATTTGGTGGATCAGACACTGTGGTGTGTACAGCAGAGCGTGGTCAGTCTCCTTTGCAGCGTGGGTTGTCACACTTACACTTCCAGGAAGCAGGTGCAGTGTTCTGCCTCTTCCAGGTGCTGTACTGTAGCTGCTTAGGATAGGTGTAAATGGCCACACTGAGCTAAAAATGGAGGTGGTCCCTGCATATGTAATTGCTAATATCTATTCTTACTTTAAAATCAAAAATAGACAAAGCTTGTGCAAAAATCTGATTTAAAAAAAAGCTCAAATTACTTTCTAGACTTGCCTCTGCCTGCTTGTCCATACAATTGGCTGGCTAGGTATTGCTCTGTTTGAACAGAATGTGCTTCAATTAGTAGAAAATATTAGTGAGTAAATTATTTTACCATGCATAACTTCACTACTTCTTTTAGCTGAGCATATGCCATTGTAGTGCTTGTGAACGCTGTAAATCTCAGTATGGTGACTGACAGAGGTGGGAAGTCATGCTCTCCATGTTCATCCTGTGGGAAGGGAAACCAAATGAATTCTCTTCATTTCTACATCTGTGGGAACAGACAAGGGGAGAATCTAATGCGGATAGAGGGTAAAGGATGAAGAACCAGAGGGCTACATTGCAAAAAAAAAAAAATTGAGAACATAAAAATGGGAAATAAAAGTAGACATCAGACCATATATATATACACCTCCATGCAAGGAGATATATATACTTGGTAAAGTGTAACAAAACAAGCTTCATGGTATTATTCAGGCTGTTGAAGAAATGTGGTACCACAGTAATTAAGACAAATTGGAAACCTGCTACAAGTTCATTCCCAAAACATCATCACACTTCTGCTTAACATTGGATTCAAATGTCTAGCAGTTGCCTTTCAACCCAGCAGCTCACAGCAGGCAAGGTTTCATTTGCAAATACCATCATCACAACTGACAGCATTGCTTACTGCAGAGAGACCAAGGACTTGTTGATGTTGTGCTAATTTAAGTGGAATAAATTGGTCTAAAGAGTCAATGCCATTAGCATGACCCTGTCACTGTATACTTAAACAAGGCTCAGGGTTTTGAGCACAGACTTCACCTGTGTCCCATGGCAAAAAGCATCATTAATTTTTTTTTTACTTTCAATAGAAATTCAGAAAAATAAAGAAAAAAATGAAATATAGAGTATTAAGCTTTTCAATCAGCCTTCCTTTAACCCTTTAATTATAAAGCTTAATTATTTAGAGAAACAGAAAGTAAATATTTAGTCTTAAGTCAGATGAAACTCTGGGTTTGGCAGGGGAAAACAGTTTTGTTAAGATGGTCTTGACAGTTGCCATTAAACTCCAACTTCAGGTTCCTGAAGACAAACACATTCACACAGCAAATAGAGTTTCTGCCACTAATGATGTCTCTTCCTTGCACTTCTCCAGTCCTCTGATGGCTGAGGGGAAGCCCAGCACAACCCAGTAAGCTTGCAACTCTTTTCTGTGCTATTTAGTATGTGGCTGTCATGGCTTCACTGCTCATAGAGCCTTGGTAATGCTGCAAGGGTCCACTTGACCAGGTAGTCAAAACTGCAGGCAAAGGGGAAAAGGGAAGAAATTAAGATTAAAAAGAGGAGAAGATACATGTCAGGAACACCAATTCCAGACGGTCTAGCAATGCTCCTTCCTATGACATATCCCAGTCAGGAGGCTTTCAGGGTTGGGAGGTCCAGCAGGGGCTGAGGTTCAGCAGGGGCTCAGAGCAGTAGTAGTACAGCTCTGATAGCAGAAATGGTGCCCTTCAGAGTGACACTTCTTCCTTGACAGAGTTGTTTATTGGGAGAAGAGCTGCATTGAGAATCAGCTCAAGTAGTACTTTATTCACCAATTACACAGAGAAACAAGTTTTCATTCTATTTGCCTGTGTTCCTTAGGTAGGATCTAATGCCATACTTGAGTTTTGTCAGTGCTCTTGGTTGGACCATTTCTATGCATCTCTAAAGCTTCCTAGCTTCTCTACGTGTATATACATAACTGTCTGATCTGGACTTCGTGTGCCTTAAATAACTTAATGAACCACTGGGAGAAGTGAAGTACTATTTTGGAGATTACCAGAACTTATTTCACCACACTATCTATTATGATGATGCCTCAAGCAGCCAAGCCTGAGCCCTGGTTGTGGTAGGTGTCATATATAGATGACAATTCTAGTTTGTGGGTATTTGATAATGCAATGATAATAATATCAGTGTTTCCAGTGGCAGGCCTACTTCACTTTTAATTCAGTTATAGGAAAAAAAAAGGAATAAATCCTCCAGTCATCACCAAAAACTTAGCTGACGTGGTTTAGATGGTTTGGTTTATTTGGCTAGCTGTAAAAGGGAGTATTTAAATGAAAGGAAATACAGCTGTCCGTGAATGGCTCCCAAAAGCAGTTGATGGCATGTTCCCCTGCAGGGTACCAGGCAACTTTTGCATGCTGTCAGCCACAGGTAGATATCAGTGTGGTACCAATATAAGGCAATCTGTAGAGATGCTTGAAAAGGAAGATCATGCTCTGGAGCAAACAAAGCAAGGCAAAGGACAGAAATAGAAAATAAAACCTTGTTGTACCTGTAAGGGCAGATCTAAAGTGTTTATATGCATAGGTCTGTACTCCTATCTTTGTAGTCACCCAGCTTGCTTTGCTCCCCCTCCGGTTGTGCTGTTCTTGGCTGCTACAGGGGAGAAAAGAGAAAGCTTCTCCAATACTTGCAAGGGTTAAAGCCTTGAAAACTCAAGGAGTGTTTTCCTGATGTTCTGAGTTCATGGGGACAGGACCTATTTTAAATGTAAAGTTAATTCCACATTACTAAATAAATTGAAGAAGTTTACTTGAACTTAGGCGGAAACATGACCTGACTCTATCTCCACATGCAATCAGCACTCTTTCCCATGCAAAGGCTACAGGAGCTCTCCTGAGTATATATGTTTCCCTGTAAGGCATTGTTCTGGAAGTGGGGAGAGGAAGGCTGTTCTCCAAATTGGAATGGTAGAAATGCAGCAATGCAAACAAACACTGGTAAGTAAACAGTGTACCTACTTGAGCTGTGCAGCGGATTTAAATTATAAAATAGCAAAGACAACAGTCTGCACGCTTTCTGGGCTTTCACCCGCCACCTGGTAGATTTCAGGAGAGGGTAGTGAAGCATCTCCTGGAGCTCTGAGGCAGTGCCAGACTTCAGAATGCTGAAGCTAGTTCTCTATATCTGCTGTCCTTGTGTCCTTTCAGAGATGGCACTAGGTCAGAAGAACAGAGCCAGGGTTCAGTTACCCAGTAGAGCATTCAGAGAAGCCCAAATGCCTCAGACACGATGGCAGCACTTGCTGAATGTGTGCACACCATGAATACAACTTGCGTCAGAATCGGAGCAGGCAAAGAGGATGAGAGGGGGCACTGCACAGCTGAGACAGAAAAATGGAGCCTAATTGTTTGAAGGCCCTTAAGATCCGGATGCACAGTTCATTATACAGAAACATTCTGCCTGTGTAGCTTTTCCTTGATAGGTAGTACTTGATACCTTTTTAGTAGTAGTAGTAGCAGTAATATTCATTCCCTGCTGCTGCATAATACTAGACTGAGTTGTCAGGAGGTACATTACTGTCCCCGAATTGTTACTTTTCGGTAGTGGATGAGCTGACTCCTGTGTTAGAAAACATCTTTCCTCTTCCCAAACTGTTTAGTGTAAACAAGACTTTTCTTGCACATATGTGATGTTGTTTAATTGAAGTAAAGTAATGTCTAATTGCACAGATCATGCACAAGAAACAAAAGTAGCAATATTGCAGAATGGAATTTTTAAGAGTTGGGTTTTGTACTTTTTTTCCTTTTGCTGTGAACAAAATATATTTTTACACTGATGAGTTTTTAATTAGACACAGCTCCCATTAGCTAAGATTAGGAGCTGGATTACATCTCCTGCATTTTTAAATGCTATGTGATGATGAAAAGGATAAGTGAAAAGGAAGAATTAACACAAAAAAGTTTCATTGCATCTAGGGATATGCTAAACAACATCTGAGTGCAAATAACTGTCTTCCCTCCACCCCTGCTGATGCGTCTGGGTTTATCAGCAGGAAATGAGTGTGTTTATGTATTGGGAGATATTTGTTTTAAATATTTATAGAGTGCAAAGTCCTCAGGCATTTACAGGAGGCTTTGTGAATTCATCATGAAGTTTTTTACGCAGACCTATTTTAGTGAATCTTTTTGACATAATGCAAAAAGATTCTGTGTCCAACCTCTGTGTTAACCTTACAGCACTGCCTGGATTAAGCGGAGTAGGAGAGGCAATGACAGTAAAGAGATAAATAGGCAGTACCTGGAACACAGGAAAATCTCATTATGAAGCAACAAGGGTGGAATTACAACACTGGAATTCCTAACATTTTATACTTCCCTTTACTTCACCCACACTTGCACAAACAAGTATACACAAATATGATTCCTCTGACCCTCAGTGTAGCAAAGTGACTGTAAAACTGATGATATAATAATGGCCAGTCTTCGCGAACGAAGATTTTGGGAAAGGTCTTTTTACCTTTCCAGCCTGCGCAATGGATTTTTTAGGTGAGACACAGCCTGCGCTGAACTGAGCCCACCCTTTAATCCTAAGGTTCATCTGCCGGGGCCAAGCAAGCTTGGACAATGGCAGTGAGGTCCTCAGGACGTAGGTTTGTTTAGAGTGTCCTTCTCATAGATGGATGGCCTTACAGGGCTAACGGGCTCCATCTGCCCGGGGGACTGGCTGGGATTCGAACCTGGGTCGCAGAGGTGAGAGTCCTGCATGCTAACCACTAGGCCACCAGGGGTCCCCAAAACTGATGATAAGGCACTGAGAAGAATCAATCTCTAGTGAATAATCATTAAAAGCCTTGCTTCTTTCCATCTTTTGCTCTCAGATATGTTTCCTTTATTTATCTTAATAAAGTTGCACAGGGCAGGGAGTTACAGATGCTTAGAGATAAGCATAAGTCAGCACTTTGGGATACAAGGTAAGTATTCTGGATCGTGCTCTTTTCTTTGTATTTTGGTTGGTGTTTTGGAGAGGTATGAATGGGAGTCCATGTGGTTTTCTTTCCCCTCAATCTAAGCAACTGTACATGATGAAGCACAACCCATGAATTTTCTTTTCTTTTGCGTGTCTAAGGAGAAACAAGAGGGAAAGATAGAGTGTGTGTTCTTTGTTGCCGTTCTTTGTCATAATGAGGTATGTGCTCCCAGCTCCTCCGCTAGCTCTTCACCTCTAAAGCAACAGATGAGCCAAAAAATTGTTTCTGTCTTTGTGGAATGCTGTTCCGTAGAAATACATGCTGAAGAGCACTTTAATGAGACACAAATACTCTCTACCACTTGGCATTTCAACATGTGTGATATTTGGGATTCAGAGCTTTAAAATATTCACAGATCTCCTTGTACAACACCTTTGCCATAGGCTTGCTAACTGAGGGTGCAAAATCTGTCTGGACAGGCTATGTTCTGTGCCCACAGTCGATGAACAGAATGGGAATTTCAGCTGCCAGGTCTCCAATCCCATCTGTTTGAAAGCTGCTTATTTGAGTTAGATGTTGGTCAGACCCTTGCCCCTACTCCAGAAATGCTGTGTACAAAATGGCTGACAGGTCAGCTTGACTCCAGCCTTGCAGTAAACAGCAAGATGTGTATGAGTTGGGATGACTTGTAACCGACACAGATTGTAAGACTTCATTAATTAGAAGCTGTATTAATTAGAGAACTTTTTTTTAAAAAAGTCACAGGGCTCTGTATGCATGTCATTTTTTACTTTAATTGTTAATGGGATAAAAATTAAAGTGAAAAGAAGATTATTATTAGTCACGTTTCTGTACAACATGCCTTCATACACTCGGTCACACCTGTTGACATTTAAGTTCCAAAAAACCTGTTTTAAACAAGACAATAGCCAAATAGCAGATGACGGGAGGACATGCAGTTCGTAAGGCTTGTAGATGCCAAAAAGACAGATTGTATGCAGCAGGCACCCTGGAAAAAAATATTTGGCAAGTCACTTGGTCTCTCTAAGTTTGTCACAGTGAAGAACTGCTTACAGGCAGCCCCACTGCATCCACTGACACCTGGAAATAAACTAAAGAAGGTGTTAATCAGACAAGACAGAATTTGGAGCTTACCAGTCAGAAAGCAATAATCCTGACTGGCCAACCTCACAGTGCCTAATGCCCTTGTAAAAAGACAAAGGACATTATAAAATATGACTTCCCTAGTAAGTTTATTGTACTATCACCTGCAGGTCACACCTGAGACCTGAGCTCTTTGTTGTATTATGAGACGTACAAACAGCCTCTGCAATCCAAAAAGCAGAACATCTATAGAAACGAGGTTGTTGATGCCCAGCCACAGAAGACTGACCTGATTTGGGTACATAATACATAGCCTCTTTCTCTAGCAGAGGATGGGGAATAAAACACAAAGAACAAGGATGGCTGCTTGGTTCATTGCATCCAGCCTTCTTTCTGTTTGTATGGCAGCTTGTCTTTGTACTGTATTCATCATGGCTAGGCTTCGCGAACGAAGATTTGGGAAGGGCTCTACCCATTTTTCATGCAAGCGCGTTGGTGGCTAAAAAGGCCAATACGAGAAAGGCAAGTCCGGTTGCAAAAGACACAGCAGAAAGACTCCTTAGATGGTATATTCTGCAAGGTTCGATTCTTTCTGCGTTGTCTTTTCTCCTCAAGAGTGATCCTGCGTGCCTTCTCAAAAGCATCAGCAGCGTTATAAATGGTCTGTCTCCAGGCCTCCCGATTAGAGGCCAGAGTGGACCAGTTATGGTGATCAATATGCCCGAGGCTGAGTTGTTGCTTCAGGGAGTCCTTGTATCTTTTCTTTGGAGCTCCTCTCTTGCGGCAGCCAGTGGCAAGTTCACCATAGAGCAGGATCTTAGGGAGGCGGTGGTCCTTCATCCTAGAGATGTGCCCTGCCCAACGCAGTTGCGTTCTCAGGAGCATGGCCTCAATACTTGTGATTGCTGCCTGTTCGAGAACAGATGTATTGGTCACATAGTCTGACCAATGGATGTTAAGGATTGTACGGAGGCAGCGTTGATGGAAGCGTTCTAGGAGACGCAGGTGGTGGCGGTAGATGACCCATGATTCGGAACCATATAAAAGAGTAGACAGCACTATGGCTCTGTAAACACTGATCTTGGTGCTTTTCTTCAAGTGTTTATTACGCCAAACTCGTTTATGGAGTTTTCCAAAAGCACTGTATGCCTTCGCTAACCTATTGTCTATCTCCCCATCAATCTTACCATCTGAGGAGATGAGGCTGCCTAGGTAATTAAACTGTTGGACTGAATTGAGTTCTGACTGGCCGATGGTGATGTGGGGACGGTGGGGGACTTCCTGAGGTGCAGGCTGATGGAGAACTTCTGTCTTCTTTAAGCTGACCTCCAGCCCAAAGAGCTCAGCAGCCTCTGCAAAGCAGGATGTTAAACGCTGCAGAGCTGCTTCTGTGTGGGCAACAAGGGCGGCGTCATCAGCATAGAGCAGCTCCCGGACAAGATGGTTTAGGGTCTTAGTATGGGCCTTCAGTTGCCTTAGGTTGAATAGGCTTCCATCAGTACGATATCGAATGTAGATACCGTCCTGATCATCGAGGTCTGCCGAGGCCCTTTGAAGCATCATACTGAAAAAGACTGTGAATAGGGTAGGAGCGAGAACACAGCCTTGTTTCACACCATTCTTTATTAGAAAGGGCTCAGAAAGTGTGTTGCCATATCTGACTTGGCCGTGCTGATCCTCATGAAGTGAGATGATCATTTTAAGGAACTTGGGGGGACAACCTAAACGTTCCAAAATCTGCCAAAGACCTTTTCTGCTCACAGTATCGAAAGCCTTGGTGAGGTCGACAAAGGTTACATAGAGACCTTTGTTCTGTTCCCTACACTTCTCTTGCAGTTGTCTGAGAACAAATATCATGTCTGTGGTGCTCCTGTTGGCTCTGAAGCCACACTGACTTTCAGGTAGAATTTCTTCTGCTATAGCGGGTATTAGTCTGTTCAGGAGTATTCTTGCCAAGATTTTGCCAGCAATGGAGAGCAGAGTAATACCACGGTAATTTGAACAGTCTGATTTAGTACCTTTCTTCTTATACAAGGTGATGATGACTGCATCACGAAGGTCTGAAGGTAGTTCGCCTAGTTCCCAACAGCGCACCACAAGCTCATGAAATTTAGCATGGAGTGCAAGGCCCCCATGTTTCCAGACTTCAGGTGGAATTCCATCAACCCCAGCTGCCTTGCCGATTTTCACCTGCTGTATGGCCTTGAGGGTTTCTCCTAGAGTGGGGGCAGTATCCAATTCGTATTTCACTGGTTGTTGTGTGATGGACTGAATTGCTGAGTCTTGTACTACACGGTTGGTACTGAAAAGAGTCTGAAAGTGTTCAGACCATCTATTCAGAATGGAGGTTTGATCTGTCAGAAGCGTTTGACCATCTGCGCTGAGTAGTGGGCTTTGGACTTGGTATGTAGGCCCGTATGCTGTTTTCAGGGCCTCATAGAATCCTTTGTGATCCCCTGTATCTGCACATAGTTGAGTTTTTGCAGCTAGATCGGTCCACCATTTGTTCTGGATGTCACGGAGTTTCTGTTGGAGCTTGCTGCAAGCAAGACGAAAGGCTGTTTTTCTAGCGTGACAGGAAGGCAGTGCAAGATGTGCTTGGTGGGCGGTTCTCTTCTTCCTCAACAATTCCTGGATTTCTTGATTATTTTCATCAAACCAGTCCTTGTTCTTCTTGAGGGAGAACCCTAAGGATTCTTCAGAGGATTGCAGGATGCTACTTTTAATATGCTGCCAAATTGTTTCGGGAGAGGAAACTGCAGAATCTGTGGAATGGTTATCAAGCTTAGTTTGAAGGTTTGCCTGGAATCTTTCTCTTACTGTGGCTGATTGGAGATCATTAACTTGGAGTCTTCTCCTTGGGATACTGCCCCTCTTGGGTTTGAATTTGAGATAAAGGTTGAGTTTACAGCGCACAAGCCGATGGTCTGTTTGACATTCTGCGCTGGGCATCACGCGGGTATGGAGGACATCGCGGACATCTCTCTGTCGCACCAAGACATAATCAATGAGGTGCCAATGCTTAGACCTGGGGTGCATCCAGGTTGTCTTCAGACTATTTTTCTGCTGAAAGATAGTATTGGTGATGGTGAACTGTTGCTCCGCACAGAATTCTAGCAGAAGTCGACCATTATCGTTGCAGTTTCCAACACCATGCTTGCCTAATACTCCTTTCCAGGCTTCAAAATTCTTACCTACTCTGGCGTTGAAATCACCAAGGATAATGATCTTATCATCTGCGGGCACCTTTTGGGTAAGACAGCGCAGGTCAGTGTAAAATTTATCTTTTTCAGCAGGGTCAGCTTGGAGAGTTGGGGCATATATACTGAAGATGACAACGTGTTGCTTGTTGTTTAGTGGAAGGCGTAGGGAGATAATGCGGTCAGAGTGACCTGTCGGCAGATTTTCGAGTTTAGGGACAATGGAGTTTTTGATCATGAAGCCGACACCTGAGAGATGTTTTTCGGTTCTGGGCTTGCCTGACCAGAAGAGTGTGTAACCGGCACCATGTTCTCTGAGGCTGCCTTCCTCGTGAAGGCGAACTTCACTGAGAGCAGCAATGTCGATGTTGAGACGACCCAGTTCATGGGCAATTAGGGCAGAACGTCGCTCAGGACGACCACTATTGGCAGAATCGAGCATGGTTCTGATGTTCCAACATGCTAGATTTAATTTGAGTACACCTTTGGAGGCAGGTGCATGCCTTTGACTTTTGCTCTTTGTGCGACCGCATTGGAAGAAGATGCCCGTCGGTCTGTGGTTAACCAACCGGGTGAAGGTGGAGATGAGCTTTGTTTAGGCCACCTTTTCTAGGCCCCTCTCCGAGTGGAGCAAGCAGTGCTGTCCTTGAAAAGGCTGCTTGGTCGTTCAGGGTGCTGCCCCAAGAGACTCTCATCTCCGTCAGTCTCAAATGACCAATATCCTGAACCGCCTGTATGCAGGGTTGAGTCTGCGGCTCCCAGTGCATCTTTCACCTACCGTTTCGACCCTCGCCCGTCGCTACAGGACTTTTTGCATGTGGCTAAAGCCTTCAAGCCTGCGCAATGGATTTTTTAGGTGAGATGCAGTATGCGCGGAACTGAACCCACCCTTTAATCCTGAGGTTCATCTGCCAGGGCCGAGCAAGCTTGGACGGTGGCAGCGAGGTCCTCAGGACGTAGGTTTGATTAGAGTGACCTTCTCTTAGATGGATGGCCTTCCAGGGCTAAGCGAGCTCCATCTGCCCGGGTTTGGGATGAGAGTTGTCCTTCTCCTAGGATGACTGCCAGAAGGCTAATGAGCTCATCCTGCCCAGGGATGTAGTTTATCTGGTCCTATGGTTTTGACCTGTCTGGCATGGGCGACCCTACCGAAGGCATGAACCCTCGCCAGCATAGCTCGCAACCACACAGGGGTACATAGGCTACGTTCCTGTTAGAACGATTTGGGCAAGTCTTTTATTTCCAGTAACAACCCTTTGTCCTGCCCACTCTTTCAGGTTGTAACAGAGCAAAGCAAATATATCCAGAACATGCCAAACCTGGGCAGTAGCCGCAGGAGAGCCAAAACGAAAGAAATAAATAGACAAACAAACAAACAAACAAACAAACAAACAAACAAACTGACCAACCGTTCTGGCCCCCGTACCTGTCCAGGGCTGAGGTACCTTACAAGGCCCCAGCCTGGCCGGGACCCCCATCAATCAAAAGAACCCTCTGTCCACCCAGACCTTATCCTTCCCACTGTATGTACTCATAAGTAAGAGCCTCTCTTAGTGCTCTAGGATCTGAGTGGAGGTGACCATGCAAATGTGGCTGCGGATCACACTGTCTGCTGTCTTCTACTTGTATGACAGATGTGTTAGGCAAGGGAGAGGGATACTTTAATAACTCTGAAAGGAGTTCAATAATTGTTTATTTTGAGATCTGATTCATTGTATTTACCTGTAGCTATAACAGTACAATGAGGAAGTGAGATTTATCATAATTACATATTCACCGTGAGGAGAGAGACTTGGAGGCAATCCTGAACTTCAGTGTTATCTTCTGGGTTCACAGAAGGTTTGGGTTTAAATAGGAGAGATCAGGTCTGTACCTCTTGCCACCAGGCTTTGCTGCTAAAATGTCAATTTGAGCAAAGTTTCCTCATACAAAGATTACTGAGAGTAACCATGAACCTCTCTAGTGATGGTAGGGTTACAGGTGCCTTTTATTTGAGAAAGTAACTGTGTTCCTTTCTGCAACCAGATAGCAAAAACAATTTTGGGAAACAATAATTCTCATCTGCGAGAAACCTCAGGACTTCTGCTGAGAAATTGTTACAAAACAAACCTCAAAGCACTATTAAAAGAAAAAAAAAGAAAAGAAAAAGGAAGAATGTTTGAAGGCTCATGTCACTATTTATTGTTTTTATTTTCTCTCTCCTTCTCCCAGTCTTTTTCTTCTCTAACCAAATATCCTTCACTGCACAATATATCTTATTTTAGTTTGTGAATGTAAACAGTTTTCATCTGGAAAAGAGGCCTCTTGAGTACAAACAGTATAGAGCATGGCAGGAAATACAGCAACTGGTGGTCTCAGTACCATGGGAAAAAAAGTGGGTTTTGTCATTCCTGACTTATTGGGCAATTATAAAATTACTTCCAGACATCAGCTGAGATCAGCCTCTTCAGCCCACTGGAACTTTGATTCTCTTAGGTTGTTAAATAAATAAATAAATAAAAATAAGCAAACAGTAACAGAGTGCACAACCCCATAATCTGTTGCTTCATTAATGCAAGATGTAAATGCTTCTCTTAATCTTTCTGATCCAGGAGTACAGGGTGGTGTATCACGATGACAAGGCAGGGTTACTGAAGGGACACTATACGCCCTTTTTTAACTCAAACGCATTCAATGCCATTGAACAAAAAGCTTTAATTTATCTCATCTACAAAGCTCTGAATGTATTGCTTGCTTAATCACGTTGATGCAGACAGTGTGATTACTCAGAGCTGAAGCTTCTTTCACCAGTCACTCAACTGCAGGTCACATTAAAAGCAAAACACAGAGAGTTGTTTCCAAAATGTTGTGTGGCACGAGACTTATACTGACAGCTGGGCTGGGCACGGAACTGGGAGACTCCAAGTACTCTGAGTTCCCACTGAAGTTGTTGGGAAAATAAGTGGCAAGGAAATGCTGATTGTCCCCAAGGCCATCAGCTCGAGGTCTTTGTTGATGTCACTCGATAGTGCACAGAGCAGGCACTCAGCCACTTCTGCAGTGCAGATCTGCTGATAACATAGGTGCTTCCCATGTAGGTGCTGGCAGAAAGGAGTCAGCTTGGCATCTTTGGACATCAGGCATTTTAGCTAGGTGGTTGGGAAGGTCACTACATGTGTTATTAACGGGTAAAACCACACCAAATGTTCTGCCTCCAGTTGCACATGTAAATTGCACAGGACTTAATGCAGCTTCATAAGCACAGTCGAGCAGGATATTTATAATGCCTGTCGCTGTGATATATAAGCACTTATCTAACTTACTCTAAGTGCTGAGCAAGGCAGCTGCAGGGCCTCCAGGGAAGCAAGATTAGCAGGCGGCTTGTTGCTGCACCCTCCAAGGGAAGCACTTGCTACTGTGAATTCTTTCTACCAAAGGAAGGGGGTGGTTAATTTCTGTTCAAAAGTCATATCCATATCCTGGCAGCAGGATATGTATCCTGGGCAGGATACATTCAGCTAAAATTTTAAATATTTTTGAACTTGGTTGTATTTTTATTCAGCTCATGGCACTCTCATATTCCAGCTATTGCACTGCTTTGGTGATCTGAAAGAAAAAATGTAATTATGCAGTGCTTAATATAGGTTGATTACATGACCTGTTGCATTCCATATAAAATAATTGTATTAGAATAGCTTTTTGTCCTGCCTCTTTTCCCAAGGCAAATTCAGTATATTTCCCAATTGAGTATGTCAATTATTACAATAATATTTAGATGATTTGAGACAGTGTTATGTCCTTGCCATAGGAAAAAGGAAAATCTTAGATGATGTTTTCACAATTGCTACAGAGCTTTTCCTGAGCTTTCTGCATTCTGAGCTCATGAAAAAGTATGTATGGGACAGCTCCTGAAATTGTGTTCAGCCCCACTAACCTTAATGTTGCTGCATGGATACAGGACCTAATCGCAAATTGCCACATGTCTGTATGTCCTTACAAACACACTCTGTCTTAACAAGCAGTACAACTACAGAGCAAATCTTTGCAGCCCATCTTTACGTGACACAATTGCCATAAAGGGTATGAGTTGCAAGGCAGTATAGCAAGGAACCCATTTTTGCTAAAGAAATTCAAGTCTAGTTCATATACCAATGAATTTCAAGCAATTTTACTCTCCTTATGTTAACCTAGAAAGAGTTTAGTATCACTGAATGTTTATACAGAGTCAGTGCTCTTCTGAAGTTGCTCCAATGTTTGAGACCCAAACTTTAAGTTACATTTTTAAGTCTTCTGAGTAACCATGTAAGTGAGAGATAAAGTCTTTTCCTTTGAACTATTTAAGTTTTAATTTTATATATGCCTTTAAATTAAATTAGAGAATAAGAGCTCAGATGATTATTACAGGCAAAATGTTAATCCTTGAGGCAGGGACACAAGGGAAGACACCACAGTCTTGGAATTCCTTTCATAAGTTCTGAAAACAAAGGTAACTTGTCCATGTAGTTTCCAAATATGCAGCTTGCCTGCATCCTGATTAAACTGACAGGCTAACTTAGCATAACTTGCAGAGGTGTAGCAGTGACATAAAAATTTGAATTAATAAGAATTATCCCATATTGGTGAATTATATCTAGGCCTCACATGTTCAAAACCTGTATTTACAGACACGATTTAGAAACCTGATGCTGCCAACAAGTTGAAAGGCATCTTAAAGACCAGTTCACATCTACCATGCCTGCAACTCAGCACCCATCACAGTAGTGTATGCAGACCTCATTCTACAGCGTTTGCCCAGTCGTGGTTTAGTTGAAGTAAGTTGTAATAAACTCAGAAATAGGGACTGTAGTGTTTTGGAAGTGAAAGCATATCTTTTTAATATTATAAGTTCAGTGTATGCAAATTTACTTATACCATTTTAGATGAAGCAGAATTTAAGCAAGTGCCAAGACAAAGGTCTCCATTGAAGCACTAGACTCAGCCTTTCAGTTGTAGTTAAAGCTGCTCAAGGTTAAATAGAGGAGAGGCTATGAATATTAATATGGGTTCTACAATTCACCATATGCAAAAAAGAGGACAATTTTTTCCCCTTATTTGCCAGACATTTTATTGCTATATGGAATTACAAGTAAGAAGGTAGCCAAACATCTTTGGGATAAATTGCCTCCTTTCCCTTTTCCTTTTCCTTCCTAATACATTAAATTGCCTTCAGAAAGTCATAAAATACGTGTTCTTGTGAAAGCCTGGGGCTCTATTATAAGAGTTGCACGTAAATAATAATCAAGCAGAGTTTTAAAGGGCTATTTAAAAATCTGTACAGAATTGTCTTAATGAAAATCACTGGATTTGTATTTAGTCCATTTTTGAGATTTCTGGTTTTGAAGATGAAGAGAAAAGCCTTGGTTTATGCTTAACTACTGACAAGTAGCAGTTCACATGTTTTACAGTAGTAAAAAGATCTACTTTCATTTAGGAACAGTGTATTGTATGTCTTTATTTCTAGAGTAGTTTTATTGTTACTATTTCCATTGAATTGCTTCCAGGAAAGGCATCACACATAGATTTTTCCTCTTTTTCCATTCTTTCTTCATATCTTTTTTTTTCCTTTTCTTTCCTTTGCTTCTAGACTTTGACTTCATATTCTTTTTATAGAGCAAGTAAAGCTGAGAAGGTTTGGCATTCTATTTCGAGTACCATTAAAATGTGTATAAATGTAGTACTCAACAAAATGTGACAGTAATGGCAGTCCAAATTCACAAGTGTTGCTGTTTTTCACTGCAGTCCCAGCTTCCTTGTAATTAAAAAGCACAGTATATAATGTTGGGTGACATAGTTTAAATATTTCCATGTGTTTCTGTTTCTTATAATTCTAACATGATTCCCCTCCCTTGTAACAGTTAGGTTAGGGATTATTACAGTTATTAGTGTAGTTTCTGGAAGCATTATGCCAAAATGTATCGCAAATTCAATTATGTTTAATGTAGGCCATAATCTCGAAAGATATTTAGATGCTGAACTTTCAGGATCTTGGCCCTAGGCACACTGCAGGATGTACACACATGAATAGTAATAGCAGTAGTCACATTTCTGAAGTTACTGCGTGGTGGGACATATGCAGGATCAGTACCTGGCGCTGCTCAAATTAATAAAAGTATGTATTATATCGTGGTCATAAATTGAAAGGATCAAATGCAGTGCCTGTTTATAATAATTGCCTTATTTGGGACACAGTTTTCAGATCTCCTGATGTTTGCAATAATAATGGTTGAATAAAAGACAATTTACCTTTAATGCTTAGAGTTCCTGGATCCTCACTTCTTTTGGCTGTCCAGATGACATGACCCACAGTAACGAGTCTGAGCTGGCGGCTGGAGACTTTGTGCCTCTCTGTAATTTTTACTGGATGATTATTAGAGATAGAAAACTGACAGCCTGGGGTTTCTCCTAATTTATCTCCTCAGAGCAGGTAAAGGATATGCAACAGAGTTGCAAACTTTCCAACTTCTCAGTCCTAATTAACCAGAAATCGAACCAGATACTAAAGCCTAAACAGGTTGCCCTGGCCTCAATATCATCCTTAATGTCTGGTCTGGCAGTAATTCATCTTGCGAAAGAAATATTTAGTGCGTGTTTTTTGTATATACAATCTAGTCTATTTGCTCCTGCAACAGTGATTAACTTGCACAAGTCTACTACTTGCCTACTTCTGCAGCTAAGAATCTGCACAACAAATCTGCACATTTCTTTTTATTTAGAGTAGCATCCAGTACTGCTAATTAGAATTAGATTTTAATTGCCATTCCTAAGTGTGCTTGAGACATGGGCTAACTTATTCCTCCTTCAGGCAGTGAGATCAACTTCCAACCTTTCCTTCTGTGATTTCTAATGAGTTCTGTGATTTCTAAATGAGTTCAATTTAATATCTGGCTAAGACACATCCAGACCAAGCATGACCTGAAGAGTCCAGAAGCACAAGACTTTGTGGCTTGAGACAAAAAGTGTTCATCCTCAAGTTCCCAAACTCTTGACATAGTTAATCCTCTTTGTGTCACGCCTATTGGCACTGTACAGCTAACAACAAGTACTTCCGTCCTTTAGCTTTCTCAGGAGGCAACTCACAAATTTTGGTTGTAAGTATGGCAAGCATTTTTGTGTGAGTTCCTCTCTAATAAAAAAAGAACTTCCCCCAGACACATTTCATATATGTTCATAAGATCTTACTCCATAATCTAAATGCAAATAAATTGCCAGGATTTTTTGTATGTGCTGGGATTTGCAGAACTGTGTAGTTTCCTTTGCCGTCAATTAGTACTGGTTTTTGCAGTGTGGTTGACTAGGCTATCAGCAGTTCTCTAAGTCAGTGTTTCTCAGTCTGTGGCAGCTACCAAAGAGTCTGAAAGACTGGTAGGGAGTTGTGACGACTTAGGGTAAAGCAATATTGGTAGTCAACACATTTTCTTCACACTGAGAGAGTGAGACGTGGTTGGGGTTAATGATGGTGAGTACTTACATTGACCAAGGAACTCCCAGCTGCCTGCCTTCCTGGAGGCTGCAGAGTTTGCTTGGGCAAGGGAGTGAATGTCTCTACAAGAATGACAGCCTGTTCTCACCCCATCTTCCTGAAAAAAAACACTGAGATTATGCTGAGGACTGTGCATGTCAGAGGGACAGACAAAAAAAGATAAACCACATGAGGCACATATCTTTAGAAATGTATGAGGAAAGACTGTAAGCCATCTACATATGGTTTAGGTTCTCACGGCAAACTTTTCTGTAACTAGACAGGCTTACAAACATGTAAGCAAAGTTTCTAGAAATCCCACCATCCAGGCTAAACCACACTTTATAAATATTGTTGTATTAAGTTTGGAGGGTTCTTTTGTTTTGCTTTCTTCTAGTGTCTATATGAGGGTAATAGCTCATTTTTCAATTCCCTGGAGAATTCTTCTTGAACGTGTGCTCTGTGTGCAGAATCCATTAGCCAAACCAGACCTTGCAACAGCAGCAGCCTCAGAGCACACAACTCACAGAATTACCATCAATGACTATGGAATTCCTTAAGCTTGTGAACACTTGCTTTCCTGCCAGAGGCACATGGTAGTTCATAAGAGTACTAGTAGGAGATTCTGGATATAAAGAACATTTGTGTCAGTAGCAGATATAATTAAAGGAATCATTATTTGGTTTAATGTTCAACTTTAGCACTAATTCTATTGGGGTTAAATGTGGAAGAACATAAATACTGTATGTGGGGAAAACAGTAGCTCTATTTGCAGGCCAGTTGAATTAAAAACTGCAAAGAGTTAAGTGGTCCAAATGAAAAGTGTTATCATGAGAGGTGAAAACCATATCAAGTACTGTGGCCTTGAGTTTCCAGAAAAATATACCCCCACAGTGATTTGCCGCAACAGCTGTGTAGTTGCAGGGCCAATCTGCTAATGAGCACACAATCTTTAGTAGCTATAAAAGCTACTATAAGACTTTAGCAGCTATGAAAGGAGTTAGCTCACTAAGTGATATCTTCCGAAGTTCTCAGGAAACCAGTAGCAGACAAAACATGGAAGATTTTCCATGCTTTTTTGGATTTTAGGCAACTCTAGAAAAATATTATTTCTATTTGTTGTTATTTTCTCTTCCAGTTGATATCGCTCAGCACCAATCACCTTCACCTTGTTCACCTTATACTAATACTTCACAGAAGACAGGAAAAAAAAGGGCAGCTCAGCTTCTAGTCCACTAGATGCAATGATCTAAAAAGGTCTTTCTCCTCCTATCATAAGCCCCAGACTGACACAAGTTTCTTAATTATGCCACTCATCAGCAGGGACAAGCATGACAGCAGTCCAATACCCAAGAAAACTCCATTAGCTTTGGCCTTGCAGCTTTCTACAGCACTGCAAGATGTGAGGGATCTTCACAGATTATAATTTATTTTCTATAATTTGTGCAAAAAGTACCACATAAATGATCTTCTGTCCTCAAAAATTTATATATGATTACCTTTGCATGTCTCTAAAAATCTGTTTGCCAAAATTGCTGGTTGAAAGCAAGGCACAGCTGAATGGAAAACTTCCATATGTTTGAGCAGAGAGCAGTACTGAAGTGCAAAAAGGTATTGTTAAATCTGGACTAGGTCTAAGCCTAATCCTGCTGCAAGACACTATACATCTTTTAGTACTTTTCCACAGCATAGAGTTTTACTGCTGATTTGGAGAAGGATAAATGATTAATGCTGAAGCTGTGGCAAGGAATAAACAGATCTTACTCATACATTATGGAATTGTTGATGTGTGTACTAATTCTGGGAAAACCAGCTAGGAGTATAAACAAGGTATTGAATGTAGACTTGCCTCTTGATCCTAAGACCACTATCACTGGTGATCTTAATTCTCTTGTAAACATTAAGGACACATGGTACTCCTAGGGCAGACAAATGTCCTTAAAAGGGCAACAAAAGGTCTGAACCCATGCCAAAATGGGGTAAGACTACACAGTGACTCCTTTGCACTCTCTGAACTCCTTTTTTTTTTTAAAGCTCCACCATGCACAAAAATCTGGCTAAATGGATAAAGTTACAGTGCTACCTTCCATCAAATACTCAAAGGTAGCCCAGCTACCATATTGCAAGCTGCATCACTGTGAGAATGATTTTTCTCGCAGAGAAAGACGGAAAGCATGTGTGGAGTAAAAGTAAATTTAAGTGAAAAATACATTCCTTTTGGAGAGGAAAAAAAAAAAGGGAAATGGCTAAAGATGTTCTGTACTCCTGGAGGGATTTTGACAATCCCTGAAATGTTAGAGGTGTGGGGAGGAACAAGAATCATGAAATTTTTTCTTGGCTTGTAACTGTGAATCTTGTCCTAGTTATGATCATATTGTTTATTTGATTCTTCTAAGAAACAGGATCTTGCTGCTTATATATTATGTCCTATTACTTTTACAGTGTTCCATCCCCTGCAGTCCTCCCACATGCTCATCCTTGTAAACTGTGATCAGTTCTTCAATTTTCTTCTAAAGTAATCAAATCTTCCTTATTTGCTAAAAATTAAAAGGATAAAAAGTCAGCCAGCAGCCTCCAAAATGCTACTCTTTCTCAGTTCCAATTTATGCCTTCCTCTTCCAGGACACTTTTGAGAACATGTAGAGCAGGCAGAAAGAATACAAGGTCTCCAATAATTAACATACTTACTCCCACTTGCTATGAGTATTGAGACCGTCTGGCAATATTCTGTCTTGTCCCCCTCCTGTGTCTACTCTCTTCCACCCTATGCCTTCTCTCTTGGTCACTCGATCATTAAAACTTGCTTTTCAAAGGGGTCGTTAAGTGAGCCGGTATTGTTGCTACTTGGAACAATTCAACTCCAGAGAAATCGATGAGTCCCCAGGCAGGTCTGTTGTGGTCTAATCTTGTCAAAATCAAGTTCTGCTCATTTTTACCTCCTGTGGCCTGGAGAAGGAGCAGCTTTTAGGGAATGCCAATCTTGCAGATAGCATGATTGCTGGTACTGCTTTGTTGGGACCAAGAAAACAGAGTTTACCATATCCTGTTTTTCAGGGGTAAGTTATTGTTCCACATTTCAGAACTGGTTTTAATAATCTCAAGACTAAATAATGACTAATGTTAGTTATGAAGAGAAAGTATCACTTTTCATCTTCGAGTTCATGTTATTCAGAGGAAGCAAAAGTCTTGGCCATTATCAAGGCAGTATTGTAATCTATGTCTTATCAGACTCTTGAGGAGAGCGAATAGTTCTAGTTCAAAAACAAAAAGAAAAAAAAAGAAAAAAGAGAAAAAAACCTGCTACATTTTATAGAGAATAATGTAGAATATTAAGTTTTTATTAATAGATTACCATCAACTAATTTATGTATGCACATAGAATGAAATGAACCAAGAAACTCCGTTCAAGATACTTTAATCATCCTTGAAGACAGAACAACTGAGACATCTAATAACAGAAAGCATTGTTGGGCCACAGCCATGGGTCCATTTATTTGATATTACCTTTCAAAACGTTACTCATCAGAGAAACAATGAATAAAAATGTAGGTCTTGAATTGAAGTGGTAATAAATTAGACAGCTGCAGATAACCTTCAATGCTCCCTGGACAAAATAAAGGCTCTCACTATTATCTTTACAGTAGAATCCTATAGGTGAAAGGGCACAAGATTTTTCACATAGAGGACTTATTCCCAAGGGGCCTGAGCTGGTTTCTGTAAATCTCTGCAAAACTTCATTTGAAATAAGAGCAGACATAGAACAACTACATCTTCTTGGGACAAAACTTAAACTTTTTTTCAGTGTGTTACAAGGAACACACGTTATCCTGGTTAGACTTCAGAAGCAAGGGGAGCCTTCTGTTTTATTTTTCAAGTTTTGCTTGATGTTGTCTGTGTTGCACATGAGGAAATGCACAGCTGAATTCCTAATAATGTCTTCAGACGAAAAAAACCTTAAGGCTGTCAATTTATACTACAGTGGTAACACAAATCACACAAGTTACTTTCTAGCATTGAATAGCACAAGCTTTAAGGAGCTAAGGGTCATGCTTAAAACAGGATCACATGTTGTCATTGTGGGTAATTTTTATTTTCATAAACTTTTCATCTTCAGCCTTGAGACTGAACATTTTTGTTATTCCATCATTTTTCAGCCTCTATACAGATAGATGAAACAGAGTACTTCTATGAAAACAAACTAATTATTACTAAACAGTCAAGAATGTTGTTAATTATGTGACTTAAACAAATCACGCTCTTTGTGAAACATAAAGGTCTTTTATAAGATGATAATGATAACTGCAAGTATTATAACTAGCTTTTGAAAAGAACATTAGAATAAACATTTTGGAAATGATACAGTTTCTCTTCTACAGCTTGACACAGAACTTTTCTAGTCCTTCATCTCTGAGTTCATAAGCATTAAATGCATACACAGCTTGGACCACTTCACAAAACAGAATAAATACATCTCCTCATTTGAATCAATAAAGCTACTTCAGCTAACAAATACTTCATTCTTGTTGAAGCAATCAAAATCTATATAATGTTTGCTTTGATTACTGTACTGGGATAACTTCCCCTGTACATTTGAGCTCTAATTGCCCTGCCACCAAGAGGTCAGGAGAAAAAAGACTGAAAACACACAACTAGGCTTCCGTTACAGGCATTACAACAGATTTTCTCCTATTGTCACATGCTGGTCAGAAATTTCAGGTTCTCCCTATGAAAGCTTCTTTCTGTTGAGTAAAAAAAAAAGATTATTAAGTTACACATTGGCAGGAGTAAATGCAGTAGAGCAGCTAATGGGGAGAGTTGCACTTTAAATGCACTGTACAACAGAGTAGTTTGTCAAAATTCAAAATGAAAAGGGGAAAAAACCTAAGCATACAAATCGAGGCTCTTTGCTTTTGTTGTAGTTGGTTTTCCTCACAAAGTAGATGGGAAGGCTGGGGCCATTGCCATGTACTCAAACTCCCATAGTTTGCTTAATGTGATATGTTTTCACAAAATAGTTAATGTACAAAACTACAAATATATTGAACTATAAAGCAAATCTGTAACAATTAAAATTATGCAATTTTTTTAATCTAGAAGACAGATGAATGTTACACAGGTCTGTGTGTAAGTTTGATGCTATTGTAGAGCACCAAAATACTACATTAACAGTTAATTTTGTCAGAAAATATATTTCTTCATAGAATCTGCATCTTCTTAAACATATTTTGCCAGAGAGTTTTCTTATTCTTCTTTAGTATTTCTTTCTGCATGCTATCAGTTTCCTCCCTTAAGCAGTGGTTTAATAAATGCTGTAATTATAATTACTTCAAATGTCACTTTCTGCAAAGTGTATCAGGGAAGAGGATCCATAAAATAATGCACAGAGTAAGAGAAACCCAGTATACACACCTACAGAGAGAATTTGAAACAAAGATCCCAAAAGCAATTATGTTGTTATCGCATGGTACCTAAGGCAGGGAGAAAACACAAAGGCAGAGATGGGCAGTGAGGTAGCATTCAGACATCGGAGAAAGAATTTTTGTGACACTGGTAAAGAAATTTGGAGACATCATACCCTGAACTGGAAAATCAGAAATTAGTACTTGCCAAACAAAAGAGATAACCAAATTCAGTGGAATCTGATGATCCTGGAGCAGACTGAGACCTGTCAGTCACATTAATATTCAACTTAAAGGTAGATATGTAGTTACAATGCTACAAAAAATAATTGTGAGTGGAGAGGGAGAGAGGAATATGATGTTGTTGTGCAACAGACTGAAATACATCAAGTTATGCATGTCCTTCACCTCAGCTGAAGACAGAGGAAATCTGGTATAGGATGATGCAGCTATCAGGGACAGGCCTAAAAGAGGTTTGTACTCAGATAAAATGCTTAGATAATGAGAAGCCATGGGACTCTGACATGTTCCTAAAACATTCATGACTCATCGATCTATTGCAGACTGAGAGCTGTGCAGCCGGGGCCGGAGTCGATGTATCATATCTCCCTCTGCTGGGAGGTACCGCAATCGCTCAGCCGCCTGTCGCCACCGGAGCTGCCTTCAGAAACAGCGAGGGCAACGCTCGCCTCAGGTCCCAACAAATAGGAACTGACAGTAGGTCTCACCTTCTGTATTTCTGCAGTGAATTTCCAGGCAGATAGAGATTAAAATGATCACGCTTTTTGTTTGTTTGTTGGGGGTTTTTTTTGTTTTTTTGTTACAGAATATTTGTAGATGGGAAATGTTTTCATATGGTATCATTCCATTGGAATAAGGAAAATAGTTTGAATACTGGACTTCAAATGCTCGTGATGAATTGTGCATGAATGAGCTACAGCTCAGGAGCTGTTCAGAGAAAATATTCACCAAACAAATGTGAAGAGAGAATAAATAAATAAGAAATTTGTGATCTGTTTACAGACAATTCATATGAAAGAAAAAGCTCTTTGGCTGCATTATTTGGCTGTAGCTGGAGGACACAGATTTCAAAAATGGGCAAGGAGCCTAAGTCCTGTTGTCATTCAAAAATATGATGCCCCTGACTACTGAAAGTGAGACTTAAACACTTTCGAATTTTTAACATTTCTTCCCTAGGTGAACAAGTCCTGAGCTCAGATTGCAGCATCCTCTTGCAGGAATTATAACAAGATGTTATGCATGATATCTAGCATGCATACAGAGACAGAATTTGGCCCTACCTTTAGTATAATTACTTTAGTTCAAGAAGGTCCTCTTCAGATATTATGAAAATCCGAGCTGTTAGAAAGAATGGTGAGGACAACACAGTTGTTAATTGTTAAATTGTTAATTTATTAAACAAATGGGAGCTGTGCACCTCAAATGGTATCAGGAGCAGGACATCATATGGTCTTCCAGGTGATTCAGCATAGATCTGGAGTAATGGTTGCTATGAGGTGAAACACTGTTTAAACTGTTTAAGTGGGCGCTATTAACATATATGCCGACCCATAGACTTACTAATATAATGTCAAGACTGAAAATTTAGCACATAATTGTAATTCATAAGTAAGAGAGGAAATTTGGAAGATCTGGTTCCAGAAATAAGCAGACAAAGTAGTGATTTTGGAAGCTGAAACACAATCAGTTGTTTTATTAGATTTCAGTAGGTATGAAAGAAATTTTCCTCGGACCACAGTTCCACCACAAATAGTCATTTCCAGCATGAAAAAAATGTTCAGAAGTTTTTACTTGAAATGAGGTTGTGTTGCTCTTGAAATGTAAGATATCAAAAGGGTAGTTTCATTTGCTGATACACGGTATAACACATAGCAACCACAGAGGAAGTAATTGCCTATCTAAACTGTGAGAGAAAAATGCAGTACTTGATGGATTGGGGTATGTATGTCAGTGAAGTGAGAGGTTTGTCACACACTGGCTTTTTGGATTGCATAGTGCTGGGCTCTGCCATAAAATAAGAGCAGCATGGTAGAGCCTGGGGTAATGGCACAGCCAAAAGCAGGTGTGCATGCCACGTGCCACTGCAAACAGCTAGTGAAGGAGCATGCAAAATACAGCCCTCTCTCAAATACACCATGCTGCTTTAGGTGTATCTCAGTAGCCGAGAGCATCTTGACTATCATAATCACCTGACGCGTAACCTGAATATGCATCCCTTGTTGATGTTTGTGTACCTAATGAGTCCTCAGATTGGTTGGACAGAGGTGACAGTATGTGCCAAGGAACACAGCGGTCAGTGAGAGGACGGGTTAACGAATCTTACCTGGAATTATCAATGCACAGAAAAGATTCTTTTCCTTGTTCAAACCAGCCTTGCTGAAGTCGCACATAGCACAGGGGACCTTAGTACCTCTGCTGCAAAGTAATCAATCAAATTTTGCAACTCTTTGCAATGAATATCAAGGCACTTGAACCAATTGGAACCAGTTTGATCCAGTTTAGACTGGTTTGAATGGGTTGGAACCACTTTGATCCTGTTTTAATTGGCTTGGTCCAGTTTGAACTCATTTAAAATGCTTTAAAAAGCTGATAGGACTTTTCAAATCCAATATACCTTCTCATTGATGGTTTTGCAACTCCAGATGCTTGGGCAAGAAAACACACTGAAATCAAATTCACCACTATACAAGTTACAGAGAAACTTTTTAAATGTTAGATTTTATAGTCTTTTACTGTGGCTATGTAATTTGGATTTGTGATTTCTTGAACTTACCTGGAAACCTAGTGAAGGTGACACCTGTTAGGCTACTTAAGCCACTTTCCAATGAAAATTCTTTGACACCTGACATTTCTGTCCAAGTACGAAAATTGGAGATTAATATTTGCTTCAGATGAGTTTATGAAGGGTATGGAGTGATTTTTAAGGACATCAAAATTGACAAAAAGATACACTTACATTACATGTACTTTTAAGTCACAGACTTTTCTAACAGCTGGAAAACACCTTCCCAGCCAGGTTCTATCAGGGAAAAAAAACCCCAAACCAAAAACCAAACAACTTTTGGAATAAATCCAGGCAATTTGCACTTTCTAATCCCAAATCCCTGAATTATATCAGTCATTTAACTCTGGTGTCAAATGTCAAATTTATTAAGCTGGGATAATAATTCTGTTTATCTCATAAGGAGAAAAATAAAGAGCCCTTGGACAGACTTGCTCCTGAATAGGCAAAATCCATTGCAGAGGCATTAGGGCTGGCCCAGTCACAAGTGTTGTTTGACAGAGTATATTGGATCACTGAGAAAGCTGTGATGCAGACACATGGAGCATCCCTGGATGCCCTTTCTTACACATAATGGAGCATAAAAAGAGTTGAAAGAATATTTTCCAGAGAAGATCCCTATCTAGTTATTTGTTGCTGTTGCCTGAACCATCTTCTCCAGGTCAAGGTATACCCATTTCCAGTAGAAAAGTGATTACTGAACACCTCAGACTGGAGTACCTTTGTTCCTCCGTTGTCCACCACACCTTGGGTACTGGAAAAAAGACTTTCTTTCTCCATAAGCTGAGAGCTTGTGGTCCCTGTGCCATCACTTCTGTCACAGCTGTGAAGCAGCAATGCTCCCCCTTGCACCTACTCCAGGGCAGAGAGGCTGACAGGTTGGCAGCCACCAGGGATCCCTGGCAGGGCTGCAGGGACATATTTTGAAATTGGGATGGACTTATTTAATGAGGTCACTGAGCTACTAACTAGAAACTAAGTCTGGAACTATAGGTATTACTCCTGGGAAGCTCCAAAACATCAAAAATAAATTAACTCCAATTAATGGAGAAGCAAGCCCTCCCTCTCTCATCCCTTGTGGCAAGAGATGTGCCCGTCAGCTGGTGCTGCAATGAATACATCTTCCATGTGTGACATCTTTCAGGGGCCTCTCTTCTTGCCTCTGAAAAGTTTCCCCTAGCACAGGGGAAAGAAATACCTCAAAAAAGAGAGATGCTCCCAGCTTACGGAGTTACAGCAAAACTGGCAAATAGATATCATACATGGGGAACTGTTCTGTTGACGACCAACCTGAGCCTAAAGGCTAGGGAGTATGAAGCCAGGGATCACTGTAGGGAATGCCTGCAAACAAAAAAGCTCTTGTTCAGGACTCACGTTCCCCTTTGAACATGGTTAAAAGTTGAGAGTTTCCTTTTCACCACTTACACAGCCTTAGGACTTAACTCACGGATTTTGGCAGAGCCTTTATATTTCCTAAACTATGCTGTATTGTTCGAAGCTGATGGGACTCACCCCCTTAAAGGATGTAGTACAGTCAGGAGATGGAGGGGTGGAGTGCTCCAGTTGGAGATTACTGCTAACAGTTACTGGATAAATCAGCCTGTTGGGCTTGAAACACAGCCTACTCGGGGCACCTTCCAGGCATGCCCAGGTATGCTGCTCAGAACAATAACTGCCCTTTTTTCTTGCTCTGTGCCTACACAAAAAAAAAGCAACAAACAAACAAACAAAAAAACCTTTGCTTTCCTATCACACTGCAGCTTTGTGTAAGCTGCTGTGTAGGAGAAAAAAATGCTGCCCCCCAGACCCTGAGATGGGAACAGTCTGGGTAATTCCCTGGGAAGGGCGTTAAAGTCAGGGGGCAGGTGCAACAGAGCCTCCCTGGAGGCAGGCAGCTCCCGTGGCCCCCGGGAAACCCTCCTGCAGCATCAGCAAGGCTGCTGTTTTCTTGTGTGGAAGGGGGGGGGGAGGGGAAGGCAAAGCCAGAGTGACTGGGAAGATCCCAGGCGCACCTCCGAGGAAAAGAGCGCTCCTTGTCTCTCATGCAGCCCTGCTTTGAGAGAACTTCTGGGCTGGAGAAGGCAACCTTCCTTGGAGTACTATGGTGTGGGGAGGGCTGTGGAGCAACAGCCCCTGGCATTGACACACCTGGTGTGTGAGGTGCTGGATCTGCTAATGGCTGCAGACAGGCTGCCTTGGCTCTGCAAAGGGAAGGACAACTTCAAAAAAGAAAAACCCAATGGAAACCAAAACAAACGTAAAAGCCCCAACAAAACCCTAAACCATTAAAAAAAGAAAACAAAAACCCAAACCCAAACCCTAGAAAGCAACAGTAAAACCAAATCGAGCCCTGGCTGAACAGCAAACCTGAGGTGTAGGCACTGCTACCCCACTGAGTGAGATTTGGTGAGTACGTGGTGAAGGCAGAGGCCAGGAGACAGCTTTTTAGGGGTGGAAGGGTAAGGTCTGGCAGGGACCGACCCCAGCCTTAAGAGAGAAGGCCCTGGAGGACAAACGGCGAGACGTTTCCCACGGATGGTGGGTTCTCCAACAGCTCTCCTGGTGCTCGCTCTCTCCCCCTGCCCTCTACCCTGCTGCTTATGGGAGAAGACGGGTGACGCCCGGCCGGCACGGGGCTCCCCACTCTGCATTTTATGGTTCCCTAAAGATGTCCTGGTCCTTCAGAACCCTGTAGGTGCGTGTGTGGGGGTGTCAGGCCCACGGGAACAGCGTGGGGAAGAAGGAGCCGGTGTAGAGGGGTCCGGCTAGCGCAGCCCCGGCTCCCGCGTCCGCTCCCGGCCGTATCTCCGGGGCGGGCTGGGGCGGGGGTGCGAGCGCGTGTTTGTGCGTGTGCGGGCGCGCACGTGTGCGCACCACCATCCGCGCGCGACTGTACCCGCGGGTGTGCGCGCAGGGGGCGCGGGCGGGGGAGGCGAAAGGGGGCCGGTTTTGCGGCGGGTGGCTCCCAGCCTCCCCCGCCCCCTTCCCTCTGGGTCCGCTCCTCGCTCCAGCTCGCATTTTATCGCAGGCGGCCGGCGCAGCCCCCTCTCCCCAGCCCCGGCCCCGGCCCCGGCCCCCGCCCACCCCCGGGGTGGAGGCAGCAGCGCCGAGCCGCCCGCGGGAAGAAAGCAGCGCTCCGCCGGCTCCGCGCCCCTCCGCGGGGCCATGCAGCGCCCCTGTGCCCCCGGTACGAGCGCAGCCCCTCGCCCCGCCGTCCCCCGCGCCCCCTGAGCGCCCCGCGGGGGCTCCGCGCCGCTCCGCGCCCGGCGGTGGGACGGGGCCGGCACAGGCGGCACAGGAAAGCTCCGCGGCTCAGCGCGACTGCCCCGCTCCCCCGGCCATGGGGAAGGGGCTGGAGGGGACGGCGGCCCGCTGCGGGCTGGGACTGGGATACCTGCTGCAGACGGTGGTGCTCCCCGCCCTGGCCGTCCTGGGGGCCAGCCGCCCCGGCTCCGCGGCGCAAGGTAAGGCGATGGATGGATGGATAAGGGTTGGGGCGTCCTCCGCGTGCGGGCGAGATATGCGAATTTATCCCGTTACTCTCCCTCCCCCCCCGCGTGTTTGTATGTGCAAACAGTGCATTCCCCCGCATGCACGACCCCCGCCGGGGTCCGGCCTCACTGGCCGAGTCGGTTCTGCCGGTGCTGAGCCTGGCCGGGACAGGCGTTTCCCTGCACTCTGTCCTCAAGTGGGGCACGGGGAGCAGAGGGGGAAGTTTGGGCTGAAGGAGCCCCGCCGACAGAGCTCCGGGGCGGGAGAGGGGTGCCGGTGCGCCCTGGAGGGCTGGCAAGGTGCGTGGGAAAGGCAGGTGCGGGGCGGGTGTCCCTCGGCAGCGGCGCAGCCATGCCCCGGGGCTCTGCATCCGACGGTCATTCTTGAACCCCCTCATCGCCCCCCACACCCTCCTTCTTCCTGCCTAGAACATGATATACCCGAAGGGAGTTACCGTCTTTCTGTGTTTATGTTTTGGGATTTTGTTTCCCCTCCCGTGTCGGGGATTCTGGAGTACATCTAGATCTGCTTGCCCTGTGGCCCGTGTATAAATTCCTCTTTCCAAGTGACAATGTCCTGATTCTCAGTGCGTGTTTAGGGATGTTTGAGAGCATCACAAAGAACGCTGACACAGTGTGGCACCCACCCGGCAGACAGCCACAGCAGGAGGCTTTTTCTCCTGCGAGCTGATGCTGGACAAACTTTCTCGGTGCTTTTCTTCTTTCTTCCCAGGAGTTAGACTTAATGTGGAAATGTGTTGCTTTTGTGGTGGACTGGAGAGAGAGAAAGGTTGTTGCTGCATGTGGGCAAAGCTGCATACAGCAAGGATGTGTGGGCTTGCTAAAGCACTTGGAAATCTCAGTTATATGGCTAACAAGAGAAAAGGAATTTTAGAAACTGTTTTGTTTTCGGGGGGTTTTGTCCATATATGTAACCAAGCAGTAATAATATGCACCAGAGTTTTGATTTAGGCTGGCTAGCATAATGCAAGTGTAAGAATGCTTGGTTTTTCCCCACATCATTTCTATGAAGAGGCACCTGTGAAAACTGCACAGATCTGACTCTGTGCTCTCACCTAGGCATTACAAAGTGTACTCTCCTGTGTGGCCTTTCTGACAGGAGAGCAGTGCTTGTTGCTCTGTGTCTCAGTGCTCCTGGCAGGCTTTTGGGAGCTATAGGCTTGCTGCTGGTGGGCTGGATGCACTGAAAATCATGTCTGTGCATGTAATGGTGTTAATCCATTTCCTACTGATACTTACTCCATCCTCAGAGTCACATCCTCTTGCTCATACCAGGCATTTATCTCATAGGAAGATCAGAAATCTGGTCATAAAAAGGGGGTAGCAGAGAATGAAAGTACAAAAATGTCCTATACATTGTGCCACGTTTCATCTGTGTCTTACATACTGTTTCCTTTCCCTGGTTGGTTTCATGTTCAAGATAGGACAGGTTTGATGTTTTGTATTTAAAGCTTTTAATAGTACCATGTGCATGTAGACCTAGATGTCAGTACATATCAGTCTGTGTTGATGGGGGGTGTTGAAGAACATCCGTTCAGATAGTTGGACCTGGAGTGGAAAGGAGCCTGCCTGCTCTGGTAGCAGGATATGGGAGGTTGCATGACAGATGGCCTGAGTGGGGAAGAGAGGACCCCCTGCGTTCGGCTGTTTCAGAGCGCTCATCTCAGTGCCACAGGGCGTACCGCACACTCTCGGATGGTTTCTCCTTTCCACACTTACCCTCCGTAACACAACACTGTGTGCCAGAAATGCCATGAGGGGAGAGGAGCCAGGCCCCTTGTGCCTGCACTGCAGAGGGTGACTCGTGTGGGACCTGTCAGAGGACGCAGGTGTGCTCACCTACCCAGAAAGGGACAGAGAGCTCTTCATGAACACTTCCCAAAGTGCAATGTGTGATAAACTTCCACAGCACAGTAGAAAATCCAGGGAATGTTGTAGGGATATAGCTATTTGTCTTGGGCTTGTTTTTCCATGTTTACTTTTATTTATATTTTCCATTTGCTAGGAACAGGCACAGAATTTGGGTGCAGGTTTTGGCATTTTTCCCAGAGCTGAGGGATTTTCTGGTTGGAGTGTGCAGTGGGGATCTTCATATATGTGTGTATGTGGTGCTTCAGCGAGGCAATGAATCAACAGTTTAACTATGCCCTCTTCAGGAAGTTTCCTCATCATATAGCACTGGGCAAAGTTTTCCCTCTATTTTATTTGTATGTTTCAAAAACATATATGTTTCATCTCCATTCCCGAACTGTCTTTATCTTTTGAAGCAGGCTAAGAAAGCTATGGGCATTGCTGGGACTTCTGCTTTCATGCTTTCCTTTTCATTGCCTCGTGGAAAATGAATTTATTAACTGAGTAGCTGGTGAACCAACCCCCCAAGCTCCCTGGCAGATTCATATCACTGCATCTCCTTGTCCTCCTGTGAGCTTCTCAGTGGACCTAAATATGCTTTTTGTTTTACTATTTCTTCTTATCTGAAGCTGTCTAAGTATTTTTCGGCTGTTATCAGGAGAGAACAGGAAATGGCCACAATGATAGAGACAGCCCTTAATTCTCAAAGTGGTGTGAATGAGGCCAGAGCGATTATCAAGCCAGAATCAACTCTGGTCTGGCATTTCACTGCATTCACTATCCTCTATGATAAGCTACATCAGAATGAGAATTTAAATGTCTCAAACTGTGCCCGTGCCTGGCACTTCAGTGCCATCTCCATAAGGGCAACTTTTCCTTTGGCTCTTCAATCAGCAGCGACTGGGTTTCAGCTGTTGTGCTTTCCTACTCCGCCCCACTTCCCACCTCTCAAAGTGCTACCCACTTATACTGTGGCTCTCACCTTTTTAGTGTGTAGGTGGGACGAAAGGCAGAGTCAGGCTATCTATCCGTTGTGACAAGCATGGTTCAGACAGCTTTCTGGGTTAATAACAGTGGTGTAAAAGATGGATAGAAAAGCTAAAGGGACTATGTATTAATGAGGTTGTGTTTCATTTGTTCCTTTACAATAAAAGAGTGCATTTTTTTATGCTTAACCCCTCAAACCTAATTAAATCAAAGTGACAATTTAAAAAGAAAACTGTAAAGGAGCCATATGTGCAGATATTTTTCTTGCCCCAGCATAGTCTGTATTAGCAACAACAGCAGTTTGAAAATGCTTAGTGCAGAAAAAGTGAAATATAACATGTGAATGTACTAACCTTTTGGGGATGCGTTTCCTAATTAAATACCTAAACACGTCTTGTTGAAGAAAGGGGGGGAAAGGACTTAATTATTTTGATGCATCAGTAGATCTCTTGTATTTGATCATGTGGGTGTAATAGTATTTGTATTAATAAAGCAAGAGCCAAGTAGTATTTTGTTGTGTATGAATAAGGCCCTTTGAAACATTAATCTGTTTTAAAGCAATGTACTGTGGCAGATTTCAATGATGTTGACAAGTTTGAGCTGGCTGTGGCAGTCTGCATTGGTCCTGAGTAGCATTTTAGTACGGCAGTACTCGTTGCTGAAAGCAAAGCAGACACAAGGTTTTCTTTGCTGACTGAGGTGCAGTTTAAGCAGGATTAAAATTAAGTGGATGGATCTGTCCGCAGAGGAGTGATTCCCCCCCGGGAACATGGGAGTCAGAATCTGGGCTCTTCTTCCTCTGGCTCCAGGCTCTAGCAGCTGGTTGCAACAGTTATGGAAAAAGTATATACATCACATCCTTCTGATGGCTCTTCAGCATTACTGTCAGTGTCATCTATTCCTTTGTACAGTAAGAATGCCAGACATTTCCACAGTTGTTGTGCATGTTTGCACTTAATCATTTTACATGGATCACTCACTACACAACTTTATTTTTCTTTGGTAACGGTCTCAAACCCCAGTTATTCACTATATTTTGGGACTAGCTTTGTGTGTGACATCCGAATTCAGAAATAGGAAACAGCATTAACCAAATGAAAAATATTTTCCTAATTTAATTTTCCAAATACAGTACATCTGAAAACAGGAATACAACTCTGTGCCAAGGCCAGGCAAATCACTTCCATAGCTGGTCTGTGCACTAAGAGAGGAGAAAATGTAGATTATATTTATTAGATATTTCCAGGTAAATATCTTTATCTTTATGCAAATTGAAGAGAGGTCTTTTGAGGCACAGTCTGACCAGTTCAGTTGAATAAGATACAAAACAACATCAGTTCCTATGGAAGGTGAGAGAAGCCCAGGCTGAGTAGGACAACAATTTAGTATTTCTGTACAGTATACAACCAGAGTTTTGTGCACAAGTAAGACACTAAGGAGAGTTATACTTTGAAAAGTGAAGCTACATTTATGTCATGCTACCAGCTAAACAATCTTGTTCAGAGTAACCCGGTTATAGTGTATGGCTATATTTGTTGATTTCTGGTTCTTTCTGGATTTTATATCATCAGACTTCTGAGGAATCAGTTCTGGTTACTTTTTCTGCAAAAAGGCATAAAAAACTACTTCAGCAGCTCATCAGAAAAATATGTTTGAATTGCTGTTGCAAAGGGGAATTCCTGGGTAGATTTGCATTGCTCAAAGTAGTGAACAGTTTACTGTGATTTAGTCAAAGAGTATTGGACTCAATGTGAGTCTCAAATGCTCAGATTATTGGTTTGTTACTGCAGGCTATCTTTGAAAAGAAAGTTAATGTAATCATGGATGTTCTGCCTGTGCAATATATTTTATATAACTATCTATATGTCCCTGTAGGAAAAAATGACATTACTTTTCCTTCTTTCCTCCCTTTAGGGTGGGGAGAGGGCTGTGCTACTTTGTGGAGTGCACATCTTGTTAGCCACCCAGTGGAGGTATTCAAGTCTAGCAGGCAGTGATCTTGGCATCGGTGCCAATAAAGCAGTAATTACACCGTCTGTCATTTTCATTAGCTGTCTTTGCTCCACATTTGACTTGGAGGTATAAAACAGCTTTTAAAGTATAAGTCAAGAATTAAAAGCCAGGAGTAAGAGACAAGCAGTGGTTTTCCAGTTGGCTATAACCTCCATCAGCACAGCATCAGAATAATGTTGTGCAGAGGCCGACTTAGTGCCGACTGCTTCCAAGGGCTGAAGGAATGGTGGTGTTTTAAGTGATTTATTGTGTGTGCTCGGTAGAGTCCAGTCTCGTGAGCAGGCGCCCCTGGATCTTTCCATCATAACATTATCCAATAGGCGGTCTGAAGGAAATGTTATTAAGTCTTCTGGGAGGCAAACTGTATTCAAAGAAACACTTAATTTGCATCACTTGCAAGCAAGCATTTGAAATTATGCTAAAAGGGAAGTGGTTATAAAGAACCTTACACAGAACAAATAGGAACAACAAAATTCCCCTTAATTTTGGACATACTTCATTCAAGTGTGTTTACTTTAATGGGGACATCTGCAGGTACTCCAACCCCAAACTCCACTGCTGTGATGGGGAGCTGATTTATGGGGTATTGTTGTTGGTTTTGTGATAGGTTTGCTTAAACATTTTGCAGAACATTCATTTTGTGGTTATTGTATTTAGATTTATCTCTCTAGGGTGAGGATGTAGCATAAAACTGACTGTGCGCGCACAGGCTGGAGAAGGTAAAAGAAAGCCTCAAACTGTAGTTTTGTTCCAGTTGTTTTCCTTGAGGTTGGGTCTGCTTGCACAAACAACATGCACAAGTAAGAAGCAAAAGCTGCCAGAGGTTTTCCCAGCTTTCAGTAACCTCAGAGATGCTTGTATATAGCTTTCCCCCTAGGTAGTCATCACCAGAACAGCTTCCTGTTTGCTTTTATGACTCCATCCCAAATCACATATACGTTAAGCAGGAAACATGGGATTTCCTCCCAATTCATCAAACGCCAGGTTTTGGGGAGTCCCTTTATAGCCTGGCACATTATCTAAAAGTTTGAGCTGGGGAAGAAAGAGCTTCATGCAAAAACAGTTTCACTTTAAAATATCCTTTTTATCAACATGGAAAATTTAGGGGAAAACAGAAGACAGAAAAAGATTCCTTTTTGTTTGTTTGCTAGGGGGAGGTTGGAAAAAAAGCAAGAAACCTTAATCAAAACCAGAAAAGATTCAGTTATTTTAGTGAAAAGGTCAATAAAGCCCTGAATATTTACCTTACTGACCAAACTCTTTGTATTTATGCTCTCTGAAAATCGGGGTGTTCAGTGAAAATGAAATTTACATTTTTCCATATATTTCAACCAGCCTAGTGAAAAACCTCACTGTTAAACTTGATTTACAGTCCTGGTTAAGCACTGGTTAGGGCATATATTCACAGCACTTTCTAGATCTCGCTCTCTTCTATTTGTTTTTTGGAAATCATGCTGATTTTACTGCCATGCAAATTGAGATAGAGACCCAGGTTCTCAGTGGTCCCAGACATTATCCTTAATTCCACCAGGCAATGTCAGGTAATGCTGGGTTTAGGAGTAACTTTGCTGTTCCCCAAATGCAGGCAGTGCTGCTGTAGCTTGCATGACAGTCCAATAGTCCTATCAAGGCAGGGACATCTGTCAGTATGTGATGCTGCAGTAAATCAGCACCTCCTCAAATTCTCACTTTCCTTTGTTATGAGTCCTACACAGGCAGGACAGGAGAGGCACCCGAAGAGCTGTGCATGCTCATCTCAGTTGGTTATACCTCACATAGGGGACATCCGCAGTTAAGTTCTTAGGATAGCTTTGCTACGCATTTGCATTGCTAAAGACAATGGGAAGTTCTTATTTGTCGCATTGCATTAGATGTTTAATCTCTAATCCATCCTGCTAGATTTGGAGGTTTGCTATTTTTATCACTGTTTGGTGGAAATATCTAAGGGGAATTGCCTAAGGTTGCAGAGCAAATGTGTAAGGAAGCCAAAATACAAGCTCGAGGCTTCTGAGTACCCAAGACTGGTGCTCTGGTTCATCCTCCTTCTTATCTGACAGTCCCAATGAGGGATAGTACAGAGGGAATGCTATGTTGAAGGCTCCCAGATGCCTTCCCAATTGTTAAGTTTCACTGATGATTTCTTTATATCTTCTGGTATCTAGAAATATGTATAAAAGGATATCGTGGTTTAGGAATGATACTCCCCAATTTAATGCTCCCACTGAGACCCTCCAAACTATGTGCTGCTCCCTCCTCCCCTTCTCCCTCTTCCTGTGGTGGGAGGGAGAGGACAATTTGAGCCACAAAAAGGTAAAGATCACGGCTGAGGTAAGAACAAATTATTGGAAACAACAAGATAAGAAAATGAACAGTAACAGCAACAATACTAATGACAGAGGGTAAAAGAAACAGGCAAAGATTGTCACAGAACCCTGCTCCCCCCAATAATAGCAACACCTGACTGTTCCCTCTGCCATGCTAGGCTGACCTGGAAGAGAGCCCTTCCCTGGTCCCTGGAAAATGATGTGAAGTGGTTTGTAGTAACCTCCAGGTCCTAGCCATGCCCCCTCCTGGCTACTGTAAAAATTAACTCTGTTCTGGCTGGAACCAGGACAAAGGAAAAGTGCAAAAGTTCTTCAGGAACAGGGATGCTCCCTAGAAGCTCTGACTTTCTGGTGGCAGGCAGTTTGGAAAGATTTGCTTTGCCCAGGGAAGGATTTGCTTTGCCCAGTGAAATCCACAGTGTTATCTCAAATTTGGAAGGAGGAAGAGCAGATCCAGTGCATGAGTTGAGCACTGTTGTAAATGGAATAGGGATCACTGGCTTGGGTTGTTTTGTTTCATTTGGGTTTAATCTGCAATTCAGGGCTATGTTATTCAACTGTACTTCATTTGTCTGAATGAACAACTTGCGCTCTAAAGGACCCCATTGCCTTACCAGTCATAAAAGTTATGAAGTTGCCTAAGCAATTAAATCAGTATCATTTTTCTCTTGTTGTGGTAACATTATCAACAATAATGCTAAAGGAGCTCATATAGATTTTACTGGCTTGGCAACAGCTGAGCATTTTCTTGTTAGGTAGCTCGTGCCAATCCCTTTTTAGTTATTTTCAAGAAGTAAAGTAGCTTTATTTCGTAGTCTCATATTGAGTGAGAGGTTGAAATGTTAATCTCTGTGGATTAACAGTGTATCCTTTGAGAAAAAGGAAAGCTTGCGTTTTTCTTGGTCCCCTGAGTGCTTGATGCAATTGTTTGAGAAATCTTGAATTTCATCAGCTAGATACAAGGAAATGTGCAAGTAAGCCTTGGACGATCTGTTAAATAAGGTTTACTGTATTGCAGCTGTTTTGGAAACTTTGAACTGAGAGTTGTTTCCCAGGTGTTTCTTTGCTTGATTTTAGTGCATTTCAGGTGAGACAGTGAAAAGTGATCACAGGATTATTAGTAATTCAGAGTTTCTTGGAGAGCTATATTTCAGCCATAAATTTGCTAAAATAATGGCTGGAATATGAATTGCTGCACTTTTATGATATAGTGTATTTATTTATTGTTTAAATACATCCCTTGTCTTATCCAGTCCCAACATATGTGTTTATACTGGAAAGTTTACATAGCGAGTGAAAATAATAATATGGTCTCACTGAATGAGGTTAATTGCAGTTCAGTCATACCGAAATCGAGGAGTAAGAAGTGGGACAGAATAGCAAGCGAGACTAATTCTGTTCTCATGTGCATTGGATTTACCTACACTGACTGAAGCACGAGTAATTATCAGGAGTTATCCAAGTACAGATATGCACAATGTCTTAGTCTGAATTAATTTTCTCTTTCAGTAGCATATCTCCATGTTTTGCCAGCTGCTCATGGAGTTAGCACAGATGTATTCCCTCTCACCTTTCCCTACAGCATCAAAAACTTCTTGTGTTTGCCTCATTACTCTGCAGCTCTACACATACAAAAGATGAGTGGTCGTGACTAGCAGTGAATAGCTGGAGCTAACAGGATAACAGTGAGGTGTCCAGACTGAAATTTTGGGTTGTCTGCGTTCAGATGGGACTATAGAGAAATCTCTGCTGCTTGAACCTTTATTAAAGTGATAAAATTCAGTGGTGCTTTCAACTAGGAGGAGAAAAAATTTCCCCTGTTAAACCTGTCCACTTCATTTCTGAAAATCAGAGTTGATTGTGGAAACTAGAAGTCTGTCTGGTTAAGGAATGGAGCTGTAATTATATGGGGAAGACTGCCCCTCTATGAGTGCCATTCACAGAAAACCTTGCTGAATTGTCTCATGAAATACTGGTATTCCTTGCTCTAAGCTTTTTGGCCCCGAAGCTGCACTAGTTTTTTGGCAAGTCATTGTCCCCATTACAAATTCTTTTCATGCAGAAGTTGCAAACATAGCTTTAGGGATTTCCTTTCTGCTTCCTCACCAGTTTCTGAAGGTGAGAGTAACTTTTTTGGTCCCTTGCTCAAATAAAATGCAGCAATCTTCTTACGCAGCAGATTTCTGATGGCAAGAACTTGAGTCCTAGTTTTCCTTCTCTTCCTCATGTAAAATAACTGTGCTGTAGCAAATATGAAGTTCCTAATTTCTCAGTTCCTAAGTAACTAGAAAGTTCAGTACTGGGATGTGTCAGTTTTACTATCAGTTTCCTTTAGGTTTTGTTTTCTTTTTTTTTCTAATGCCTAGTGCTTACACCAAGGATAGACATATGCTGCATAAGGCCAGGTTATGACCACCAACAAATATAGTTCCATTAATTTCAAAGCCAGAACATGTCAGAAGCTGATCTGATTCTGTGTTAAAAATATGTTGACACAGTAGAGTGAGACTAGGATGGACAGACTCTGATCTCATGTTATTTGCTGGCAAGTTTTTTGTGGAGTTGTTTAGGGGTTTGGGTTTTTTAAACTAAATATTTTTAATAACTTTCCATTTCCCTTATGTATATCAATGTGACTCTGCTGTAGAGAGATTAACACAGTGCCTCACTTGAAAACAAGTTGGGGAGATTCTTTCTGTTGTGTTTTCCTCGTGATGTTTCAGATAAGAACAGTGAGAGCCAAATGTGGCCAACTGAAGGCAGATATCCGTGTAAATATCTATTACACACAAATGTGTGGCAATTTCCTGCCTTAGCATTCAGCTGTTTTCGAACTAAAGACCTCTACTACTAAAAGCATGGGCTTCCAAGGCTTGAGTTAGAAGTGCAACATGGTAGCTGATAACAAAAGTGGTTGTTATCCTGGTTTCGGCAGTAGAATGAGAAGTGCCATATGCCTTTCATGAGCACTGGAAAGAATGAAACTGTTTAGCTGCTAACTTTTGTCCTTTGCTTGTCCTGAATTATTTCTGTGTGGATCTTTTTCTTTCCCCCCTCCCCCCCCAAATTGAATTATTAGTTCTTTGTAGTAAACATGGCTCTTAGATAAAAGCTTCCAAATCTTAAAAAAAATAAAAAAGGCCTAATTTACTTACTTACTTTTTAAACATTTCTGTCATTTCTGTGGTCTCAAGAGGAAAGTTTTAAATTTGCATTTATAAGAAACATTTGCAACAAAAACTGAATTAAAATGACTAAGTGACATTGTGTGGACTGTTAATCTGCTTTTTTTTACCGATCAGCTTATTTTACCAGTACTTGGTTTCATTGCCAAGATCCTTTCTCTTAGGGAAATCAATTGATGGCAGTATCTTGATCAAATTTACTTTCTATCTGATTGTTTTCACTGGATTGCTTGGGATTTACTCAATGGAGCAAGACAAGGAAAATTTGGTCTTTTGTCTTTAAAGTTTTGTATCCACTAGTACCAGTGCAGAACACATTTCACTCTCGGAGGCCAGGCTGAGGTTAAGTTGGTTTTAAAGATAACAGTAGATTCCAGCGTCCTTGCATTTGTTTTGTATTTGGTGACAGTCACTAAATCAGAGGAAGGAATGTTCAAACAACACACTTGAGGAAAAGTGATTTTTATAGAAAGGGCCCATTCCTGCTAATAGCCAGTAACTGCACACAACCCCACCGACATTAAAAGTCCATTAGCTAAGCCCAGTTTAAACACCAGCTGATGCTATGTCAGCTAAATGTATATTGGAATTTTTCATGTAACACAGCAATAGCACTTTTGTAATTTTTCTAAAACTATGTACATTGAGGAAAGCAAATGTTATCTGATAGTGGTAAGATGAAGAGTTCACATTAAAGCAGGGAGAATTGTAATCAAACTGAAGTCACCATCTGGTTGCATTAAGAAGAAACAAAAATGGTTACAAGTAAAGCAGGGAGTGTCAGGTTTCTGAATTAAAGCTAGATTAACAAATCTAGTGTACAGGCTTCTGTAATACAGGATAAGCACAGAACTGCTTATCTGCTTGGTTTTTTATCATTAAATACATTATGACCTTGTTTAGGAAAAGTTTATATTGAAGTCAATAAGAGCCTTTCTCATGTGGAGCACTAGGTTGGCATGGAAGAAGGTTGTTTCCTGACTATTTAGGAAATATGTCTCATTACAACAGTGTGAAAAACCTTTAAATTTGTCAAGATAGTGTTTGTATGCCTGCAGTCTGAAATTTCAGTTAACCAATGGCACAGCAAATATCATTTATCCATCTCTGTGCATCAAAAAGAGGGTTGAAAAGTATGGTGAAAAAATGGTGTGTGCTTGGCAAAGAGAAGTGTTGCAGGTGTCAAATTTACTATTCATCCTCAAAAGCAGCCAGCAGACTGAAGTCCTATACTGGGGTCTTGGGACCCACAGAAGCACAGTTTAACACCCAGTTTGGGAGCGAGTCTAATCCAGAGAAGTCACTTTGAAGTTTGCTTTTAAGAAAGATCTTGTGCTATAAAGCTATTGTGGAGAAAGGCAAAGGGTCTTAGTAAGTTAATGTGAAAGCTGGAAACAGAAGGGTAATTAGTCACTTACTGACACGCTCCCAAGTATGGTGAAGTATTACTGTAACCTCCTCAGCCTCAATAGCTGTGCTATTATCTATCCATTAGCGAAACCTTGTACAAGTACTGACAGGAGTGGAGTTTAAATGCCTGATGCAGGGAGACATACCCACTGCAAAAATCCTGTGAACATGTCTGAGGGCTCCCTTAAACTCTTACCGCTATGTTAGTAGTACAAAACTCTCAAATGTGTCATGAGGCTGAACCTGAATTTTTTTTTTCTGACATCAGTAGCGTGCCCAGAGCAGATTGTGTGTTTTTGAACCACAGGGTTTAAAGAGAGTAATTCAATTGCATTTTCCCCCCTTCTGGAACATAACATGTAAACATATTACTGAACTAAAGCCTGGTTTTAATTACAAGCAGTAACTTTTTCATGTTGACAGATTTTCACATGGAAAGCTTTATTGAAAATGAGAGAAGACCTTTGTGCCATCGTTAGTTCTTGTTGCTTAGTGCTTTTATCAAGTACAGTAAAATACGGTTTATAATTATTTCCAAGCTTATATGGACATGTTTAATATAATTACTAAACAAAATCCTGTTTACTGACATATTGCTTGTGAAACCAGCCTGAATAATCCAGTCTCTGGCAGTAATAAATCAGGCAGTAATAACAGCTGTAAATATTTCATAATATACTTAAAGTGCTTTGATTTTAGTACTGAATCCACTTTTGGGTTTTAAGGATAAAACACAGGTCAAAAATTACTTTTACCATATGTTCTTTCTTAATCTCTTGCACTATTTTGCCTGAAAGTTATTAAAAAAAATCATTATTGTATTTTGTTATAAAAAAGCAAATATATACACGTTCATAAGCTGGGAAAATTATATAATTGAATTATGCTGGACCTAATGAAATGATGCCATTCACATTGGCACGGGACAATTGCTTCAATACAGCCATGACTATTTTTCATTGCAAAAGGCATTGCAGTGCCCATAGTCTTTGTCTTTTTCAAAATTTTACTATTTTTATCTGTGTGGATGTCTGTTTATTGTATACTAAGCCTGAAAGACATGCATAAGACACTAAGAAACAGCTGGTTATGCAGCTGATTCAGGTGGCCAAAGGGCTGGGAAACCAAAGGTGACCAGGAGCCAGGTTTGTAGTGGAGTGCTGGGGGACCTATGATACTGCGTTATGTGCTGGGCCCCCTCTTTCTCTGAAGGCTTTGAGCCTGTATTTCAGTAGAAGGAAGAAAAGGTGACCGATTGTCTGTCTACTGCAGAATATTTGAGGTCGCATGAGGCTATTAAATCATCTTTGAGAATTTGAACTGTCTGTGTAGTTATTCCAGTTAAGAAGAGGGCCTTGAAGGTTCAAGAAAAGGTTTATGATCATCCCTCAAGACATTTTCCCCTGTCCCAAACAAAGATCTTAAAAAGCAGTTGTGCAAAAGGCATTTCACAAATTTCGTTTACTTGGGAATGTTCTTAAACCTCTACAATAAAGTAAGAAATAAAATAACCACAGTACTGTTTTGAAAAGCAAATTTGAAAAATATTCACTTTGGGAATTTTTTTTTACCCTTGTTCTGCATTTGTATTCCCTCACTAAAGTTGACATAAATTTTCAAATGTTTTGGTTGTTGCACTCTCTGAAGAAATCATTAGTCTCCAAAACTGTGCCAGGCTCCTTCATGAATTCTTTCTCCTCTGAGCCATGAACATCTCAAGCTTAGGACCCCCACCCCCCAAAATAAAAAGCACAACTAATAGTTGTTATGAGGTAGGTGATAATGTTGAGATATGTTGCAGGAGAAGATTTTTTTCCTACTTCCTTGAAGGGATAAAAAAAAAGCCTATGGATGTGTTCAGTAACCCAAGGTGCATGTTTATGCAAAGTGAGCTCCCTGGCCTTGCTTTTAGATAGTCAATATTTTAAAATACATCAACGTGGTGATACTTGCGATCAGTATCAAGTGTCCCTCTCAGCATTCTACAGCCACCTATGGATTCATGGCTGTGATTTACAAAGGTGTTACTATAAAATCTGTAGCAGGTCACTCTAGAGAGATCTCAGGAGTTCCTGAGCGCAGTACTTTAATTTTGGAAAGCTGAAGTCCCAATTCTTAGTTGTCTGTAGTATGAGAACTTGCACTTAAGTGTGAGTCATTGCTTGAGAACACTGAAGTGCATGAACAATATTAAACTGCTTTGTTATGTGTGTGTACGCAGTGTGTATGTGCACCCAGACACTGTCATTGGGAAGTTATTGGTATATATAATTAACTAACCACAAGGAATTTCTGGACTGAAATAGCTTATGTAAGCCTATGTGTTTCCTTCCCACAAACCCACCTTAAAGGCTCATGCAAGACTCTTGCCAGGGAAATGTCTTACTACCCATGAAATATTATTTGGGAAGATACACTTACCTCCAAGGGTACAGAGCTTTACCTGGAAATAGCCCTACCTTCAAAAGTTAGTTTTTCTGACTTGTGCTCTATGTTGTTTATAAATGCTGTGTTGTTTCATATTAGGTGATGTGACCTTTAGATTTCAGCTGCTGCCATTATTTAATTGGCAGCATGAATCCTCCTGTAGGAACCTGTTGTGGCTTAACCCAGCAGGTAGCTAACACCACACAGCCACTGGCTCACTTCACCCCCCACAGTGGGATGGGGGATAGAACTGGGGGAGGGATAAAAAGTAAAATTCACAGATTGAGATAAGGATGGTTAATAGGACAGAAAAGAAAGAGAAAATAATTGTAATATTAAGAACAACAACAATAAAATGATTAGAATATAGAAAACAAGTGATACACAGTCCAGTTGTTCACCACCTGCCAACTGATGCCCAGCCAGTTCCTAAACTGTGGCCCCTGGCCAGTTTTCCCTCCCATTTATATACTGACCATGACATGATATGGTATGGAATATCCCTTTGGTCAGCTGGGGTCAGCTGTCCTGGCTGTGTCCCTGTGTCCCCTCCCAACTTCTTGTGTACCCCCAGCCTACTTGCTGGCAGAGCGGGGTGAGAAGCTGAAAAGTTCTTGACTCAGTATAAACACTGATTAGCAACACTGAAAACATCAGTGTGTTACCATCATTATTCTCATCCTAAATCCAAAATACAGCACTATACCTGCTACTAGGAAGAAAATTAACTTTATTCGACATGAAAACAGGACGGAGCCAAAATTATTAACGAGCATTTGTGTAACACCAAGTTTTAATGACTCAAAGCCCAACAGATACGACTTGTGTGTATGAAGACCAAGTAGTTGTGGCAGTGTAGGTCTGGAATTCAGGAAGGCCAAAGGTGTTTTCATTAGTGAGGAAATGGAGACCAGCTGGTTTATTTATGCTTATAAATATATATAACTGTATTTAGGTGCACAGGTAAATTGTGTATGCCACTTAGCCCCATCTGTTCCTAATAAATTTCAGCCTACAGGCTCTAGGTTTTGAAACATTCGATTACGCTCAGATAGGTGAACTTTCTAAGTAGAAGAGCTGGCCTTCACAAAGTATGTTTGCAGCTGAACCTCCCATTTTGTGTAAACCAGCACAGCTTCCCCGAGGTCAGTCAGTTTTTCAGTTCTGCACCAGCTGAGGGCTGTTAACAGTTAGGGTTTCTGTAAGACTGAATTCTTGGAGGAGAGATTTCTATCTCATCTGTTTGGACAGGAAAAATTTCCATGACTCCAAGAACACTTTTTAAAAAACTAGGAAAAAAAGGAGCAGACACTGAAAAGTACATCAGAGAATGGTCCCGATGTTAGCAAAGATAGAGATTCTTTTTCACTAAAATTAGGAGGAAAATGTTTGTATCTTTACAAGATCTTGTCCCACTTAGGAGAGCCTAAAGAAAAGATAGGCATCTAGAAGGGCAATTATTGGGTAAAACGCTCTTTTATAACTACAAATGGTTTGAGGCTTTTTATTTTTTAAAAAGAAAATCTTCTTTGGAAGTTTTTCCAGCCACCCACAATTCTTCTGATGCAAAGCCTCTTCAAAGACTTAGTAATTAAAATGAAAAGGCTGTATGTTCACATTGCCCCTACTCTTTGCAGTTGTTTTTCCTCAGAACATCACCCTACTTCTGGACAAAACCTGAGATGAGCTTTTCTCAGTAGGTCTCTGTACCCTTGAGGCCACCTTCCTAGCTATGACAATGACCAGTCACTTTTGATCATCTTAGAGGATATTTACAGAAACAGAAATAAAACTTGATTGTCCTCATTGTCTTCTATCCAAGTAGTCAATGGAAAATTAAAATGTACAAAAATCAACCTGTTAGGATTAATGATTCCAAATATTAGTAACACTGGAAAACATACATTTCTTTGGAGAATCAAGAGTTTTGAATACACTACAGGCTTTATTTCCTTGGGCAGTAAGACAAATACTGCACTGTATGAAGAAGCTCAAGCATCCTCTTCCCCCAAAATACATGTCCATAAATACAAGGTGTAGACTAAACATTCTTTTCTCTTGCATGAAAATTTGGGATGGAACAAATTTATCTGTGGGATTTGAGGCTGGAGAAGGGGAGCAGAGTAGTACGTATTTACTAGCCGCTTCAAAACCACAAGACAGACACAAATGCATGCAGGCAGCCTGTTTAAAGGTTACCAAAGCATGTTATGTATGACTCTGCTTGAGGCAAGGAAGGGAAGGTGGTGATAAAGAAGCTGCTGCTGCATTTTGTTAGGACACTGGCACGCACAAAGCAGGCTGGTCCTGCCCAATGACCATGAGTGGCCATGCAGTGAGCTCACACCACTAGTTGCTTGCAATTGAGTGGACTGAATGTGACCCTGACATAAAGAGGCTTTGGGCTTCCCTGCCTCAGGAAAGATGTCAGGATTCTCCATTCAGGCTGGAGGACAATTCGCTATGAGCTAAGACAAGCAGGGAGGAAAAACTCCTTGAAAACAAAAAGGAAAGTCACATGAACTTAAGTTTTGGGTATTTTTTAAAATAAATGTGAAATATATGAACTATCTATCTTGGCTATGAGGTACATTAAGGCAACAGAGGTGCTTTAAAAAGAAGAAAAAGATTTAATATTGCCACCAGGTTATCTCTTGATGTTGTTTGGCTTGGTTTGGCTTGTTTGTTTTTAATGTGACGCTGTTCCTTATCCACCTCAAAAATCTTGCAGAAATAGGGGGGGCACACAGAACAATTTTCTGAGCTGGTTCATCTAGCCATTAAAAAGATAACAGAGGGTCATTATTATATTGGAATGCAAGAGAAAACTGTAAAACCCAAAGGCAACGTAAAGTGGGATCCCACAAGCTGTCTGAGTGAGGAATTTGGAGCAAAATAGATGAGAAGTCTCGGTGAAAAGGCCATGGATCAGGCCTATTTCTGAGTGCTAATGCTGCTGCCAGGGCAGAGCTATTTGTTATCAGTGACTCTCCTGTTGGCATGCTTGAGGTAAGTGTCATTTTGGTGTGGTTGCTGGATATGCTAAGCTGTAAATTACCTAAAAGGAGCTGGCAAAGTCATTGTGGACTTTCATACACAAGGAAAAATGTCGAAGGAAAATCTGAAGCAAGAATGGGACTAAAAGCACAGTTCTGTAGAAACCCATTCCCTTGTGAGCAGTCCTATTAACCTTTAATTTGTGATGACACTTTTGCAAGGGTCTATGTTTCAATATGTGAGTAATTCCACACCTCTAATATGCAGCCTTGCAAGGTTGTGTCTGGCCTAGCATGGGTAGTGCCATCAAAGTTTCTCAGTAGGATCAGAAACAGTTCCTTAGGAAGGAGTTCAGACCAGGAACATAACTTCTCTGAAGAATTCTTAATCTAAACTCCCTGTTACAAGAACTCTTACCAGAGAAGTTTTGATCATGTCTTTTGATTAAGGGATTTTTTTTGTATCTTAAAGAGTAAATCGAAAGGTCATTTTTTATATTGATGTGCAAGGAGTTTTATTGATTCTCTTTTATGAGGCACTAATGAAATCTGTAGAAGCCTAGCAAGATTGTATAGTTAGCCTTGGCAAGATTGCCTGTTCTTTTTATTTATGCAGAAAAGGGAAAATAGAATGTTCCATTTTAATGTTTTAAATTATGTGGGAAGTGAGTGAATTTCATGCAGTCAAAAACCTCTTAGCACAGAGAGAGAGCATGATGTATCTATACTAACCCATTCACTCCAAAATGTGCTTAGCAGAGATTTTTTGGAGAATACTTTGTTTTCGTGCCTAATGGTACCACATATTTATCGCTATGAAAACAAGCAGGGAAGTCTATCACTCACTACATGTGCCAGAAATGCCTTCCACAGTCACAATGGTGGTATGTCAAGAGTCTGTCCCACTTAAAAGAACAGGCGGGATTTATTCTGGAAGTGTACCAAAATGGACCAATCTGTCTCAAAAATATGAAGCTGGGATCAATTTTGTAAAGTTAAAATAAACAGTAGTCGCACTTGACCCAGTATATTATGCAAGCACAGAAAGAAATGGGGGTATCTATGCATTTGGCTTGGTAGAACATTAAATATGATATATTGGATTAAAAAATTATCCACTAACTTAAAAACTATTCATAATAAAATTTGGGAAGACTTTTCAGTGTATTATTTCATTCTACACTATTTTCTAAAACATATTTTCTTTTTATGCCACTTGAATTAATGAAGGCCATCTTGGCTATGAAATACAAAGCTAATGTCCCTTGAGAAAGGAGGCCTTTGCACAGTGAAAGCTCAAAAGACTGAGTGAATGTTGTGCATTTTTACTTGCAGTAGGAAAAACATATTGGAGAGAGGCAAGTATAATTATCTCCATTTTTAGATGGAAACCAGAGGAGCAGGAGGCAGGAGTGGGGAGTGAGCAGACATAGGAATTCCCCTCTGGTGGGCTCACAGAAAACGTGGAAGTAATTTGTGGTATGAAAATGGCTGGAGTTGCTTGTTTCCATCAAAAGGCCATGGAGAATGTAGGAAGTGGGCACTGGATTTTTATACTACGGTCTGATTTGTGACCAGCCTAAAAGCTGCTGTCCCAGATCATCTTTGCCGCTCGTTCTCATTGGTGGTCAGCAAGATACAGACAAAATTAGGAGTGGGGCTCCTAATGCCAACTTTTGGCTCCACAGATCTGCAATGAGAACAGCATCTGGCTGCAAAAGCTCAGTTGCAGAAGTCCTGTTCCTATTGTGCTGTTGGTTCCAGCTTAGCTGGTGACTCTGAGGACCAGCCCTCACCATTTTGCTTCATGCCATGTGGTTTTCTCCAGCCTCTTTGCCTATGCATGTGAGGCTGAGGTTATGAGACTCTAATGACATCTCTACATGGCTTTTCTGTTACTCACTGCCCTTGTAAAAACCTCCTTTTCTCCCCACCCGATGGACAGATCTTCCCAGATCATTTCCAAGACTGTTTTATCTGTGAAGATGAGGGGATGTCCCATGGGGGCTGCACTCAGGTGGGTGGCTGTGCTGGGTTTCACATGAAGGAGCAATGCTGCAACACTGCATCATTCAAATCTGCACAGCTGGAAGTCCCTCAGGGTCTTGGTGCAGCTACTCAAGAGAAGTGCCCTCTCTTAGGCCTGTGTCAGTTGTATTTGAAGAGGGCAGAATGGCCTGGAGGAAGTGGTCTGGAGTTGGTGGAGGGGCATTATACAGCAGGTCAAGAATTTACCTGTGCCCGGAGAGGGAATGGCTTTGCTTCCTGGTCTGGAACTCCTGTCTCCTTCAGAACACTACAAAATCAGCCTGTAAACAGATACATCCCAAAACACAGAACTGGTCTGTAGCTCAGCTCTTGCACTTTTATTAGCTGTCATTAAACTGAGTGCTAGATGTTGCTGCCTTTCTTAGCACAGGAAAGAGGTACAAACAGGTACAGTTCTTTTTGTATTTTTTTAACTCGGAGCATCTTCTGCTTTGTGTTCTAAGCAATGACCATTCAGGCTCTGATGTTTATGAAATTGTGTCTGCACTGGAGGACAGATCTGTAGTACATTAGAGTTTATTTCCTCCTTTGGAAGATATACCTAGCAAATCCACTGCTGGAGTCTTCCTGTGTGGAAGCACCCCCAGAAAAGAGCTGGAGTAACTTTCTGAGATACTGTATGAAAACTGCAGGAGTACATGAACAATATGTCTAAAATGCATTGCGGGATGAAAGTGAATCCAAGAGGGACAGGCAGGTATGTTACCTTTTGTTGTCATGTGTAAATAACACAAAGAATAGGGGTTTGGTTATTTTCCTTTTAATAGAACATTTTGGTTAAACTTTTTTGCAGCTTGCAGATGTCAATGCATCAGTAAATTTATATATTTGAAAGTTAAAAACATTTTGGTGGCTGCTAATATTTAGTTTCTATCTATTTCATCTCATCTACAGAAATCTTTTATTTATTGATCAAAAGAAGATTTAGGGATAAAGGATGCCAAGAAGTATTTGGACCCTGGCACTTCAGTAATAATATAAGGAGTAAGCACAATTGTATGTACCATCTTCAACTACATTTCCAGGCAGTATGTATTCAAGAAAACACGCTCCCAGTTTTGTGACAGAAAGCACTGAAAAAGGGCAGAGAGAACTGGATAGACAGAGATACAAAAAGACTAATGGGTGGATACAACGATAAAGAGCTGGGATTAATCAGTCCTTTGCAAAACATAGTAGAAATGCCTCCTTTTTCTTCCTGGGAATGTGCTTGGGACACTGTGTGGTGGCTTCGGTGACCAGGCTGGGGGGTAGGAGAGACAGTGCTGAATTGTCTGTAAATGCTTCTGCACAATCCAACTGGCAGTAGAAATTAGTGCAAACAAAGCTGCTGTCAGTGCCTTGCAGCACCAGGCAAAGGTAGGGACGTGCAGCAGTTGGATGCATGGTCAGGTTTGCTGTCCTGGTGACTCAGCCTTCTTTGTCCCTGAACTATGCACACCAGCCTCTGCATGTCTGCAGGTGAGTGTACCTGCCAAAAGTCTGTGCTGAGTGCTGACGGTGTGTCTGTCAGTAAAATAACAGCTGTTACAAGGCCTTTGCCACAGATGTTGCTGCCTAGTCCTCTGTCTGGCTCCCGCAGTTTGTCCAGGTGAGTGATTTATGGTGTGGAAAGAGGGTAACATATATCAAAGGGAAAAAATAACTATTGACCTAAGAGTGCTCCTGCTAAAGCAGTTTGTGTGGCTTCTCCAACAGGCATTGTGCTTCAATGATCCCATGGTAGAGCTGGGCAAAACCATGAACTGTTTATGAAAGCCTTGGCCCTGCTCTCTGGATGGGCTGTACCGTCCCCCTGGCTCCGCTGGGTCCTCCCACCCAGCACCTCCCATCAGTCTGTAAATCCATTAACAATCACAATCTCTTATCTGCATTTTGTCTTTTTTTGCTTTATGGAAGTTAAGAAGTTAACCTGTGTTACTAGGCTGCCTGTTTTTATCTTTCCTTTGATGCTGAGGGCTTCTTTGGATGGGGTGAAGCTGGTGACTTCTCCAGGCTAAATGAGGTTTCTGCTTGCTACTAAATTTGAGAATATCTTTGTTACTACCTTGTAATATACCTTTGGGTCCAGACGGGTGTTTGAATCCCAGACATAGCGATTTCCTGCACAGAAGTACCACTGGGGCACAATGGTACTGGCACCACAAATGATTTTAGAGGCAAGCCACATTCCCCACTAGTTCAGAAGCAGGGGTTATAGCCTGAGTAGATAGATCCTAAGCACTTGCACTCATTTGACTAGTCTGAGAAAGAAAACGAACTCCCCACAACTACAGCCAAGAAGGCAACATATTTTGGACAAATGGCCAAAAACCCCCTTGCTCTTTGTAAGTGTGGAACATTAGTTCAATCTTCGGACAAATCATTATTAGGTACAAAATGTGACTCTGTTGCAGTAGCTTTTAAAGTATCCCTGGCTTTTTGGCTGTGATTCACCGTCTGGGCATTTTGCTCTAAAGCATCTCTGCCCATGTGTGAACTCCATCCTTCCCCCTTTCTCCTTTGCCCTATGAGGCATTTTGCAGGCCTCAAGTAACAATGTGTGTTATGCACAGTCCTCGAGACACCCTGATGAGCAAATCCTGTAGGAGCTGCCACAGGTACTCTGTCATTGCTGTAGCAGGTAACACTTTGTGCCTTTACTGTAAGAAGCTGCATGTCCCTCCCATGGGGGGCTAGCTGAGCCCTGCACTTTCTACAGATGGTCTCACAAACCAAAAATCCCTGCTCTGCAGTAAAGTCAGTTCTCTCTTGGGGTAGCACATAACTTTACTGTTTGGATGTGGAGGGTTGGTTCTCAGTGTCACTGTAAAATGAATTACATTCTTGTGATTTGCACTGCAGGGGTAGACACTTCCGAAACTGCTAGCTGGAGAAATGGGGCTTGTTTCTGGCTAGGATACAGTTGGGGTTTTGGCACATGGTGTCTTTCTGCTGCTTGTGCACAAATAATTAGACAGGGATTTCCAATTGGAAGTTCATCCTCTGGTCTGAACACTGAGTTGAAAAAATTAGTGAAGCAAAGTATCTCAAAATAGCTGTCATACCTTTTTTTTTTGGTAGTTACTTTTTCTGGTATTGGTTTTGCCTGGCACAGGAGGATTTATGTTATTTTTTCTTCCCCTCCCCCCTTCCAAATCAGAAGGCTATATAACCTATGGATATTAGATTATTTCTTCCAAATGCTGCAGTAAGTATGGAACAAAACGAAAGGAGAAGAATGCTGGAGTTGTACTCACTGGTTGCTTTTCCAGTAGCCTGACAATAACTTTTACACAGAGACACCCTCTGTCCTTGTGCAAAACATTGTTAGGGTTAAAATGTTCACTTCTGCCTTTTACTTGTCTGTTGCATTCAAGATCAGCTTACTGGAGAATTTAAACTGCTGATAAAAATACCAGAAAATGGAGTTGCAGTTTTTTATATTGTCCTAACAACATTCCATTCTCTTTAGTGTAATATTGTAATTTTTAACAGATGAAGAGTGACTTACATACCACTTACGTCTTGCTTAAAACGTGCTAGTCGAAACTCAGTGTCAATGAGATTTTGTATGGGTCCTTTGCCTAGGTATGAATTAAATTCAGAAATGTCATTCATTTGCCCAGGGTAGGAAAAAGACTTGAGGGTTTCATTCTTAAATGCATTTTATTATATAATTTACCACTCTAAATCTTGCTTTGATACTGGGATTATTGCACCTACTTCTTAAAAGGCTGTTTTCAAATCTGTCCATCTAGCACATAATAAATCTGCTCCAGTCATTTAATATATGGTGCAGTACTTTAAACTGCAAATAAATCTGCTTCACTTAATTTATACATGGTAGGGCAAATGCTTGAGCTGGGAAACTGGAATTGTGTATCTAATACAACTGCCCACTTCTGGTGACATGGAGATAATATGCTTTCCATATCAGTCTGTCTTTATATGGAATGTTTTGAGATGTTATATTACTCAGTCAATTATGTATTAATAACATCTTGAAACTCAAGTATGGGGACAGCAACAGCTTTCTTGAGTGACAACCAAGTGATGCTTTCTAGATTTTCTCATACTGTAAAAGCCATGTCTCAGAAGCAAAATGGTGGGTCTGTGTTCTATGGTATGTATTAGCACTATTTAAATGTGCATTACAGGAAATTAGGAAAAGGCAGATGTACTCTGGAAAGATATGGAAAAGATGCAGCAAAACATCCAGGGTGTCTGTTGTGGGGAACAGTGAACCATACCTGGTACTGGTTTGCAATGTGGAATATAAATGAAGTCTTCAGAAAACCTGAGTCTCCAAGACATACTCTAGAACATAAACAACAGGTGGTCAAACAGTGGAACAGGCTTCCTAGAGAAGTGGTTGATGCCTCGAGGCTGTCAATGGGCCAGTTGCCCTTGGACAATGCCTTTAATAATTTGTTTAACTTTTGGTCAGCCCTGAAGGGCTCAGGCAGTTGGACTAGATGATCATCGTAGGGCCCTTCCAACCTATTCTATTATATTTTCTTCTATTCTATTGTATTATATTCTCACCTTGCCTGGTGGGAGGGGATCTTTTGGAAGAATGAGGAGAGAAACATCCATTTGCAGTTATATACCAGCATGTTTGTCTGCCTTAATCTCTTGCAGCTGTTTTGTTAGATATGTTTGCATATGTACTTTAATCTAATACTTACCACTTTTCTTGGCATCAACCCCAATGCAAGAAAAAAACCTGTTACTTTTTAAAAATTCAGGAAATTCTTCATTTGTGTGTGCTGATACTCAAGGCTTCATTGGCAAGTTTGGGTCAGTAAAGAGTGTGATGGAAACTGGATCTGGGAGGTACAGCTCTCCAATAATTTTGAGTCTCCCAGCAAAAACAGTTCTGCTATTGCCTTGCTCTCTGACTACAGAAATACATCCAGGCAATGTAGGGGTATTATATAAACTATTTTGTATGTAGACTTGACCAGTGAAAGCATGTAATTGAGAACTGGCATCTTTCCTTCCTTTTTTAAAAGACACACTGCGAGGATTTGCTCTCTGCTTTGTATTTAGATAATGTCCACTGTAGTTGTCTGTTCCCACTATTTCCCAAGCAAAAAACAAATGAAAGCAGAAATATGTTAAAGCATGTTAAATAGCCTCAGGCTTTCCTTCCAATTTTTTCTTTTTCCTATGACTATGTGAAACTATTTTCAAGAGTTTTGTCTCTTCCTCATTCCTCACCTCCTTTCTCCCCTCACTTCTTCCGAATATATAGGTTTTAAATTTGATTATTTTTGAAGCTTCAGTTAACTTACATGCTTTTCACTGTCATATTTTCTTCTGCACATCATTTTGAAGGGTGGTCCTGACACAGCAGCAGGTTTGCCTCTGGCAGTAGCCCTGCAAGTCAGGAGACCAGCCTATCTCTCAAAAAAACCCATCCCCAGAAACCTTTTTTTAAAAGTTTCTGGCTGAATTCTGCAGACTATTTTCAGAAGCTGTCCCAACAGCTATCCAAATATTTCTTTGCTTCTCTGGATGCTGTTGATAAGGCTGATGCTGTCATTAGTTGTAATGCTTTTTATCTCCCAGAACAAACAGAAGCGTTAATGCGGATTAGCATATTTGTCAGTGTGTCACTAATTTTAATTTCTGTGATTCTTCTGGTCATTCTCATCACTATTTTTCAGCATCTGAATAAGGTAATATTGAAATTATTTGTGAATCTTTAAAGTCTGTTGGGTTGTGGTGTGATTGATCATTTGTCTGAAAATTTGTATTTGGAATGTATTGCATATCTAGGGGTGTCAGCAGCATACTTATGATTTACTATTTTCTAGTGCTAGGAAGCAGAAATGGCTCTTGATATCTTGTATGCCTTGCCAGGTGGAATGGTATATTGCCAACACAAAGACTTTGGGAGTAAAGTGAACATAAAAATTTTCCATGAAAATAATTCCGTGAATACTGGCAAACAGCAAACATAGCTGAATAATACTCAGATCAGATTGTAAATAAAACTAAGAAGGAAATAAGGCGATATATAACTTGTAAAGAAGAACATGATAATTCATGTTTTGTCCCTACTTTATCTTCTTGCTGCCTTTTTTCAGCACCAATCAGAATTGCCATGGTTATTTTGAAATGCACCTTTGAGTTATGGGGTTTCGGGAAACATAAATCTCAACGGCTCTACTTGTAGTGCTTTCTTCCATTGCATTCTGCCTCTACTATCACATTAGGCATTCTACCTGAACATATATTATTCTTTTATAGAATTGCAAATATTTGTTTAGAGAAAAAAATCTGACCATTTAAAATCTCTCTAAGGGAGAAAAAAAAAAGAAAACAAAAAACAGTAAAATCTGTGAGACTTCAAATAAACCTTTTCTCTCTGCAAGTGGGAAAGGGAGATGAAGAAAGAGGGTAAGTCAGAAGGAGAGAGCAGTTCTTCCCTGCTCAAAGTATCCGCGGGAGTGGTAAGTTGTGGGAGGCTGTGGAGTGCTTCAGCCATTGGGATTGAGCACACACCATGTTTCTCGAGTGACTGTCAGTGGTGGCACTCAGACCCATTGGAGAGGAGTTTAGGCTGGCTGTCTCCCCCTTGGAGAACTAGCACAGCCAGAGCCTCCCTCTGGTATTTTATCAGTGCTTGTGTGAGGAGTGCCAGCTTACGCCGAGTAAAAACACATCTGCTATCTTGCCTGACTTTTTCTTTCCTCTTAAAGTCAAGGAAAGTCAGCTCTTGGAGAGTAGATAGCACACTCTGTGATTACAGCTAATGCAGTCACTAACATCTTCCAGATGTTTTATAGTCTCTTGCATCAGTTTCACAATGAAATTCCTCTCATTGTTGCCCATAATTTCTCTTATTTTCAGTTAAATAAAAGTGGATATGTTTTTTATAAGGTGTAAACCACTCAATTTTAGCAGTCTGGAACAAAAATTTACTGTCTGACAGCTCTGTGTGGAGTTTGTTGGATTTTCGTAAACTGGCTTCAGTAGAAAGAGGATTGACTGTGTAGGAAACATTTACCTACAGAAGCTTACTGTCAAACAAGGAGTCAGGGAAATAGGTATTTCTTACATGAGGTTATACAAACCAGGATATTCTTGTACATAAAGAATAAGGATTGAATTCTTGCAGTCCTGCCTGGCTGCTGAAGCTGGGGAGTGAAAAGGCAGTTGGGGATTCTTCTGTGAATGTATGGTAAATGCTTTCATCTTCAGTTGGAATCAGTCATTTTCAAGCCCTTCACTAGGCATAAAGTCTCAAAGCTTGGAAGCAGATCTGCATGATTCAGTTGAATAAATGTGTTTGACACAGAAGACAAATATTGTACTCAGTAGAGCAATTTTGAAGTCTAATACTCTCCTCTCCCAGCTAATTCTAAGGCTTAATTACTGAATACCAATATCATATAATTCACAAATAATTCCCTGTCTGCCTTTTGTTCACTTGTGCCTTTAGTACCATATTATCAACTACCAAAAAGATTATCAGATAGCATGATGGGTTTGCAGATGCTCTGCAGTGCCAAAAATATCAAAATGCAATGACTTGCCAATTTGCAAAGTGGTGTTTCACTGGCTCAATAGGAGTATTATTCCACTCTTTGGTTTTCCAAGTCTGATTTACATGCAGTAATAATACCTTCCCTTCATAATACTATTAATCTCCCAAGTGTGAGACAGACCGAGTTTCCTTTGTATTCATTCAAGAAAATATATGCTTTACCTGTATACCTTACAGATTAGTTATCTGCCATCAAATTAGTGTCGTTCCAGGAAATAGGAGGAGGCCAAGCCTTTCTGCATGGGCAGCTTCTGCCCAAATATAAACAACTGCAGCTCTACTGACTTTATATTGCATGTTTTTTCTGCGGGGCTCCATTTGGTCCCCTTTATCAACTTGAGAAGATACTTCTTTTACATTAGTTTCTTGAAAGGCTGAGCTTTCATGTAAGAGCTTTTGAGTGTCACTTTTCAGTTAGTTGAAGTACTGTACACAAAAGGACATAAAAGCAATATATCTAGCGCTGGAAATTGCTAGAATTGATTTTTGTACCATAAATTGATCTTATTTTTAGCAATAATCATATTACATTATTGCATCTAGAGATTTGATAGATGTGTGCAGTTTTTTCTCCCTTTAATGAAAAGGTGTCAGTCAGAAACTTTTAGCATTCCTGTACTCAGTGTAAAAATAACACTGTGAGAAGGGATTTTTATTGTGAATATATACCCCATCATCAGACAGAGCAATTCAATTATTTCACCTGACAAAGAAAAAGGCGTGAAAACTGAATTGCTACAAATCCCTTGGAAAACAGTTTCAGACTTTGCTGAGCACTTACAGTCTCACCTGATAATTGCCCACTCCAAGGAGAGGAAGTTTCCACTTTATGATCCTTTGATCTTGGAGAGGTGCAAGATGGCTTCATGGAAGATCATTGCTCCTGTTAGTTTTTTTGACATATAAATGAAAATTTTAGTGGAAGCTCAGTTTCGTCATGGCTCTCAAGTTCCTTGGGCTGAGTGGGTGAGTTCAGAATACTCCTTATTGTTTTCTGAGTTCCTGGCCTAGATCTGTTCCTAGACTTTAATCCCCCTGAAATATCACATATGGCAGCCTCAAGAAGAGTAATGTAGTAGTAAGTGTTGCCAGCCTGCCTAACATAGGTGGAACTTTTCTCTGCTGTTTGGCTTTTTGTGCTGAAGGAGGTGGCAGCAGCTCAAAGCATTACCCTGAGCATCCGCGATCAGTGAGAGCAGCAGCTTGAGTCTTTCTGCACGTGAGTTGCCATCACATTCAGGGCTGCAAATTCTCTGTCACCAAATGCAAAGCCACGCACCCTTTGGAGATGATTCAAGGCTGTTGGGTGCTAGGCATGACTGTGACTGCAGCACAGTGACTTATGCGAGGGGACGGGGGAGATGAGGAGGTTAGAGAGTGGTAGGACTGAAGATAAAGCTGTTTGAGGCAGTTAGCAAGAGAAATTACACTGTTTTTACTCTGACGTTGGGTTGGCAGCCATGGCTTTGCATAGGGGTTTGTGTCGTTTCCCCTAGTATGTGTTTATAGAGGATGCATGCTGTCACTTAAGGAGGAGGAGTCTTCAGTGCCTTCTGCCGTGTGCCCAGGCAGATGGCTACATCCTCCCACAGCTTTCTAGGAAACTGCATCAGAACAGCAGAGCTTATGGCAGCACGAAGAGCAGTGGAATAGGGCTTCAGAAACCTCAGAGACGCTCCTGTGCATGCAGAGCAAAAGTGAGGTGACAGGCTCAGGAAGACTACGTAGGCACTAGAGCTGTGCTGGGCTAAGCCCCAAACTCAAACATGGGGAGCAAGTGCTGAGTTAACCCTCTGAGAAAGATAGGCTTTTAATGGTGCTGCTACAGTGTAAAGTGCATCAGTAGGATGTCTCAGAGAAGCCTTGTGTTGCTCCTGACCATGTTAAATCTATCTGTGCCTGAACAAAGGCTGTTGGTTTCTAGGGCTACCTATCCATTACTTCAGTCAAACACATGCAAGGGCTGGAGGAGGAGGATGTTAGAGCAGCAATTAGGTGAAGTATTAAGGAGCCACAGCTGGCCACTTAGCTTGTCATTAACGACCACTGCTAGTTTGGAGTCAGGAAACACTAGAAATCTGCTGAGGAGGCCTGAATTAGCAAAATTGTGAGGACAGTTTTGAGATCAGATGTTCGAAGGACTAATTAACTTTTGGAAAAACCACCTGCTGATAGATCCATACTGAGTCTTTGAGACTTCAGGGGTAGGACCACCACAGAGCGGGATGTGATCCTGGGGCTATGGTGTGGCAGAAGCCACAGCCACGAAACCTCTCCTCTGCCCCAACAGAACCTGCTGCAGGAGCCCAGCTGCAAAGTCAGTGTTGGAAGTGCTTGAGGAAACCATAGGGTCTGAGCTGGAATTTACAGATATAACGAGGGATAATTTTTGAATGACGAGGGGTGGGCATCAATAGCAAAGCTGGAATAGTGTGTTGAATCCTGCTTGTTTGTCCATTCATTTGTGATTTTATACTTGTACCCTCTAATGGCTTCCGTCCCCACTTTAACATGAACATCCTTTTTAGCTTGCTGACCTCCAGAAGCTACCATGAAGCTGAGTTCATTAAGCTTCAAAGTTTTCAGCCTCAGCAGGGGCTGAAGAACCACCTGCATATAAAGCACTGTTGAAGGAGCACAGTAGTATTTTATTAAAGCAACACATCATGCAGGTTGATACTCCTGTAGCACCAGTTCCTAGAAAGAAAGAAATAGCCAGAGATTTCTTTTTTCTTTTTTTTTTTTTTGGGTGGGGAGTGGGGGAGGGATTTTGCCTCCTATCTGAGAGAAGCATTTAAGAATGGATACTAAGAGATTACTTTCTTAACAGAGGCTTCTTAGCCACTTTCCCTCTGATTCAGTGTTATTGCAATGTATGGGACTCTTATGGCTGTTATTGCCATATAATGCAATGAGTGACAAACACTACTTAGCATACTGAATGGGGGCACTGTCCCTAGCTTAATCTACCTAATGCCCCCACTGCAAGATATAAATAGATTAAGAGAGAAAATTCAATAATTTCTCCATTTTCCCACCAGAGCAATACACATTACATGTTCCTTGACATCTAATTGCATTACATGGCAGGGATGCAATAAACATTTAATGGCAGTCACAGTCATCTGTCACTTTCCTTTATGTTGGTAATGTTCAGTATGATTTACATGCTTAATGCTGAACATTTTCAGGGGGAGGGAGGAAGGGAGAAGGATATGAGTAACCCACATCAAAGTGCTTTTAACTAAAATATTTTCTTTAATTAGTTAAGAAAGAGATTGAGTATGTAGTGCTCCTGAGGTGCCTTAATTAATGCCTTATGAAACCAGGATGGGACTTTAAAAGTCTTGGTCCTGATTTATCTCCAATAATACTGTAGTTTTGCACAGGTATAATGTGATGGAAACAAATCTGGAGTCACACGCGTGAGTTAAGTGCAAATGATTTTAAGTGTTTAGGGAAAAATGTTTGACTCTAGCTTGTTACTTTGACATCTTCATAAATCAATGCGAGACCCCTGGTGGCCTAGTGGTTAGCGTGCAGGACTTTCACTGCTGCGACCACGGGTTCAAGTCCCCGGTCTCCTGGCCTGATGGAGGTCGTTAGCCCTGTGTGGCCATCCATCTATGAGAAGGACACTCTAAACAAACCTACGTCCTGAGGACCTCACTGCCATTGTCCAAGCTTGCTTGGCCCCGGCAGATGAACCTTAGGATTAAAGGGTGGGCTCAGTTCAGCGCAGGCTGTGTCTCACCTAAAAAATCCATTGCGCAGGCTGGAAAGGTAAAAAGACCTTTCCCCAAATCTTCGTTCGCGAAGATGGGCCATTATTATTATTATTTTTAAATCAATGCATTTCAGAGGGAGGTGTGATGGGTATATATAGGTCTGATATATGTATGTATTTCAGGACATGGTATATGGAATTTGTCTATACAGCAAATCTTCCATTAGCTTCAAGAAGAACAGGGTTTCATCACAAGTCTGTAAAAACATGGAGGCCTTGTTCATGTTGAACGCTGTAATGGAAAAGCTACAAATTCATGTGGACATGTTAATATTAAATTACATTTCTCTCTCCCTGGGCAAGGTGAGGGGAAGATGCTCAGCCACACTTCTCGTGAAACTGCCCTGCTTTGCCTGTGTAGATTTTTACCATGCGATGGGGTAACACATTCCACATCCAGTGGCCAGCCCCAGCTGTTTCTAAACAGAGCGAACAAAAGATTTTGCGTACTTTTTTCTTGCAGCAGCATCGAGAACTGTGCTTTTGAATACACAGGCCATTGGCTTTATTGAGCAAAGTTAAATGACTGCTTCAAAAAGTGTCCACACCAATGTTTTTTGAATTTACTAGTGTCCTGGTTAGAACGGCTGGGACCAATTCATCCCTGGATGGGTGTAACCCAAAACTGTGTATTCTATAGCCTCCATGCCATTTCCCAAAAACTGCTGTCAGTAGAGGCCTGCAAGGTGGGAAGATGTTCCTGTACCCTTTTATGGAATTCCCCGCTCTGATATCCTTATATGGAATTCCCCGCTCTGATAAGAGGGACTGAGCATCCACATGCCCTTTTATGGAATTCCCTACTCTGAGGGAGGGACTGAGCACTCCCGCCTGAACTGGAGAGTATATAACTGGGAGTTTCAGAGCCTTGGGGCTCTCTCTCGTGGGACCCAGAGGAAGACTGCAGACCACCGCTGCTCCCAACCAGGCTGAGACCACCACCCTCAACTGGACTGCAATCACCACTTCTGACCAGACTGCAGCAGCTCTCCCATCAGCAGGTTTATTCCCTCTCCCTTTGCTTTGGACTCGGGGGGTGGGCCAAGGTACACCACTTTTGTTCATACCCCAGGGTGCTGGGTTTGTACATTTGGGTTTTGTGGATTAAAACCAATTGTCTGTCTGTATAATTGTACTTATTGCATTATTTTAATAAATTGTTATTCTGACTTATAAATCTCTCTTTTGAATTGAGTTCATTTTGCCTTGCTGGTTAACTTTTAAACCAGCACAACTAGATAGGTGTGAAATGTTAAAAGCAAATAAATCCCGATGTAGGTTAGAAGAAGGCATAAACCAGACACAATAACAAAGTTAGTGTGAATTAAAAGAACAATTTTAAGGCAGTAGGAAGGCACAGGGTTATTCTGGACAGAGCAACAGCAAGTCATCATCTGGTGAAAACTTTCAGCCGGTGTGAATTTGAGCCAAACGGTAGCCTGCAGGTGACTGCAGTCTCTGTAGCCCATTAACAGTCTCTTGAGGCCTGTAATCCTGCAGCTGAGCCCATTTCTTACTCTTTCTGAGAGCTCGGTTCTCATTTAGGTTTGCTTTGCTGTGCTTGTGGCTTGCAAGCAAATTGGGAAGCAACTGTGCTTTGCTACAGCATTGTGGTTCCCCAGCAGTCAGGCAGTTTCCCTTCTCCTATGAATCCCCCAGGATTGCTCTAATGTTTTGTCTCTTAATTTTGTTTTTGTTCTCAGTAGAGAAAAAGAAGGGGAATGGGTTTTAGTTTTTCTGTCTATTAGGAAGTCAGGGCTGGGCTTCTTGGGATCTTTCACTAAAGGATGGGATAAGTGGAACAGAAATCCAGTCCTGAACTACTCTGACTACTCTGTCCTGAAAGAGCTCCTAGAAATTGTGCTCAACCAGGATGAAACACAGTGTGTGTGTACGTGCATGCATGTACAGAGATTCACTTATTGATAAATTCACCTCTGTAGTTTGTTAGTGGGTTACCTGCTGTAGGGTGCTCTGGGCTTTTGCTAATTTGACAAGGTCACCTGACGTGGCACTATCTGCAATGCAAACAATTACCAAAGGCAGCTTTTCTTCTGTGAATCACTAAATCATTAACTTCTGTGTCACTGAAAAAGTATCCTAGCTACTGTTTGTGTCCTTCTCAATCAATATCCCCAGACAGAGTATCCATGTCCTTTATCCCCCCCAGGAATGACTAAACCTCTCCAGCAGCTCGGAGTCACTCAGCTAATGGGCAGGGGAGCATAGACCTTAATTGTCCCTGACACCAACACAGCCGCTTTTCTGCTTTGCATATCAATAGTGTACATCTCTGTCAGCGCAGAGGCAAATTGAGTTATGGAAATGCTCGGGCTGCTCTGCGAGCACACGGCGTTGGGTTCGGGGCACTGACTTGGTTCTGCCGGCAGACCTGGGGTGGTAACACCCTGCTGACGGCAGTCACTTGTCACTCGTTGATCAGGTCGAATACATCCTGCTGCTGCCAAGTTGCGCGATACCAGTTCGGCGAAATCCCCCCGGCTTCTGCCTTGGGGTGCGAGTCTGAGCTTTGTCCCGCCGGGAAGGGGAGAGGAGAAAACAGAGGGGACAATGCGGCGGCAGCACCCACGCGAATGGTGCCCGCGCCCTCTGGCGGCCACCCTGGGCAGCGAGGGGGAGGATGAGGATGAGGAGAAGCTGGGCACCCGTTGTTTTGAAACCTCTGCGATAGTGTTGCCAACCTCCTAATGCAGCTTTAGAACAAAGAAACACTTTAAACGTTTAAAGCGTTTTAATAATTCCACTAAATCCCCATGAAACTACCTCCACGGCAATTAAAAATGAAGATTACAGCTATTGCTATCAGTCCCTTGCATTCAGGGCATCAGAAATTTTAAAAACCTGGAAAAGATAATAATGACTGAAGTTTCGATTGTGTTATTTTTTACATGTACACTTTGGACTCATCCATGTGCATGTTTTAATTGAAATCTCTAGTTATCTTTAACGGTAAAAAACCCCAACTCATAGCGTTATTAATTTTCTATTTCACATTCTGTGGTATGTCTTGTAACTTTCTAAAAGGAGTTGAGGTACTAATGTGGCCCTAACAACTGCAAAACTCCAGGTCTTTTCTTTACAATAGATGTAATGTAGTAATTTGTGGGGCTAGCAGAACCTGCAAGTGTAGATGTAACTGCTTAATAGATGCACTGAATCTGGGGATGACTGAGCTGGAATGACTACACCATGCCTTGCTGTCCACTTAGTCATAAGTACATGCTTTGATTTAATTTTCTGCTAATGAGATGAAATTTTACTTAACTGAAAAGATTGCAAGGATTACTGCCTGTCTGTGCAATTGGGATTTTGTGGTATGAGGTGTTGGGAGCTTTGTTTTTACAAGCAGCAAGTCTTTAAGAAATCTTCCCATACAACTAATATCAGAACAATATTTTGAATCTTATAGATAGTGTAAAATTGTATGTATTTTTCATCCTGTGTGGTATTTAGTGTAGAACAATGTATGATTTAACCCAAGGCAGCTGCCCCAGTACCAACCCCTCTTACCTCCCACTGCAGCCAGTGCTGGACCACAAGAAAACTGCTTGTATGGGAGGGTATGGTGCTCCCAAAACATACAGTACTTTGTATGGTCCCCCCAAATCTGTCATTTCTCCCCACCCACCTGGCTCTGCTTTCTCCGGAAGCATCTGTGTTCATGAGTGAGTGTGGGAAGATGTCTCCTCTTATGCATTGGCTTAAATATTCATCTTTGTTGCTGGTTTATTATTGTGCTTCAGGCCTCCTTAGAAGTTTTGATAGAAACGTGCATATAGATATAGTCAGGAATCCATTTATTATTTGCAAATTTATGCTTAACTTTGGCTATTAAATAAACAAATGGGAACAATCTGTACCAGTATTACTAAACTGCTTGAAATATTCATTTCAGTCAGGTCTTGCAGTGATGTAAATTACTGTAACCACATTCAAATCAATGTTACCGTGCAATTTAGAGCAATTTGGAAATCTGGCTGCAGTAGATATTATTTGTTAATAATTGGGGGAATGAGTTTTATTTATTCCTTTGAGGATAAACTCAGAGAAGCTTAGATTTAAAAGCAAAGTTGTATCTCACTATATATAATTAATTTTATGTATAATCCATATCTCAAGAGCATATGCCATAAACCAGTATAAAAATCTCTAATCCTTGGAAATATTATTTTTATAAAAACACATTTGCATAGCATACAAAGTGTGACTTCATCAAAAATAATAATAGTTTTTATAAGCTGTTTTCATACTGTGAGTCAGCATAAAGGACCATGTCAGAGACGAAAAGTATTGGGGATTGTTCGGTAGAGGTTACTCAGCATCCCTATTGACTGGCTACCCCAGAAGGGAGACTCAAAAGCAGAACAGGGTGCTTAGCATGCTCTTGATGGAACTCTTGAAGGAGTGATGTGTCAGTCCCTGGTCAGAGAAAGAGACTCATCTCTTCTGCTCATTTCAGATGTTCCTGAAAATATGTGTGTGTATTTATCTCTCTCAATATTTTTATATACAGACACGTATACAATAATGAGGAATGCACAAATTTAGAAAGTAATTTCCATCCTTCTACAGTGAAAATAGAGTTTCTTTATTGGAACCATGCTGATACTGTGCTTTAAATGCAATACTGGCAAATGCTTGAGGCTTTACACCCTTAAAGGAAGAAGTCGATTCTTCCCTTTCCACCACAAGGCACAGGAAGCATCATTGTCCCTCTGCCCTCCTCCAAGAGGGAGGACAAGCATCACTGTCCTCTCCCAAGCAGGAGGCCCCAACTTGCACTCATGTTAAATGTCACATGGAGCACCCACAGTAGAGCAAGACTCACTGTTCAGGAGCTTTAGGGACACGTGGAGGAAACCCACTCAGGCCCAGGGTTTGGCAAGGCAGGGGTGAAATGCTTCAGCCCCCGTGTAAGGTGGTGCTTAAAACCTGAAAGGTCCCTGGGAGTTTTGTGGCTATGCAACAGGCAGGATCCTGGTTTTACAGGTCTTATCTGTAATGATTTGGAGGTGGGGAGACTTTTGGCTTCCTCAGACCTGCTCTGCCTGGCAGCAAGCATGCTTTTGCTATGCTGCACTATCTATCATTACCTATTCATCAGAAGCTGTGAGTCAGCTGCCTGGTCCTCTGAGTGTTCTGCCTTCCTTTAATGTATTCCTAAATTGCTTAAAAGTTTATTTGTAGCTGTAATAGCCTGTGCTATCCTAATTTCTGTCTTCATGTTTGTAAAATCGTATGTCAGCAGCCATCAACATTTGAAATTATTGCAACATATTTCAATTACATCCCTTTGATGCTGGTAGACTGTTTAAGAATAAAATAACAACCCTGCACTTAATGCAATAAAAGTTTCCCCAAAACTGGTTTATATCATCATCATTCATTCAGTATGGTTGAAAACATTTTGCATAATGCTCTTAGAGTGACTTGCCAGTGAACAATACAAGTTAATATTGATTTTAACACACCCAAATGATTCCTTAAATCCCCAAATGCTTAACAAAAATTTTAGTGTAGTCTTATAGAAGAATTCATGGATGCGAGCTGAATAGCATGCAAAGAGCAGTAGATTCTTCCATTCCAGAATACAACCTGATATATGACATACTTGTTTATCTTACCTACCCTCCAGGTAAACAGATTCATGGCTCCATAAATATTTGGTATGGTCTCTTCTTTCCCCTCTTATTTTCTTTTTATTTCTTTTTATTTCTTTTTTTTTCCCCAAAGATCGCGTAAGTGTGTTTTTAGCACCACTTCACAATAATGAAATCTAGCTGCCTTGAGTAGCAATGGGGATTTGTCCATCTGACCTCATCCTCTGATCTCGTTTCAACTGTTTTAATTTCTGCTCCTATATGAGCAGTGTTCCCAGCAAGCTAAGGGGTGAGACGTGGAGAAGGGAGATCTGTAGTTCACAATGAGAAGTGCTAATAGAGTTGGTTGGTTTGTTGGGTCTTTTTAAGATCAGAGACCTGAAAGTGTGCTTGCATTGTGAAAGTGGAAAGCCAAAGAAGAGGTTTGGGTAAATAAAAAAATAAAGAAAGACGGCTCAGAAGGGAGATTGGAAGAAGAGGTATGTGAAGGTCATGCCAGGAGGATGGAGATCCCACCTTCCAGTCCAGATCTGTACAGATCAGCTGGGTCAACTGGGAAGGAAAAGCCTCTTCACTCCGGTGACCCTTGCCCTCCTCTCTGCAGCTGGGAATTTTACATCTATATAAGCTGGAGACTAGGATGCACCAAGAACTCATATGAGGTTGAAAAATTGTTTTACTTGTAAGCCACCAAGCAGCGGTTGCAGACAGTAATACATCTGAGTCACTAGTAAAGTAGGTTAGATTTGAATTAGTGACCTATGGTGAAAAATTCTGTACGCAACCACCGCTCCCTGGAGGAATGCATTGCCCTTTCCTCTGGGTGGTCATTAAGCACAAGTTACGTTTTTATCTCTCTGGCTTATGCATTAAGTGCCAAGGGAAGGAAAATACAGAAGGTATACAGAAGAAATACCTTACTCTAACGCTGCACAAACTTGCTAATATTTGTGCAGCTTCATATTTTCTCAATTTTTGTCCAATATTTTTGAAGTCAGAGTTTGCTGTGCCAGAAAGACTTGGCACCCAGGTTGCAAGTGAAATCATGACCAAAAAGTAGTTCTTGTTTTTGTCTATTTTCTTTTCCAGTCTGAGAGAGACAAAAGCATTAATCATACTGATGTTTTAACAACTGATGTCGAGCAAGCACTGTGTCTTAGCTTTGGGCAGCAAAGGAGGCATGAGTGCGGGAACCACCAGTCTCTCTCTGGTCTGCTTTCACCCTCCTTTCCTTTCTGAAACCTCCATTACTTGCTGCATCATCTCTTCCTTTTTGCACTGATTCATGCATGGAGGGTTATTTCCTCTGCCCAGAGGAAGGGGGAATGTGGCCCCGGGGGCTTCATCCCATTGAACGCAGTAGAGTAGATGGCTTTGCATCCTCTGCCATGTTTAATTCACCCATTGCCATTGTTTCCTCTCCCTGAGGTGCCAAGGAGGGTGTCAGCTGAGTCTGCAGCATGGCACACTTCCTCCACGTGCAGGACTGGCACGGGCATACTCAGGGACACTCCAGTGTCAGTGCTGCACGTACCTTAAAGCAGAAACTATTACACTTTGAAAATTGCTTTGAGATTCTAAATTGCTTTTTTCGTCCTTCGGGATGAAAAGTTCTATATCAGTGTATTATTATTAATGAGAATAAATTATTCTTGAGGCAGTGAGGCTGCCTGGCTTCCTATGGAGTGAAATGAGTAAGCACTTTCCCATGAGTATGCCCGAAATAAGAAATACCAGCAGATGAGGCCAGCAGACGGGCAACCTGATGTTTCACTGCCATGCATGTGATCTGCTTCCTCAAATGGCCACGGGAGAAGATGCCCTGAAGAAGAAGTGTGCCATACTGCTGGAGGCATGCTCCCAGGTGGCAGGGCTAGTGCCAGCTCTGAGGCTCACTGGTTACCTTTGCTGGGAGCTGGCTGTACCAACTTGCTCCTTGAGAGGTTCAGTGAAGTCCCAGCTTGGTGGCTGAAGCATTTCCACCATTTGTTTTTCTGGGATCCCTTCCATTTCCTCTGAATCGGCCTCTTGTTTGCCCACCCCCCCTGCCTGCACGTGCTCCTGCCGTGCTCCCTGAGCCCCTGCCGATTGCTCACACTGCTTGGATGGGGGTGGTTTGGGGCCAACAAATGATTACGAGTCAAATTTCAGTAACTTTATCACTGACTTTTGGCAACACCTTGGTCTCCAGTTACTTCTAAAACAGTCAAGTTCATTCCTTCAAGTTCAAGAAAAGACGAAATAAACCCCTATGCTTGTCACTGGCTATGGAGAAGCTTGTTTTTTCTTACCCTGCTGCTGACTTTTAAATATTCAGGATTTATTGTTTTGAAAGACACCCTGTGCAAAGACATATTTCAAAAGGCAGAGAGGCTGACAGTGCTTAACATGTGCTCTGGCACTTTGAGAGCTCTGCTAACAAAGTGAGCTTTGCAAAGATACGTTTCAACTAGGAGCAATAGAAATGTTTAATGTAATGGATCTGTGGCCATGCATGAGAAGGAACAGTTTTGCACAGGCTTGAGAAGGGGAGAAGTGGAGGACTGACAAGTCGTGTGATGGCAGATTTGTGCAGCAGTTCTTTTGCTTCTGTTTTTCCAGTAAGTGAGAGGCGAATGCTAACCATTTGGTGCCAGGGAGCCTACTTTCTGAAAGTAATCACGACACTGTGAAGAAAAAGGAAAACAGTTGTGATCCACCTCCCAGCCGCTTCATACCAAGTTTTCAAGGTTGAACTAAAGCCAAATCATTAAAAAGGTTTTCATTAATTGCTGTTCTTTCATGCAAAATGTGTTTATTTGCTAATCTGAAAACAAAAAAGGTGAGAAGGCTAAAAAAACCTCAAACCCCCAAAAACCAAGAGACCCACTACCACCTTTCTTACTTTCTACAAAGCCTGAAGGGAATGAGGTGGCTGATGATTCGGAATGAGAGAGAGGGAAAGTGGCTGGGGGATAGTGGTGGTTTTATCCAGGGGGATATTCAGCACAAGGGAGTCTTACTTCATGGCAAGCAGTACAGCTGCTGACAATAACTAGCTCAAGAAGTGTGTGCCCACCAGTCAGCAAGGCCATGACCCTGTGACACCAGGTCTCTGGCAGCAGCACTGACCCGAGGGGACTTGCAGCCTCCTGCCTCTGCCTTGAGCTGTGTGCATCACCTCTGCAGCTCTGCCAGCTGGGTTCAAAACAGCTTGTGAAGCTGGTATTGATGCCAAGACCACTGTAGTCTGGAGATTTGGCTTGAATATGTAGAACCTGTAGTTGCTTACTCACGCTTTTGTGGGTAGTAAAGTACTTCTTGGCCCTGGGTGCATGTGTCCCATTTTCACACCTGCATGCATGCCTTTTCCAGGAATGTGGAAAGGAAATAAGAAGGAAATAAGTGCAGTCAATCCTCTCATGAAAATGTTCTGAACAACAGAAAACTCTTTTTCCCCTTAAAAAAAAAGAAAAAAAAAGGAATGGTGAGGAATACAGCAACTGCAGGCTTTAGTTGTTGGGGGTCTGCTGGGGAAGATGGGGTAGGAAATTCTTTTGGAGGGTTTGGTGTAGAGCATTACAGCTGAAAAATGTTATTTGTCTGAAGAAGGCTAAACGAATAATAAAAGGAAAATCTGTTTTACCCGTGCCATTGAGAGACAGCACTGACAAGAAGAGGGCATAGGTTTTATGGGCCTTTTGTTTTTTCTTTTGCGTAAGTGTTTGTATGAATTTTCAAATACATAAGCTCAGGTTTTTGATCCAGCAAATGCTGGGCTAGATACTACTCACTGTATGTCTGTGTGTCGACAAGAAACAGAAGGGAAATAATGAGAAGGTAGAGAAGCATTTTCTTTTCCTTAGAGCTGAAAGCCCTTGTCTGGAGAGCTCTGTGAGTTCAGCATCTGATGAGCTTTCCCATCTTCTAGGAGTAGGAACATAGGTAAGATAAGCAGTAGAGCAGTTATGAGCTCTCCTGGATCTGTTCTGAATCCCACACAATGGAGATAGTGATCCTGGGCTCACATGTAGCTCTGGGTGTGCGTGTGGCTTTGAAAGGCCCTAATTTGGGAAGCTAGCATGGTCAGTTTTAAGAGGTGTTCTTGTGGACATTCTTGTAAGTGATGGAGTTAGTAGGGTTCGCTATAGCTGTTGTTATTAGGGTCTACCAGTGTAATCAAGTACAAACAGACAGAATTGGTGGGTTTTTGGTCTCATAGGACAGATCCTTCAAAAGAGTTGTTCTGTTTTAACCACACCTTTCATGGACAAGAGATAAATGCGTAAGAAATAGAGATTATTGCAAGATGCAATAATGTCATGAAAAAGGTGGATATAATAAAAAGACTAAACCACACTAACTAGACTACATCTTCATTCAAAATGAGCCAGAATTTTATGTTCATTGCAGCAAAACAGCCTTAAAAATGTTAGGCTAGCATACAGGTATTTACTGGCTTCGTCATTAAAATGCAATAATATGGGTCCAAAGAACTGGTGTTATTATTGAAGGCTCTAAACTAGACCTCAGGGACAATAAAGGGTTCTGATTTGCATTATTTTTTTTTAATTTTTTTTTTTTTTTTTAGAACAGAGTGCAATTTTCCTCCTCAAAGATGGGAGCAATGGACGGCCAGGGACCCATTCTCTTTTTCTCTCTGCTTTTCTTGAGTTAATTTTATTTTTTCAATAAGACAAAAATAAAGGAACCATTTATCTGTTTTTGTACAGAACAATTTAATATGACCTAACAAGAACATTAACAGAGCAGAGACTGAAAATGATAAAGCAGACCACTAGTAATCTATTCTCATGGTGTTGTGTGTGTTGTGTTGCTTGTTGGTTTTGTTTTGTTGGTTTTGTTTTTTGTTTAAAGAATGAGCTATGCAGTCAATCCACTTATTAGGAAATTAAGACCAAAAGGAAAGTCAGGCAGAACTGTTTCTCGGAGGGAACCAAACATATGGAATAGGTTGTCTAGCAAAGCTATTAAAACCAATATGTGAGTTGCAGAGAGACAAAGAGGGTGACTTGTTTAGTGTGAGCAGGGAGGTGGCTCTGAAAACACAGAAACAGATGCAAGTAAGGGGAGAGTGAAATAAATTCAGAGGAAAGAGAATGGGTTTTGTGGGTGTAGTGTCCTTTTCTTGTGTGATGAGTTTGTACACACCTGTAAGGCAAGGGAGAAATCTGTTTTTACATTGAAGTTCCAAGTTAACTGGGTGCTTTTAAAAAATAAAGGAGTAGGGAGATTGAAGTGTTAATTTTTCTTGCAGCTACTGTTTCTAGGAGGTATGTTTTTCATCTGTATTCATCATTGTACTCTGGTGACACTGGTTTCAGTGTCAGTGGTATTTTATAACAGCAAGTAGGTCCTTGTGCAGGTCTGCCCTTCTCTCTGAAGTCAGCTAGTGTCGTATTGGCAAAAAAGATCTGTTGATACTGTGATTCTGGTGCTTCGGCAAGATACACAGCAAAAGCAGAAATCGTGTGATGAGGGTGTTATCTTCACAGCTCTTTGCATGTAGAGGGTTCAGCCCTGCCTCAAGAGACTGGTTCTGCTGGCCTCAGAGTGACTGCTCAGGTGAGGGGTGGACAGCCTGCACCTCAAATTAAGCATCCTTGTGACACAGGAAATTCAGTGGAATGGGCCCTGCCTTTCCAAGAACTGGTCAGGATGCTTGCTTTATTCCTCTCAGTTTTTGGAAAAGTGTGGGGTTTCTTTAAATGGGAACTTTAATGATCTGAGCACTGCCAGGGAGTCCAGCTTCCAGTCCTTCCTCTCCCTGCCAAACCGACCTCTTCCAGGAGACAGCTCTGATCGCAAAGATAAGACTGCTTTGTAAGAAACCATCCCCTGCCCCCTGGGGTCTCCTTTGTGAAGTGTGCTGAAATGAAGAGCAGAAGGACGGATCCTTTGCTCCAAAGTGATAGTGAGAAAGAAAGGAAGCGTGACCTGAGTTCCCCTAATTATGGCTCTAAGCACAGAGATCCAAGGTCCCGGGTCTGGTCTTTGCCCCCATGCCTTTTCTTTTCCTTGATGTGAAACAATCCCATAAGTGTGATAGCTGGTCTGTGGATATCCTAGCAATGAAGTGTGCAGCCTGTAAAGATTGTCTGCTGTTTTGCATCAGAGCTCTCTTTATTTTGTGATTAAACGTTACAGCACGTAATCTCCCCATCCTCTCTTAGATCTCAGAAATTCCAGGCTTCTTAACTAAAAAGTCAAGCTAATATTTAATATCTCTGATAGATTGTTTACTAATATAATTAAAAAATGCATAGTGGATAACATAGTATAGGAAATTTTTCGCTTTTAAGATTGTCTTCCTTACGGATTGATAGCAAATACCACACTTGAAAAGTTGCAGCAAGCCTTTAGCTATGAAAAGCCAGCCCTACTTTTGAGCTGTGCCCAGCTACAATAGAATTTAGTATCTCATCTTCTTTAAAAAAATTTGCCTGTTTCCTAACAAAAAGAAATCAATTGTGTGTTTATTCCTGCATCTGCTGTAACTGTTTCTTATAGCATGATTTGTGAGTGATGATTAATTGGTTGCTTTTATTTCAGTTTTAAGGTTTCTGCAAGTGAAAGTGAAAAAGAGGGGATTGTGAGCTGGTCTTCTGCCAGGGGTTGTCATTCATGTGGTTGACAACTCCATCTCTCTAGAAGGCCATATAATAATGTATTTCAAAATAAAAAGTCTGTTAAGGGGACATGTATCACTTTGAGAGCGTGTTCAAAGTGAGTGTCAGGCGTGTAATTCAAGAGCACTTCAAAGTAGAGCTCCTGAGAGAAGAATTAAGAGGAGTGAAGCACAGCCAGTAGTCCCTGTGTCCTTCCCAGTGTAACTTTTTTTAACGGGAGAGATGTGGCTTTTTGTCTCAAAGGCTCCATGTTCAGCATTACTGGCTGTGTCTGAGCACAATGTTGGCATCAATGTGGGTTCAGCCAGGTGGTGGTGCCCTTCCCACTGTGCCACTATTCCATGGACAGAAAGGGACAGTACTGAAATCACTCATAAGTATTGTCACACTTGAAATGGATCTGTTAGTATGACATAAATGTGTGGCAAGCACTGTGTCCAAGGTGTCCTTGCCAACTGGTATCCCACACTCCCATGATAAGAAAAGGCAGCAGACTTGGTGATGTGGATCTGTAGTGTGTGTACTGTTCATTCAACAGCATCAGCAGCAGTTGCATTCCTGAATCACTTGTACACCTCTGCTTTAGAGTTTGATCTGGTTCTTGATGGTCGCGTCACTCATTCACTGCCACCACTACTGCTGCCATTCAAAGATGAAGTTTTGCTGCAAACTGGTGTTTTCCTATGGCCATGGGACCCCACTTACTAGCCCAGTGTTTAACCACGGTCATGTGAGTGTTTGGAGGGGTATTTGCGTCCTTCAGCAAACTGAGTACTTTTTTGTTTTCTGAATAAGAAAACTGGGTGAAACCGGCACAAGTCAAATTGTTCCTAAGGCTCATTGAGGATGATTTTATCAGTTCTTGTCTCAGTCTTTAAATCAGTCTTTTTTCCATGGTATTGCTTTGGACCCATGTAAAGACATTATTTATACTATCTTTCTGTTTCTGTGCAACATGCCTCCTGTCCTGGGTTAGGGTAGACCCTTCCACTGTTCTGTGAGAAATGTGTATTTTGATGTCAACATGATCTTATCTTATATATATACATGGATGCATAGGAACCAGAGGGAGTTTTAAACCCAACTTCTCTTTATCATATTAGGAATAGGAATATGTCTTAGAGCCAATTGTGTCTTAAGTGGAATGCTGTTTTCTGAAATTTTTGTCACTTTGGGTCCAGGCACATACTGCATGTCAGTGTTGCTGGGCAGAAGACTTCAACAATTGCTGTATGTTATCCCCAACCCAAAAACATCTGACAACTGCGGAGAAGAGGATCAAGCTTGTGTCAGTGAAACTGCAGGTTGTTTTCACCTTTAGATAGCTGGTAAATGAAAATTGCTCTCCAATATCTCAGAGAGAAGTGTTAGAAACTATTAGTTAAAAACTTTCTGCCTGATAGCAATAATTTCCTATTCATTTCATTAAAGGGACATATTTCGAGAAACTTGTAAATTACAACATGCTCCTTGCAAAATAATAGCTTCAGGAAAAACATGAAATAGCTCTCCTTAATCAAAACAAGGGCAAGTTGTCGCTTATCCAGCTGAAGAGCTGGGTATCACTAAAGCTTGATTTCACATTTCACATTTCACATTAAACAATCCTACTTTTTTTTTTTAACTATGTTTTAAGAGAAACATGCATATATTTCAGTAAAGTGCATGCCTATTTGGTTGTTTGTTCTGAACTTGTTTATTCTACTGTTTCCTTTTTTATTCCTATACCAGTCTCTTTGTCCATGTCCTTCCTTGACTTTCGCATGTCAGCCAAAAAGAAGCAACCTCAAACTGTTGGATAAAAGAGAATTCTGCCCCTGTGGGATAATGTAAAAGATATTATCATTGCTTAGATAAAAGCTGATGATTAGACCTCCTGCTGGAGCTGAATGATTCTTGTCTTAGTCATGTAATAGATCAGGTGGGAGTTTCTGCAGGCGCTTGCGCTGTGATGCTCAAGATCAGCTCACACTGACTCTACACATGTAAATAATTAACATAAGATGGAAGGAGATCCAGAATAAAACCACTGATTCTAGTGGGGCTTTTCAGAGAGAAGTGGATACAAGCTGGCTGGAGATAGAGGACTACAATCTTCAAAGACATTTGGATACCAAGTCTAGATCCCCCATGGGTATTTAGAAAACAAAGTTCATTTAAAATTAATATGTCAAAAATTTGCTGGTTTTTTTTTCTGGGGTACCATTTTCCTGCTTAGCTTGCCCTATGTCTGCCTTTAGTTGGGTGTTAGTTTGTACTGTGTTGTTATTCCTCTTGCATTATCTTCTCCATGCTTTGCAGTTAATAGTTTTATTCTGTGTTCCTGTAGCCTGTAGGTTTAATTAAGCCTCAAAACCTCAGTTTACCACAAAGGGTTATATTTTCATTATAAATAAATAAAGAGAATTTAAATAAACTAGAATAAATAAATTTCTGACATAACACAGCAATTTAGTAGGTGTAATCCTTTGCTTATTGCTTCTGTACTTATGAGAACTGGCAGCATAGTATGCCATGTACCTCCCAAAATCTGGGTGCTTGTGTTCTTTCCTAGAAGTCTAAGACAGTAAAGCTAGGGCCTATTTTTGAAAATTAAATACATGGAGTTAAATTTTTAGAGTACGTACTGTGTTGGATTTTCAGAAATCCAGGTGATTTCCTTTGGCAAATTTGTAGTGTGATAGCTGGGTGGAGATGGGAAGAGTTCTGTGACATGGGGCAGGACTGTGGTGGTATGGGTTGTGGATTACCATGATAGCTGGCTTTTCCCTTAAAGAATCTGTCAGCATTTCTAGCCTGTCTGTGTAGACTCCCCTGGCAAAGGACAGACTAACAGCCCTCTCTTTTTTGACAAAATAAAAACTGAAAACCCTATTCAGACTAATGTGTACCTTTCCTTCGGGTTCCTTGCCCTCTGCAAGAAATGTGTTTAGAGATCACAGTATTGCAGGGAGTTAGAGGGAAGAGCTGGGGCTTCTCTGTGTCATGGCAGAGGCCAGGAAATCTGGGATTAGTGCCGCAACAAAATTGTACTTTTTGGTGCAAATGGCTGACTTTACTAACAGTGGTGTTGATGCATATGGGGAGGAGCAGAATGAAAAAATAATTGAGGAGCAATAATGTTCCCCAGAAATAGCTTTTTTTTTTTTCTCCTTAGTTATATGAAGTGTGCCATGCAGTGCTCTTGCCTATATTGCATTCTCCATTTGGCTGGTTACTGAAAGCTCAGATTCTCCTGGGTTTTTCTGAGTTATTTACTTTAATATTCTTCCTTTTATAGAAAAGATTCTCTTACAAACTGAATTCTCCATAGTGGACAGATTTTTATGGTTTAATCCGGTTTTTGATATCTAATTCTATTTTTTCCCCTTGAATTTAATATCATTTCTCCTGATATACATGCGTAAATGCGCACAGGATTTCATGTCATTTTTTTTGTTGTAGTAGTGTCTCATGCAGAGATTCTTTTCTTACCACGCTTGATTGAGAAGTAGTTCCTATGGGATCCAGAGAATTGTTCTATACTTCCAGCTTTCCAGCTTAGGGACCGAGAAATCCTTGTGCTCCTTGTTCCCTTTAAATGGAGACTACAGCCAAAGCCCAATTAATACAGAAGGAATCCTTCCATTGATTTCTTTTGGTCAGGCTGCCTGTCTTTTATGGTTCATTATCATTATCACCAAGCATATCATAATAGATATATTTATCCTACTACATGCCTGTGAGGTAAGGAAGAGATAGTCTTTCCACTTTATTGATGGGGTTTTGAAATACAGCAAGATGAAGTGCTTTATCTGGAAAAAAGACTGAATTCAGTTATTGAAACTCTGTTTTAGATAAATTCCAATGTATTGTCACCAAAAGGCCCTGCCAAGTGGCTGTAGGTACTGATGGAATGTATGTATCCTTTATGCAGGTGATGCTGTTCATGTGAAGTACTGTGGAAGCAGTTCTGAGAGCACAGCTTGGGATCCAGGGCTAGCTATCCTTCTGAGATGATGGTCTTAAGTGAGAACAGCAAATTTGCTTTCTCTCTCTCCGTGCTCCTTTTTTCTCCTGGGTACACACTCACATCATGCTCTGTGGTATATATGCACTGAGAATAAAATCCGCTCTGCATACACTACTGCTTGTTGGTTGTAAGACCCTATTGACAGGTTAAGGACCTGAGTTATCTTGAACTGAACCTGGGCAGTGAATGATCAGCTATGTGTTGCTCTGCTTCACTCCTGTAAGATTTCTTCCAAGACTTTGGCTCTTCACAAGAGGGTTCAGGGTTGGAAAGTCCTAAGCTAGCAATTGTGAGTTAGGGAGTTTTTATTTCTTTTAGTTGAAAGGTAACTAATTGGTCTCCATAATGGCTGATGATAGTATGCTTTGAGTGGCACTGAAGGATGTGCTTACAATGGGAGGAAGAACATCTTTCAAACTATGGCCAAAGCAAAACAGCTAGAGTTTTGTTGGCCCTGGGACCACACCAGGGGCTCTCTCTGTCATTCCTCTGTCCCACCCATCACGCTTACTGGTACAGCAGTGCATTATACAGTGAAGTATGGATCTCTTCTGGTTTATGTATTTAATTTTATGCAGGAAAATAATTTTTTTTCCTTTACTTTCTAAGATAACTATGTAAAGGTCCCATAGTGCCTTAAGCAAATTGCTGTGAGATTTAAAGCAGAAAGCTTAGGAGTGTGTTTAGGCTTCCCATTAGACTGAAAGGGGTTTAGATTTCCACTGATTGACCACTGAACCCTCCCTTCCTCCCTCCCTATCTCCCCCCCTCCACACCAACTCCACTTCTCTGGCCCAGATCAATGTCAGTAGTTAAATGGATCGGTTATTTGAAAGCTGTCTGTTGACCTTTCCTTCATGATTGATTGCATGAAAAGTGCACAGGAGTGTGGCTTCCAGCTAGGCAAGTAGTCACTGCTGACGGCTCTCTTTCACCACTCCCCATAGCCCACTAGGATTTCCCACAGAGGAATAGGCTGCCTGTGAAGATGCCAGACCAGAGAGTGCTCTCAAGTAACCATAATGAAGCTGAAAGCCAGCTCTAGTCTTCCTCAATGGCCATGAGGAATTATTTATGAAGAGGAGACCAGGGCTGAGTGGTTTACTGGTCTTGAAAACACTTCCTGACCGGAGGTCTGGAATTGGAGAACCACAAGAGCCCTGGGTGACACTTGCTTATGGGTGTTGGCAGGTGTCCTACCAAAAATGAGGAAAGAGAACAAAACCAGGGCCATCTGACTCTCTTGGGTGTGCACACCAGCGTGCACTTGCCATCTCGCTTGCTCGTTGTCTCGCACACGTGCTGTCCTAGCCCAAAGAAATAATTAACTTTTCTGTCTTTCAATGTGTATTTGAAATACAAAAACAGCCTGCAGGAGCAGATGCATAGAATTAGTCTTTGTGCTCCTCTTACTTCTTATGCTTTCCCATTCTAAAACTAATGTTGTCAGAGCTTTAATTTAGTTTAAATCTCCTGTAACCCATTCCATGATTACAGGTTTTGATTTCTGGCATATGGAACATTTTAGTTACTCCTGATTGTTATGTTAGCATTATGAATAATAAACCCACCTTTTAACTCTTAAAATAAAGTTTGACAGTGCAGTAAGTGACATTCTGTTTGCACAGAGGCAGAGAATACAAATTACTCTAAATCAGGTAATGGGAAGCTGATGTATGATGATTATGTTGCTTCATCACCCAGTTTTTAGTAGGTTGTGCAGGATTGGTAATTCACTGCATGATCTCCTTTTTAAATCACTTTTCTAATAAACACGTAACAACACTGGCCTAATGTAGGGCACAGTGTGACTCTATGCTTAATCTATATTTTACAAACCAGCAATACACCACGAGTAATGAAAAGGTTCATAAATGTCAGCGCTTGATTCTGATTATCAGGGAATTGCTCTCTGTAGAGTGTGGGGCAACATGAAGAACAGGAGAGGAGGATGGAGCAGGTTGAAAACTGGGGTTTCTGCTGATACATATCATGTACTGAAGCCCAGGGTGGTGTGTGAAGGCTGTTGTGACCTAGGTTAGTGGTGGGTGCCAGGCAGTTTGGTGGCTGGAATAATGGGTGAGGGCTTTAGATGGTAACAAATTGTCCCCAGCTTGCTGCTTTTTGGCCAACAGTTCTCTTTAGCTCTGGCGCTGCAGGGTGGTCCTGCTGAAGATTTAGCCTTAACTCTTCACAAACAGTGGAGGGCTCGTGGAGAAGATCTGAAAGACATGAGTTGGGAGTGAGGACTGAGTGAGTCCACTGGAGGCTGAAGAGGTCTTGGGAGCCCTAGAGAGGTCAAGATTGTGAACTTACTCCCCATGGAGGGAGATCTTTGCAGCCTGCTGTATTAATCTTTGGGATATAGTGTGGTGGAAGGAAGGGCAAACAGAGTTGAAAATGTGAGACCTGCCTCTTTTGAACTGCTACCTTTATAAGAGCCAGCCCACGTTTCAGCTGCTGTAACTCAACACCAGCAGGTGAAGACAATATATGCCAGGTTTAAGTCTAGGTAAGGCTGCCAGTGGTAGTTTTACTACATTACATGTATGACAACTTTGAATGGAAAAGCCACGTACTTGAGCGTGATTCCCACATTTGAATGTGGGAATGCAGAGGGCTTGGGAATAGTGCTTTATAGTATTTATGATTGACTAACTTTTCCCTTCTTGCTGCTGTAGTCTGATATGGGGTTACCACAACTGGTGTCATGCTTTGTGGGTCCCAGCAATGGGGTTGGGCTGGAGTGCCCACCTCTGCTTCTGTCCCTGACTGCTGGGACAAGGTAGGCAGAGCCAGGCCAGAGCTCTCAACTTGGAGATCTTTCTAAGCTATTTATTGTTTTAAGGGGCCTCCTTTTGTGGCTGAGCACAAAACAAACTGAAATTGTAATAGGGAAAACACCACAGATCCACCCAAAGAATACTTGGACTGTACTGTTGTTAATGACATCTCCACGCTCTCTCCATTTGGCTCCACTCCTCTTTCAGTTTTCACAAAAGTTTTATATGGCTTTTTCACCCAACTAAGACACGTAGCTGATGAATTGACTCCTTCTCTTCTCACAGTCTCCCCCACACAACATGGGGTTCATTATGGCAGAATTCTTCGTTTGCCTTGAATGCCCTAATAATGAACAAATGCCATCAGCATGCTACCAGTTGCCACTGTTGAAAAGTATTGGTGGAGAGGGTTCCCCATCACTTTCATATTGTCTTCTAAAGGGCCTAATAAAACACCAGAGAGAGCTGTTTCAGGGTTAATAAAAGAAAGTGTAGCTCTTGTAATTGATAGTAGCTCTTGCTCATCTGTGCAGTCAAAACTAATCTTTCTTTTTCCTAAGGGGTGAGGGATCAAATGGTGACTTACCAAATCACAGGGAAGTGAGATTATTTCAGGCTCTAAAAAGAGTGCAATCAGGAACAGATAATTTATTTCTTTTCTTGGTGCAACATAATATAAAAGTTATTCCTTGTACTGGAGGGGAGAGAGCAGGAAGGTAAAAGGAGATAGAAGAGAAACAAAGTAAATTAAAAAAAAAAAAGTTAGTGGCTAGTCATCTTGCTTGTAAATCCAGTTTGAACCTAGTGCTTGCTCAGTCTGCACCGCTGCATGTTTCCCTTCCCTGATGACTCATCTGAAGTAACTCCATGCACAACAGTTATTTTAATTAGGGCGGCTAAGTGTGTTAGGCAAAGCAAATCCATGCTATTTGAGAAATATTTCCATAGTTAGAATTAGCAGGAGAGTTGGTGTATGTTGGAAAGAATGGAACTTACTCCACCCACTTATTCTGGCAAAAATGGAGTGGTAACAAAAACTCCAGGCAGAAAGCTGTTATAGTAAGGCCTTGAGGAAGTGGGCAACACACTGGATGCTATGAACACTGAGAGGCTTGGACTCAAGTAAGACTGTCGCAGAAATGGCTCTGCCTTCCTGCTCAATTCTTTTACCAAAGTGGTGCAAAGATTCTAGAGAGAGCATCTCTAAGGCAGTTTAATGTCCACTGGGAATGACCCTTCCTCTTTACAGAAAACCTTCAGGTGTTGTTGTGTTTCTTCTATTGTTTTTAAAACACTTTTCTGGAATTAAAAATTAAACCAATAGGGACATTCTTCTGCTGCAAAGATGGAGTGAGAACCTTTAGTAGGGCTAGAAACTACAGACCTATCAAAGATGACATTTACAGTTACAAAGCTGTTCACAGGAGAATCAATTGCTCAAGAGTAGTCAGCACTCGTTAGTTTGGACACTTGGATGTAAAAGAGTTGAGTCTCCAGTCTGTCTGACTCAAACAGAGACTTAAATTTCAGTTTCTACTGAAAAACACCCACTGAGTGTCCTGACTGTTGGCTGTTGGGTTCATTTCTGGATTGGAACTTGTATCCCAAATCTGAAGAAAGAAGGGGCAAAAGCCTCAGAGAAATAAGCTTATTTCATCAAATCGTTTTCATTCTGGGTACTATGCCAATTTTCTTTTCTGAGAGAGTGAAGGAATAAGTTTAGAAATTTCCAACCAACCTAATATAGAATTAAATAAAATATAGATGCCAGATTGGTACCCTCTCTTACTCCCTTCCTCGAGGACCTTTGGGTTGCCAAAGCTGAGAACTGTGACAAAGCTGAGAACGATGATAGCTATTTTCAATAAGCACTGGGGCAAATCCTTAACCCAACTTCGACGTCCTTGCATGGTCGTTCAGACCCAACAGTAAGGGAATCCTCATGTCTCCCACTAATCTTGCCGTGGACAACTTCTGAACACATTTACAGCTCAGGGAAGCAGTTACCTGGGGTCACTGCAGTGCTTTGTTGGTCAGGAGTTATTCCTGAAAATAGAACTTGATTCCTGCACAGGGTTTCATGATGCGTCTAAGATAACAGCACCTTTCCTTTGAATAAAACTAGGGTTGATGAAGAATTGTTTTGATAGCTGAACAGAAATGAAGAGGATGCAAGTCTTTCCCCCCTCATTCCTTCTTTCCACGCAGCACAGCTTTTTCTTTAGCTCTCCTACCCCCCCAGCCCTGGATATTTTACTGTTCCCAGTGTCATGGTGCTCTGCACCCAGATTTCCAAAGGGAGTCCAGCCATCCTTTTACTGGCATCCCCGCACAGCTACCTGATGTCTGATGGACTGGGAAGTAAATATGCTTTTCCTGCCCGTGCAAGGATAACACAAGATTTTGCAAACGACTCTTTCATTCCTCGTGGAAATCTGCGCTTCAGATTTCAGCAGTTTTATTTCCCAAGCGGGCCTTTCCCTGTAGGTAGGCAGAAAGCAGTAAGTTGATAGAAGACACAGAAGAGCTATTTAACTCCCTGCCAGCTTAGTATAATGGTCTGCACCAATGTGCTCTCATGAAAAAGGGGGAAAATACCAGACAATCTGGTTTGTTTTCATTTAGAGGGAGAAATTGAGACATTTTGAGAGATTAAGTGATATGCCTAAGGCTGGGGAGGGGGTCTGACCGGAGCTCAGACTTCAATTTACTGTTGCCAGGTCCTGTAACTCGAGCTCAAGACTTTTTCTAACCTTTGAATAAAGCGTCTTTAAAGCCAAACAGTTACAGTTTTTTCTGGCATGGCTTCTTTCACATCATTCTAGTAAATCGAAGGATATTAAAAAGTGTAAGAATAAACGTGGTTCACAATATCGTGCATTTTCCTGAAGTCTCCTTAAGAATTTCGGGAACATAATTTCTATTTTATCATGGTAAAACGTAGCGCCTGCAGAGGGTTTATTTCTTTGTAAATGCCAAATCTAATGTTTCAAAGAAAGCTCAAGATGAAATGAAAATGAGAGCAGAAGGGTAGGTAGTTGTCATTAGCCTTAAGATTGTTTATGAAAACCCGAGATGACCTACAGCTTTAAATGACATTGATTGGCGTACTTTAACTTTGTGCTAATGGACTAATGACTTGCAAAGCTCTGAACGTTCAAAGGGGAAAAAAAAAAGACTGGCATCTGTGAAAGATGTTGATTGCAATCTGTGGTATTCAACTGACTTTTCCAATAAGTGTTAAATATGCAGGAAAGACTGCAAAGAATTGTAGTTGTTGCTGTTTAAAAGAAAAAATAAATAATTCCTCAAATAACAAAGTCTTTTGTCTTTAGTGCCAGGAATGCAACACTGAAAGTGAACACTTTCAACTGTAGCCTCTCGACTAGAGGCAAACCTTGCTACAATTCAGCAGCACATAGTGTCTGAGCAATCCCTGTAAATCCCTGTAAATCTTCAGTCTAGAAGGAGGAGTACTGAGGGAAAAAAAAAAAGAAAAGGAGAAACCCCTTCCTCCTTCTGCTGCAGAACACAAATCAGCTACCTTTGATTCTTGTTTTCCCCCCTTAACTCAGTTGGATGTTTGAGATAAAGGGGAGGTAGGAGTTGCCTTAAATTTCCAGACTGTTTCTTCTTCTGCTCCTTTTATTATCCTGAGTAAAATGCGCCACTAGAACAATCCTTTTGAGACATGAAATACTGCTGAAAGGTCACTGTTTAGAGCACAGCCAATATAGCACAAGACACTGCTAATCTGTCAGTTCTATGATGAATATGTTGACAAGCAGCTGAATTTTAATAATTAATCATGATAAAACTAAGGCAAGTTAATAATTTAGAGTCTGATAGTGGAGAGTGGTGTGACTCCTTGAGTAGGCAGTTTCTGTTAAGTTTCACCTCTGTTAATTTTAACCAGAAGGAACACTGTCATTTTTAATTATCAGCGAGAAGCTCTTGGAGCTGTATGGCTGACACAGAGGAGGTCAGCTCCTGTGCATGTTAACAGCTCTGAGGGAAAATTTGGGGAGCACATATAAAGTCAGTCTAAAGCTAATCAATGTGGTTAGCTCCTCAAGCTGTACATTTGATTTACCATAATAGTGTGCTAATGGAGAATAAGTAAGTAAAATGTGAAAAGGTGAATAGATAGAAAGTAGATATTTGTCATCCCAAATATGTCAATCATGAATGATCAGTGTGAAGCCCTGACCTTCCTAGCAGTGGTGGCAGAATTGTCATCATCTCTCATACCATTTATATGCATCTTTTCACCAAAATGTTCTCATGACCTCTCCATCATTGCAGTTTCCTCCTCTGAAAACATTCTGGGTTCCTAAAGACATGATATGGAGGTACTCATGCGTTTGTTTGTCTCTCCAAAAACTTTGTATTTTTTTTATTTAAATAGCCATTTCAACAGAAAGAGGTAAGGAACACTATGAGGTATTTCTCCAAGTTCTGCAAAAATCAGTAGCAGGATATGAGAGGACATAATAATGTTCTGGTGGAGGGAGGGATGCATGTAGAAAGGGAAGGGTGTGAGCATCCTGACCTTGCAGCCCTACTCCATGCTGCCCCAGCAGCCACAATGGGAAGACTGCTGTGCTGCTGGTGGTGGGAGCCCACTGGGACCAGGAAAGGAGGGAAATCTAGGGTATGTAAGACAGGAATACAAAAGAAACCAGGCTTCAGCAATTCTGCTGCTGAGGGAATATCCCAACTGATAAAACCATCATACTTTCTTAGGGCTGAATATGCTGATATAGTGCACTGCACTGTGTGCTCCACGTAAAATTGCCAGCGTGGCATTAGATGCTTCAGTGCCTGAGCATTAAGTTGTGTTTCCTGCTGCTTATAGTAGGAAATTCTTGGAATGCTGGGACTACTGAAGTGCCTATTCAGTTATCAGAAGCATTTGGCAAGTTTCTAAGGGCAGCCACTGTAGCTGAAATGTTATTTTAGTAATTTTACAAAGCTCTTTGATAAACAGAGGTTGACATTTCTAAGGAACCCTGTTCTCTTCACCCTTGTGGCAGTCAGAGTTGGCTAGGGGAGAGGAAACACCTCGCATAGTGTGGCTCAGGTTACACAAATCAGATGATTTAACAGACTTTTCAATGTTCGCTGTTTAAATAGCTGCTTTTGTTCGAGACTTGGCCAGGATTTCAGAGGGCTGCCGTTCTCCTCTTAAGTGTCTTGTTTTCAAAAGTTGGCTGTTTGCGTAAAAGATGTATTGGCATGGTTTTAAAAATAAGAAATAATAAAGCGGGGCACTAAGTAGTTAAAGTATATGGTGTGTAATATTCAGAGTTACTCTACTTGGCCTCAGCACTGTATCAATGGCAAAAAAATTAACACCAAAAAAATGCATGCGAAGAACGTTTGCTTCTGAGAAGCGCTCCGAGCAGTACCCACTTGCCACTCTTACATCTTTGAGCGTGTGATCTTGTCTCTGTTAGTTGTTTGTTTTGGCCTGACTCCAAGGGATTCGTACTACAGGCTGTTTTGTCACTGCAGTTGACATAACTCACAGTTTTTCTCTTTGGTTTTTCACTAGAGATAATCATATTTGTTGTACTGCACAGAATAACTTCATCTCACTGTAGTTTCACGTCATGTTGTGTTGATGTGTGATGAAGGAACGTCCTGTCATGATTTTATGTCATTTTATGACAAGACACCTTTCTCATAAATTAACACATTTTGAATAAGTTGCAGCATTGGGTCAAGTTACTGTACTGCAAAGTTGTAGGAGCCCAGGAGACCCGAACTAGTTCAGAACTAAGAACAAAGCTTTAGACTAAGCTTGTGGGATGTGATATACTCCTCATAAAATCAAGATTGTCCCATGACCCTTTGCATCATATCTCAGCCTAAGAGTACAATTTAAAATGTTTCTGAATTGTTTAGCAAGTGCAACTGATGAAATACATGTGATTTAGGCCCCCATTCCTCTAAAAACAAAATTCAAAGTGCAAATATCTGCACTGGCTCCTTTCCAGTTGACTTGAATGAAAGCAGTCCCCAAATGTCTGTACTCCTTACTGCCTAAATCCATTACGTAGCAGTATGATGTACTGTAGCAGATGTATGGATGTTTGAAAGAGTGGCAGCATCCAGTGCACCATGGGAATCCATGATCCATAAATCATTACATTTAAGTGTAGCAACCTGCTGCATAAGGTAGGGCACTTATGGTATGAACAGAGAATGTTACCTGGCAGGAAAAATAGACCTATGCCCGTTTTATAGTAAACCATCACTAGTTGCCCATGTCCTCAGTAAAATGTGCCAACATTTCTGAAGTCGTATGTGAACTGCGTTCAATTATGGACAAATGTCTACGTGAAAGGGCTAGATATGTTTCACATGCCCTGAGAAGGCCAGTTACTTAGCACCAGATCAGAGCTAAGTCTACATCTCAGGGGTCATCAAATTCATCCCCTGTATCTTAATGCTTAAGACCTACTGACTTGATTTATTTGTTGAGGTAATTGCATATGTCATTACTCAATTACTGTAGAATTTTATTATAATTCACTCATCTCAAAATTCCAGCCAAATTAGACTGCATATCAGATAATCTTTGTATTTTTTATATCTACAGAAAAAAGTATTTGAATCAAATTTTTATGTATGACAATTTGTATCAGCAGTCATTAGCTTTCTTGCTGTAAGCTGGAGAAAGAATAATATTACATTCTTTTTTTAAAAAATACATGCTTTTGAGTTAGATTCCATATATATATGTATAGAAGGTTTTTGAGAATCTTAACTTTTTAAAATGTTGAGTATTTTTTGTAGGTGACAGAAATGAGCTGAAAGTATGAATTACCAACAGTTTGCTCCCAAGTTTTCCTTCTTGCCAGTCATTCATCACTTTACAGCATATAACACTTTGGGCCTTTTTTTTTTAATCCAGCTTTGTACTTACTACATAACATCAATAACTACTTATATCTTCAGTACAATCTATGGACAAGAAGACAAATCCATTCTACCTTGTTCATGATTTATTGTAAAAGGATTAGCTATTAGGTTTTGTTTTCAGGCCAGTAGAAAATCCTTTCACTTTAACTATTCATATCTAGTAAATAATTTTTCTCAAATCATTCAGCTAGTAGATATAAAAGTGAGTGCTCTCCTACAAACTCACGTAGTTGTTCAATGGCTAAAATTGCCGCTTGCATTTTGACTTCCATTACATTTCAAACAATGGACATAACATTTATTGCTTCCCTAAACAAATGGTGCAATGAAGTAACCTGTTCTACATGACTCAAACAAAAGTAATGATGAGAGTTTAGTGTTGAGGAGCTGACAAGCTTGCTTTAGGATTGAGGCGAATCACAACTGCTGGATGTATATGATAATGTTACTTTGTCTGCTGCACTGGTCTGCAGCTCAGAGGTGGTGCTCACCCTTTGGGTGCCCTGTGACACGCTCACGCCTTTCTCTATCTAAGGTGGAAGTCCACCATCAACAGTAGTTGATCCCTCATTTTTGTTTGGTTGCTCTGTGGCAGATGCAAGGCTGACGCACTATATCAGTAAAAAGTAAAACCTCTTACATAAATTAGCTAAAGAAAACATCAGTCAATTCCTTATGGGTTTTTATCTGTTTTAAATTACTTTCATATGACTGATGTTGTGTGCTGAGCTAAGAAGAAAAGAAAGCAAGCTGACAGTACCTCTGGCCATTTTAAGATCTCTTGTGGGAAGTTTAATGCTCCTTTTGCAATCGTTGAGAGTCATCTGCTTGGGCTGATCATAAGACAACAGTGAAGTAAAGACCATGTAAGCAGCAGTGAAAAGACCTCAGCATTTTCCTCCTGTGGGCTCAGACACACTGTGGTATAAGTGCCTTTGTCTCACTGGTGGTCACATGTTGCTCCTCCTGAAATAAACCACACTTCGTGTAAGCTAAAGATGTGCTCCCAGCATTTTGGATTTAAGAGAGAGAAATATTCTTGGGGTTCTGTTTGCCTGTATTTTGCAAAGGCTTTTTAGTGTTAATTTTTTAAGAAAATGGCAGGGCAAAAAGTGTTTGCATATGCTGCAGCATGGAAAATTTGAAAGGTAAAACTTGATACTGGTGAATTATTATACTGTGCTGTTTGTACTAGAATATCCAACATGCTCTAGGATCTACCCAGAGAAGACAGGGAGGCATGATTCCTTCACTGCAGAACTCCCCAAATCAGTATAGACACAGAGAAGACAGGCCAGAGCAGAGAAAGAGTGTGAAAATGAAAGTCAACTCTGCTCACTGTAATATGGCACTATTGTTTCTTAAGGGTATTTCATGGGTAATGAAGCTAAACAGCTTAGTTTCATTATCCAAGCTGAGATAAATGCATGGGGAATACATTTCAATACATCATCTAAGCCTCCATGTGATTTAACTCCCCAGTGAAGTCATGGTCTGTTCAACACAACACTGCGTTTGTAGGAGTTGGACTTTTAAACACAATTAAAACTTCAGTTCCCAAAGGTGCATGAAGTCTGAATTTTTGTAAAGGATTTAGTGATTGCACAAATAATGTTTCCCTGACTAATTAGTTTGGGATCACTGTGTGTCCCATCTCACATACTGTACAGGGCTTGGGCACTCTCACTGTGCTCAGACCTCAGAGAGAGGAAGAAGCAAACTGGAGCGTTGCCGTAGTCACTGGGCTGGCAGTACTGCGCTGTTGGGTTCTGGATCTTGACCTTGGTAGAAGGGTTAAAACAAGAGTATTTTCTGTCCTGTTGCATGGAGAGAGGCCCTGTCCCTCTAAGGGTGTCCTGAAAACAGAACAGGATATGGGGAGCAGAGCTGGGAAATCAAGTAGATAGTGTAGATGTAGGACTGCAGCAATAACGACCAGCTTGATGCGTTCCCAAACTAAGGCACAGACACTGAGTCATGCCTTTGAGAGGGAAATTGATACTGAATATGTGTCTTATGGAATTTTGACTTAACAGCATATCTTATGCAGTGTAAATCACATTGTTTTAAAATTTCGCTACAATCGTCTTGGAGCAATTTAAAAAAAAACAAGTAAGAAGTGTAGGATGACATGAAGAGGGCAGAGCCCTTGGCTGGCCTCTGCCTGCCTCTTTCCAGCAGAGCTCTTGTCAAGGGTTTAGCCTGTGGTGTTTGTCTTGGTGATGTCCCTTTACATGTCTTACTCGCTCCAAAGCATCATTTCCGTTTCCCCTGGTGCAGTGCATACATAGAGTGAAGAGGAAATCTTCAGTGAACCAAATCTATTCCCACAAGAAGCCAGTGGGGAAACACTCACAGATATCCATGAAACTGAGATTTGGCTTCACTTGTTTGATAAATTATGTGATCCAGAAGGCAAAAGCTTTCTGCTTTGAGTTCGTTGATAACCCTGTACTAATTGGTGCTTGTCGATAAGCATTGTGCTGTTCTTCAAGCAGTGGCTAGAAAGCAGAAGTGTGTAGGAGATACAGGAGACATCAGAAGGCTATCTGTCTGGCTCGTTTGCTCACATGCCCTTCTATGATCTCAAAAATCTCCTGCGACTCTGCACTCAGTGGAAAAGCCATAATATGCAAAACAAACATGACACTGGCGATGCAACATTAAGCAACTGATGATGTTAACAAATGTACTAATACTCATGTTTGAGGCCGTCTGGTCTGGTTTAACTCTCCTGAGCCTCTTTAATAGATGAATACTGTATATTATACAACAAAGTGCTTTAGGAAAAAAGTCTCCAAGTTATTGTTGCTGCGTTCTCTGAAAATAATATTTTCTGATTTATATTTCCCCTGCCTTTCTTGTCTTCACATGTATGCATGTATGTACTCCATGTATATAAATTTGAAAGATAATTTTTTTATATCTTCTCTCTTGAGAAAATTCTTTTCCCTGAAGACGTCTGGCTTTCCCTAATGTGGGCTAGTGGCAGTGAATTAATGAATTTACCTTCTTTCCATAAGAACTTCTACCAGAGATACTTCAGTAATAGGATAGTATGGAATATAAGTGCAATATAAATGTTACAGAATTGAAATGCCTGCTTTGATGGAAGGGGACAGAATTACAAATGTCAGATACTTCAGACTGTTTCGAGATGACTGGATTCATTTGAAATACAACTTTGTTGCAGAGAAACAGCCTGGGGGTGGATTGATCTTGTTTGCCTACTGCCACGTTCCTTCCATAGTTCTTTGTGCAGAAATTTGTTCGTGCAGGACTGTATGCATTGAGGAGGGTGGTTCATTTTAGACCATTTAGCTAATTTTCTTTGGAGTATCTGGTTTATCAAAAAGAAGAAAGGAAAAAAAAGTATTGCACTGTTCCTTAAGCATTAAAAAGGAAACTTGGGATTCTTCTAAGTCCTAAAATGTTTCAATGCAGTGTCCTCCTTCAGTGTCCCAGTGCAATGTTGCATCACTTGAAAGAAATACTTGTTATTCCTTTATTGTAGATGTATCCAAGGGACCCAGTGTAAGCGGTAACATCCATACTGGCATGCTGTGGTTCTGTTTCTTGGTTGGGTTTGTTATTTCCCGCATTCTGCTGAAAGAATGTCGAAATGGTGCTGCCACACAGGTTCCAGCATCAAAGAGTACTTCCCTTTTGCTTACCTCTAGTCCTCACCCACACACCCTCCGGGATAAAAGGGAAGAGAATGTGAGTTTCCCTGTGACAGCATTATTCATGATGATTTATTCTTTCCATTACTGTGGTTCTTAGAGGCCACATGTAAAGATGGGGACTTAATTGCACTTGCAATCGTGTGATAGAAAAAAGCAAGCGTCATCCTGAAGACACTTGTTAATAAAACACCGTTGCTGACTACAAGTCAAACAGGTGTGTGAGATGGATACAGGGTAGGGAAGGTACAAGATAAAACAGAGGAGCAAGTTTGCCATATAATGCGTGTATACAGAAACTAAAGGGAAGTGTACTTTGCTCAGGTATCAGAAATAAATCTCACCAGTCTCTGAAGAAGTGTCAAGACTGAACAGAGTGACTGGACCTGATTCTCACTGAGAGCATTAAAAAGCCTGGCAATAAAACCCTGGGTAATGATGGCTCTGAAGAGTTACATTTGCTTTGGAATTTACTTTTATAAAAGCATGAAATTTTATGTGTAAATAAGATCTATAACCACCTCTATAAAAGTAAGGATTTTTGGTACCTCTGAGAATGATGGACCACATTCTGTATGCTCCAGCAGCACAGATCTTGTATTAGGGCTGTAGGATGATAGCTCAGTGAGTAATTCAATATTGGTTATTTCATAAGCTTTGTCTTGGATGAACATAAAATATGATTTTCTTGAATTGAGTTATTAGATGACTTTTCTTTTTTCTGCCAATATGCTTTTTCCCGGCTTACTTTAAGTATTTCCTGGGTCACTAAGCAGTGACCCAGATGCCAAATCAGAGGTGCTGTAGCTGACGTGTGGGACCACTTTCATCCTGGGTCAGGGAGGGACTAGCCCTTTCTATTGCCTCCAGCAAGCATGCCCTCGCCACTCTGCTCTGCCATTCTGCTGTGTGAGGATCCACAGCTTCAGGACCATCCTCCTCTGCAGCTGGCAACATTGCAGCAGCTTTCAGAGTCTCTGCCTCTGGGCTACATCTGTGGCAGGAGCTGGGAGATACAGGGATGAAAAAGGAAAGAAGAGTTAGGGAAGGGCAAAAGATTTTTTTCTGAAGGCTGTTGTCTGTCTCTTCATTCTGGAAACACTGGGGCCTGAGTAATGTTTCAGGGTAGCATGGATGTAGCTGCTGCCTTCAGCAAGAACACGCTGAAAAGCAAACTTGCTGGAATTAACGCTTTTGGTTATTGCTCCCATGAAGCAGCAGCCTCATGAACCTGGTGATAAATCATGGCTCAAAGCCCACAGTGATGATGAGGTGAAGTATAGAAAATACTGTAGGAGAACACGAAGACAATGAAGGAAGCATTGATTTGATTTTGATAGCTGCAAAACAAAAGTGGGCTGACAAAAACCATTAATGCCCCTTTCAGCCTCCTCCAGGGGAGGTCAGCTGCCAAACAAAAGGGGAAATGGTGGGGGTGAGTTATGTGCCAGCTCTAAGACTGATGACTTTTTATGCTTGACAGAGCCAGAGTTGCTTGCTAGTGGATGTTCTGGTATATCAGAGAAAGACCTGGACTCTTACTTTCTGGTGGGGAATCCTGAAGGAGAGGAAATGAAAGGGTGGCAATTGTCAGCTTTGCAAAAGACTGATGACAGTGGGCTATGGGAAGTGCCTGAAGTCTGCTGCTGCCTCAGGAATTATGCTGGGATCACCTGAAAATAAGCTGTTCTTGTGCAGGGCACAGCAGCAGAGCACAGCCAGCCCCAGGGGCACAAGTTCTTAGCGTAACAATGTCATCTGCTGGATTTTTATGTTGGTATTTAGTGCTCATGGGTTTGTTGCATTATCAGCCTTTATTCTCCTACACAGTGATATTCAGAGATAATCAAGATACTGCTGTTTATGTTAAATAGCCCTAAGAAGTATGGGACTTGGGAAGCAAGGCGTAGTGGTAGAGCAGAGTGGGGGAATCCTTCTCAGGGAGCAGTGTTTGCAGTGGGTTTACTTATTAACTGTCCTCCTTTTTGTTTTCCTCCACATTCAGAATATTCCTGTTTGGGTCTATATACATTAGCAAGCTTGTTTTAAGACCATAACCGAGCTCATTCTTTCTCAAAATAGTTTCTGCTTTGTCCATGATTAGAGATACCATTTGTGTCACTGTTAATCTGCAAATTTTTACCAGATAAATAAGATACTGTTTGGAGATCATGGGGCCATTCTGCACAAACTCAAGTTGTTTCAATAAGGCAGAAAGAAAGAGCAGCTGCAAATTGAACATTTTATTACTGATACTGTCTAGCCAAGATGACTACAACAGGATGCTAGCTACAGTGCCAGTTCTTTCTTCTGTTTTAACATTTCTGTGGCTGGCAACTTGAAAAACCCAACTAAACTTTGCAGTAATCAACAGACATGAAGTTTAATTACAATGCAATAAGATAGCTTAGCTAGTTTTAAGGTGGCACTCATGGGATAAAGGAAGCCTGAAAGAATGTTTTTCCCATTCATTTTAACATCACATTCTTTCACTGCATATTTTCCCATTGTGCACCATAGAAAATTGTTTGCAGTCTGTTGTGTGTGAGTGACAGAGTATCTTAAAATACTGTGGATTTTGACAGCAAGTCAGAGTTGGTTTGTTTACTCAAGTGCTGGCTTGTGGGCCAGGGACCCAATTCACAGACCCAGTAGCCCTAATGGGAACTTTGTCACTAAAAGTCTGCTCTACTTTTAAATGCCCAGTCTGCTTTTAGTTCATGTGGAAAAAAAGATAACCTACTGAAGTTTACTTGGACAAATTTCTTTGACTCTAGATGTCTGATGTAGAAATCTGTAAATTACTAATAGAGGCAAATTAAGTGAAATTGCTAAGTGTTTTTCTGGATATGTTACCGAATATCCTAACTAATGACTTGTGCCAGACTAATGTGCCCTTCCTTGGTAGCAAAGTTGACTTACAGGATTTCTCTGATTCCCATCCTTCCTTTGCTACCTGTTACCCCTTTAATCAGATTTTTCCATCTTGCCTGTACCCCCAGTAGTGTTTCTGGGGCAGTGCTGTAACCTTACTGACATGATCTGAATTGAGAAACAAAGCTTTAGAAGATATTAAGAGTTGATTTTTTTTTAACCAATATTACTTCTTCAATACCGTTTGCAATAAAACATCAAAAATAATCAGTGTATCTGGGCAAACACTGATCTGTTTTCCCCATTCCCAGGTAATGGAGACAACACTCTCTAAAGCTGTAAATACCACTGATGCCTACTTTAATCTACCTCCTTTTGATAGTTATCTTTATCCTGTCCCTGGCTGCATTATTCTTTTTTCAGTTTCCCTTGCTTCCTTAAGCATCTGATAAGCAAACAGCTTCTGCAAGTGTACAGAATTGCTGGCTACCAGGACTTTTGTTTCCATTACTTGCATCAGGACAATGCTAATGAGGTATGAAACCATGCTGGCCATGAGACGTTTTCTAAGCAAATTCTGCTCCAAAATAAGCAGGCATCTGTGCCCGATGGAGCAGTGGAAGTTGCATGGAGCAAGGAGGGCCTTGGAGAGCCATATGTTTGAAGGCTGGGGGGGACATTTCTCCCTTTCTTCCTTATATGGTTCATTACTACAGTTTGTTTGCTTTCTTAATTGCTCTCTGTTGCTGAGTCTCTGTGGACTGTAATGTATGTAAAACAATGTGTATGATTCAAGGAAAATCAAGGATTTGACTGTCTTGCAATATGTGGAATACTATGAATTTAAGGAACTCACTGTATGTAAATCCTAAACCAATCATAACTTAAATCCTTTGTTCTTACTATAATTTAATATTTCATAGCAGCAGATTTGCTCTATAGCAGTGTAGTGCCTTAGGCACTCACACAAGACTGCACGCACCATAGCAGTTCCAGCAGAAAGGAGCTTGCTTTGTCTGAGCAGGCAAAAAGTCTGGGGAGAAGGGAGTATTTTCCTTCTTATTCCACAGAAGAGGCAGACTGAAAAATTAACAGACTTGCCCGTAATCTCCCAGAGTCTTCACAAATGTTGTGGCGATTTAATCTCCTGATTGTGATTTTCATCACAAATCGATAACATGTTTATTTGCCATCCCTTAATTGCAGCAGTATTTTGGTGTTAAATACCCTCTAGTGTCATTTAAAACTAAGTTATTTAAGAATTTTAACCAACATAAGCTCTTGAGGCATTTCCAAAGGAAGTAGTATGTGAGCCGTTCAATATAGGTAACAGTAAAGACAAGTACTTGATTACCCAGTGATGCAAACCTGAAATCCTTCCTGAAGAAGAATTTGGAGAAAGCCTGGCAGTGTCATACAACCATGGCACACCCTCTTCACTACTCTGCAGAGCACAGTAAAATGGATGCAAAATGAAACACAAGATTAAAAAGGAAACAATAGACCTGGGCTACCTTGTTCTGATCTGAGGCCAAGAGCAAGAACATGCGTCTGTCTCCTCTGACCCTGAAACAGAATGGCACAGCACAGAAGGGGAAATTCAGAATGGCAAATTGCAGCTTTGAAACTTCAAATTCAGCATTAAAGAAAATTGAAACATAGCTGAGTAGGCTAGTGGCCCACTGGAGTAATCACCTGCAGCCGTGTTTTCAAACAAAAGCTCTGATGAAAGCCACAGGGTGACCAACAAAGGGACAGAAAGCTAATATTCCACCTACCTTTTGTTATAAATAGTGATAAACTGTAACTCCTGATCCTAGAGGAAAAACACTGCAAGGGAGTGATTTTGTGGCTAGAAATGATGTGTTAAGACACTTTAGACAAAACAACAGTTGTTGTTGTGCCCCCCCAGCTCCCCTTCCCCCAGTCAGATTAAAAACACTGATACTATATACAGATTCAAAGAATTGAAGCTAACCAGCTAGACAAAGATTTAGCCAACACGGGAAATGTCTATAAATAGTTTTCTGAATCCCAGCTGTTAAAAAAATTTATGAACTGAGCTGACATATGGATAATGCAACATCGTTTCTGCTTTCTGAATAGGAATGGGGCTTTTAATTGGGTTTTCAGTACATGTGCTTGCTGTTAGAATTGTGTTTGGATAAACCTGCTGAGAAGTTTGTTTTTAATGTATTGTTTTAGCAATGTTCTTGTTTTCTAACATTCTGGTAAGATCAATATTTAAAGACTTTGAAAGCACTCAAGTAATTTTATTTACAACTGAGAATGAACATTTTGGAGAACTGTTCTTTTTTATTTGCCCTTTTTCCCATTTGGTTATCAATATGATGGAGATAAGAAGACAGATCCTGTTCATCTCCTATTGATTTTGGACTAAGTGAGCAATCAGCCCCTGTAACTACTCCACCACAAGCTCAAATAACATCTGTAAAAGCAGAGATGTAGTAGCAGATGTGAAGGCCAGATACAGGTACAACGCTTTTGCAAGGGAAGCATTTAATAGAAACAGGAGAAATTGAGGACAGTGAGTAGTTTGGGAATGCTACCTGAATTATTTGCACTCTTGAAAATGATAGTAACAGAAAACATATTTTTTTCTCTGAACTAGTGGGGGAATTCCTCTACATCAAAAACTTGACTGGAGTATATGAAGCAATTAGTGCAAATATACTACAGCATTATGGAGCACGAGGATATATTTTTTTTAATTTTGCAACAATAGAAGAAGCCAAATACCCTTATATATTACATTAATGAGATAGATTGCTACTTTTAATGGAGCTTCTTTGCTCTGCACTGCACTGTATGCAGATTTGCTAGTTAATAAGCCTGAACGGTGTTTCTGTTCATGGAAAATGAATCTGAAACGTTTGTCAGATTATCTGTTTGGCATGCCTGACTGGTGTCTGGAGTGGCACTTTGCTAATGTGCTATTACTCAGTGTCATTAACCCGCAGAAGTGATTGAAAGGTGAATTTATATTTGCATCATGCTGCTCAGAACAGGCGGTGCTCTGGATTAATCTGGTGCCCTGTGAAATGGTGTTGCACAGGATAAAACGAACCATGCGTTTCAGAAAGTGCATATCCCTAACTCTTGGTAGGTTTTTTCGCTAGAGGAGTGTCCTGTTGTGACTATGGTAAAATGCAGCCATGAAGTTGCTTGTGGGAATGTTTGTTTGTTATCTGTCTGTTCAACAGAGTTAGAAATCCAAAGTTTTTATAATTCATGTGAAAAGCTTCTGATTGCTTTACTCATCAGCATTAAAACCACATCAAATATTTTGGCAGCTGTATTGTGCATAAATAGTTTTGAAATATTACATTAAAAAGGGGGGGGAATTGGTCTAAGAAATGCAGAGCTGAGTTTTTTTTCTTATTGATCGGGAAAGTGTATCTGTTTGCATGCAAGTAGATTACTTTCATCCTACAATGTATTTCCTTCTCCACTGAAACTGAATATGTTTTATTTTCTTTTTGTAAGCAGAACCATCATTAGTTTGTTTAGGATTAAATAACTACTGAATTTTTTTACATCCCATGATAGTTTTGCAAACAATATTCGTTGCTAACAGTTTTTAAGGAAATATTACCAAGTAAAGCCACAGTCGTTTCATTTGTGTGGATCTTTTAATTTGTGTGGATTTTGGAACTGAAATGGCATTTGCTATGACCTGTTCAGGAGTGCAAGGAGATATAAACCTAAAAAACAGAACAGGTTCTTGCTTACTGAAAATGTAAAAAGATGAGGGAAGAGAAGGTGAAGGGTTATTCTATATCTCTCCTGATATGATTTCTTTCTGTTTGGTTTTGCATAAAAGTTCAAGGCATGAAATAATTTGTCCTCTGTTGGTTTTTTTTTTTATTTTTGTTTGTTTGTTTGATTTTATTTTTCTGTAGTCTTGAACTATTGGTGTATTTTTCTATGTAAATAGACTTAAAAACCCTTAGCACATTTGCACTGTGATTCACAAAAGATAGAGTAGTGTGACATACTGTGCTAATCAGCTTTTGATACACCTCAGAGTTGGAAATGTTTTCAAAAACCGAGTGAATGGGGGTTTTATTTCCTCAGGACTCCCAGTCAGTTTGCAGACAAAGTGCCCACCGCTCCACCAAGATTTACCCGCGTAACCGCGCAGTGAGAGCCTGCGCCCAAACAGAACAGAGCAAAAAAAAAGAAAGGTGTAAGTGAAGACTGTGACATTAATGAGTCATTGCAAAAACGAATGCAGAGCTGATCTTAAATGAGAGGTGTCACAGTAATAAATGACTTCTGAAAATCGTGGTGACAGGCGTGTGTGTCTGGGATCGGGGTGTGGAGGCGCGCCCGCCAGTGCTGTGCCACGCACTGTGCTGGGATGCTGCTTGTCCGACATCTCTTTAGGAAGATGCCCATTCTTATTCATTTCCTTGTAGTAAGGATTAGTGCTGTCTCCATTTATGAAGTTTAGCCCTTTTTCAGGGACTTGAAAAATAATAGACTTGCTGTTCTTCTCAATTAGTCCTGTATTTTGTTTAATCAGATGGAGATCAGTCTTCTGTCGTCATTCCTTAATAATAAAAATACACTGATGAGCCTAATTGTTACAGCAATTAGACCTCAAATCCAAGAGCAGTCACCCCTAAATTTTATTGTTCAAAAAAGGACAAATGCAGAGCAACCTTGAATGTCTTTCCAGATGTTGATTAGCTGTGTAGCTTAAGTACTGGGATTCTTCTGTGTGTTGTTTTTGCTGTTATTGGATGGTAAAACAAAGAAAAGAAATCCCGAGGAGTTCATCTACATTGACATGATAGATTACAAGAGCTTCTCCAGGGCATTTGTTCGTCATGTATAGATAAATTCAATCTCTCTCTCCTTTTTCTGTAATGGAAAGATTGCTGCAATGTGGGAGTTAATTAGCAGAGCTGCTTATGAAAAGGAAGGGAGGGTGGCTTAGGCATGGATAGACGGATGGATGGGTTGATGGATGAATAGGTAGATGCTGGGATGATTCTAATTTTTAAAAAAATCCAAGTGTACAGGGGATTGCAACATTTGGAGTTAGCCCATATTTATAAAAACAAAATACTATTTGCTGTCAGCCTGGAAAAGCATTGTACACTGGATATTTTTAATTTTTCTGTGTGCGCGTATGTTTTTGTTAACTGAAAACACTGTCTGGACATTTTAAGTTAGCACACTAAGAAGCAAGTCCCTTCATGTCACCTAATGGAAGCAGAACGAGTAGCACAGGAAAATAAAGGAAAAATAGCTATGAAGTTTAAATAATGGTTAAATAGAGCCTGAACTGGTGGTATACTCTGTTAGTGGAATTGTTATTTCGATGAAGCAAATATGTGTGGTAATAATATTCATAAAGAGAACGAAATGCTATGAATTTTGCTTTTTTTTTAAGGCAAAACTAATTTGTTAAAACTAATTTATTGTCTTCTATATTTCTTAATTTGGAAAAAGTTACAATCTGCAACGAATGAATTTAGTTTTCTGCATTTCACTCAAATGGGGATAAGATCTGGACCTTCTCCTATCTCCACATTAATGACTAATCCTGATATAAATCTGAATGTATTCAGCCTTTTCTGTTTCTGAGAGGTTACCATTCCTGGTTTACATTTGCAAAGGAAAACATTCTTGTGGACCAGCACAGCACTCCATTACTTGGCTGTCCATTCCTCTGTTCTGATGTTTATTTCATTTTATCTGCTTTTTAAATAAACCCGTTGTTCCAAAAATAAATATAAAATTATTCAGTAGCTCTTGAACATAAGGAGTGAGAATAAATGAAATAAGTTATTCCCATTTTAACTTCATTTGTGAAAATACATATTTTTAAGAGTTGTTTGAAGCCTTTTCATTAGATGATATTCATATATATATATAGGTTTAGCTTAATAACGTATCTTTGACTTAGAATTGCTTTTCATTACAAGTATAAATGTTTAAAAATATACAGAAGTCTTAAAAGCACTACAGTTATTTGTAAAGTCCTCTAGCAGGATGTATATAGATAGCATTCCTTTGGACTTTTAAGAGAGAAAGTCAAAATGTAACAAAAATTTGTTGCTAATGAGCCTGTATACAGTTATATGTGTTAACATGTCAAACAAAACACGTTTTGAGATTGCACAGAAATACTTTGAAACTTCCTGTGATATGAAATATGTGTCATAGTTACCTTATTATGTGTTGATCTAGAAGAGACTGTCTTACTGAACATGAGACCAACGTGTTCCCAGCCTCACAGTTATTTCATTTGGTGATGTAACGAAGAAAACAATGCGATTGTGTTCACGTGAAAGTTGAAGTACTGCTTAGGAAGGGTGTTCAAGAGGAAAAAAGAAGATATCTTGCCAGAATAAGAACCCATTTGTGCTGTTTGCTCCTCCATTGCCCTAACTTAGGTCTGAGGCTTCTGGAGCTCTTCATAAGGCACACCTCACCTAGAAGCACCTTCTCTTCCCCAAGCATCCCTTCTTTTGAAATGAACATCTCCCCATGGCTGGTTGACGCTACCCCTGTTCTTGCTGCTCACTGCAAGATCTTTTTTTAGTGACGCTGTGAGATGTCCAGCTGCCCATAGTCTTCTCACAAAAATGTTTCTCCCAGGTGTCTCATGAAGTTTTTCATTTCCTAAAGCTGCCTGCAAGAACACAAAGTGGTCACAAACACACAGCATGGCTACTAACCACCAACAAATTGTGCCAAGTCCTCCACATGTTTTCTGTATAAAAATAGTAGTGGAGAAAGTGAGAGTCCTTGCACTGAGATCTTGCCACCGACGGACTTTAGTCAGGTTCACAGTGAGCACTTATATGTAGGCCATGTTTTCAAACATTATCAGTTGAGATCCTTCTCACTAACAAAGGGAAGATCATGAACCCGTTTTCAAGGCAATAACCTGGTGAAACCCACTTAGGGGAAACGTCTCGCTATCGCTTGGAAAAATAAAAATGAGGTGGGGACTCATTCCTTTGTCCACATGAGAAACCACCCACTGCTCCTTCTTGAGTGCTTGGGGGGCTCTGTGATTGTTAGATTTTAAATTTTTAATTGTTTTGTTAGCTTAACCTGCAGTTGACCCATACAGATTTCATTCAGAGTGGTGCCACTTAGTAGTAATGCATTTTCTGACACCCTGTAGAAATTATGCTGCCGGCGTCGCAGTCTGGACCATCAGCCCGGGCGGAGCTTCTGACGGGCTCATCCCCTGCCGGAGAGCCTTGTACAAGGCTGCTCTTTTATTATTTAGCACCTTGCTTATGGCATCACGCTTGAACTCTGGAACTTTTTAAGTCCACTTCCCAGGGGTTCAAGGGCAATTATTAACCCCTGCAATGCCAATAATCTCCAAGAAGCCCAAACCCTTTAGTTGTGTGTGTGCACCTGGCTGGTGTGGTGTATGAGGCATTTGCTTACCACTTGACAACTTTAAATGAATTTAGGCCCCATCTTCTTTAACTTCCTCAGAGACATCTGTGGGAGTCCCTTTCTTTGCTCCTAGGTGTGGGCACAGCCTGCTAATCCCTCTAATGACAAAGTTTCCTTTAGCCTTGACATTGTCAGGATTTCACTCTCGATGTCTAATGCCACCATGTATTTAAGAGTTGTTACCTGCAGAAAGAGGTATTTAGTCCAGTTATTTCCAGTGCTTGCCAATATATGGTACTGGTTTCTTCAACTGAAGCTTGTAAAAATGTCTAAGTAAAATATCTCTGTTATAACATAAGGAAGGCTGACCAAACAGGATTGTTACCACACTGGTTGCTGCTCATATTTACTGGTCAATGCCTTCTTGCAAACATGATCCTTTAGAAAATCAATTTTAATTAAAAAAATCCAAAACACAGTGAGTTACAATTAAAGGCCTCAGCCTTTGGAACAACCAAAAGAAGGCAGAATTCAGGTTTTCTTCTAGAATGTTTGAGAAATTGGTATATTTTATGTCATGAAGTAGAAGTTATGAAAAACAACCAGATTCATTAACACTTTGTTTTGAACTTGAAGTCACAGCTCAGGAAAGCATCAGGCAAGAAAATAATAATGCTAAGAAAAGCTCAGAAATAAACAAGCAGAGTTCTTGTGGTGACACATCCTTCCCCATGCCTATCTGTAGGGATGCGGAGAAGGACAAGCCAGTGGGTGAGCACTTGTGTTTCGGTAGGATATCACCTTCACAAAGGCCCTTCTCAGGCCCAAGAGCCCTCTTCATAGGCTACTCCTGAAAGAAAAGGGCTCAGATATTTTAAAATGAAGCTGAGTGAGTCAAAAACAACCATGGGCAAAAGTGCTCAAATAAAAAGCCAATCCTACACCTGTTTCCCTTGTATCTTTTGGCCCCATCTGTGCAGTGGAAAAGCATTTCTTTGGTACTCAAATGAGCTGAATGCAGATGGCAGCTACCTATAGTCCCAATGCAGCTGTACTTGGAGATCTTTGCATTTTGCTTGTTTTTTACTCAACGACTTAAACGCTCTCCTAGGGTAGGGTAGATTCTACCTGTGCCAGGTGGTTGCAGCAAACCACTCTTCCAAGCACATGGGGCTGATCCAGCCTTCATCTCTGCAGCTGCTCTGTTTGCCCTTCGCAGTGCAATGGGAAGCTAAAGATGTAAATGGTATGGCACTGGCATGAATTTTGTCCTAAATAGAGCTGTACCTCCCTTAGCTTTGAAACTGTGGACTGTGCGTCAAAATAAAATGTGGCAAGTGCTTATGCAAATGAGGAAGGGAAAATGTGTTATTTCTAAGTGCGAGATCTTGCAAATGGATGTCTGTGGGCTGACAGAGCCCTGCCCTCACGTAGAGCTCTGAAAAGCTCTGCAAAAACAGTACAGGGCATCTCCATTTATTGGCTTGCAGGATTAGGACTGTTATATTAAGGGTAGGGAAAAAAAAGTAGAACCATCATTTGCCTTACAGAAAGTTACAGTTTGGAAGAGTTTTTCTATAGACAGATTACCACTGCTTCAGAACTAAGTACCCACATGAAGCCACAAAATTATTGCAGTTCCTTTGTTAAAGGGATATTAGATGTGAATTTAATCAAACCTATCTATTTGCATCAAATGGATCATGAGCTATCACTGATCATTACTGAATTCTGCTTAAGCGTTTGAACTTCAGACAGGATGCTATGACAGTAAAATTGAGTAGGAAATGACCACAGACAAGTGTGAAGCTGGCTATCCTGTCTTCATCAAGAAGGAAAATAAACCCTAACACATATTAAGCCTTGAAAAACAAGCTAGATAATCAGAAAATCTTTGTGGTGTTGATAATCTTCGCATGTTTCTACTGTTTATTTGAACTCTAAAATCTAGCATTTTTAACCTCGTTCATTTGATAGCATGTTTATTTTCCAGCTATGTGGTATGTATCATAAAAGTCATTAAATAATTGATTGGGAATCAACTGGGAAAATAAAAATGAACAAAGCCCCCATCTGACAGCTCTTTCCCCCAGTCCTGACAGCAACAAAAAAGGAGAGAGGATCAGAAGCTACCCTCCTCTGAGTAATTTGTTGTTGGTTTACAAGGTAGCATTTGCACTTTTGTGGCTAAAATCCCTCTGATCACATCTGCTGTGGCTTTTCACAGGGTCAGCTGGCAGAAAAGCTTTGCACTTGTGATTTATGACATACATGACTTACACTGCAGTTTTGTTAATGTTTTAGACCCAGGTTAGGCTGAGTTTCAAATTAAGAGTAACCTTGAGGGAGAGGAAGATTTTTGAGATTGATCATCAGATCCTTATATTGCCTTTTTTGTTTGGTTGTTTTACACTAAAAAAAAAGGGTTGTTTTCCACTTTTCAGAATGGGAAAATTAGTCTGGAGTCTCTGTTGGAGTGCCCTAACATTGGATGGAGAGACACATCTCTTTAGTTCCATCTTGCTCATGATTTGCCATGAAAAGCAAGCCTCTCCCAATCAACCAGAATTTTATAATGTTTATTCTTTGCATAGAATACTTAAAGATTAATTTTTTAGCTCACAAGACTATTTTGGGAATATAATTATTAATATTTATTCATTTAATTTTCTTTCCTTAAAACTAACAGCTAATGCTTTAATTTTTAATACTGCTTCTGGTAGATGTAGTCCTAGAGGGAACATAAGGGTGCTCCTGGGAATCTTGTTAAATTTATAGCTGACCTATCCAGTATGACTCATCAGTCTTCAGAGAAATTAGAGGTCCATTTTGGTACTCCTTTGTCTAGGGTTTTTTATCTCCGGGAGGGAGGGAGGGAGGAGGTGTTTAAACAATTACCAGCTCAGTAACTGTCTACAGTCTATAACTGAAAAGCTCAGTTCTAAGTGATGGTCAGGCCATGGTGAATTTGATCCCATATGCAGAAGGAGAGAAAGGGATATAGTCCAGTCAGGTTTGCTGAACTGCTGGTAAATGACTGGAGAAAAAGCAATGTGTAGATGAAAAGAATCAGCAGGTGTTTTTTGCTCCAGGCTGCCTTTCTGAGGATGAGCCAGCTAAAAAAAAACCTAACAAAAACAAAACCCAAACCAACTGAATATTTATATTGAAAACCAAGGTCCTTTTTGGGCATCCAATTTCGTTAAGCACTTATTTATCTGAACTTCTTTTGATGAAGTTTCTTACAACTTTCTGACACCTCCAGAAATTCCCCATAGTTCCTAATGATCAGAAGGGGTTATGCTGTCAGGAATAATGTTAGAATCACAGTCCAGATGCAGCCATGAACTCTATCCTCCTGTGGCTTGAGTCATCTCATAGTGGCCCAGCTTCAAGGATTGGTGTTTAGAAGGGCCCAATGCCCTTGGAGCAAGTCTTTCCAAACTGTTCATCCCTTTGAAACCATGAGTCTTGCACATAATCTCTGAAGGTAGTATGGCATCTTTCTGTTGAGTATTTCTTGCCTGGCTGAAGGCAAGGAGGGACTTCAATGCATAGAGTCAATGAGAGAAGCTATATGGCTTGGGAATCTTTACTTTGGCATGCCTGTGTGTGCTGGTTTGGCTGGGGTGGAGTTAATTTTCTTCACAATAGCTAGTAGCTGATGGGAAGTGGTGAATGAATCCCTTGCTTTGCTTTGCTTTGCTTTGCTTGCATGTGCAGCTTTCACTTTACCCGTTAAACTGTCTTTATCTCAACCCAGGACTTTTCTCACTTCCCAGGGTAGGTACCCACCAGGGAGGGACTGAGTGAGCGGCTATGTGGGGCTTTGTTGCCAGCTGGGGTTAATCCACAACACTGTGAAAATCATGTTGCTGGGTTTGGTTTTCTCTATTGATTGTATCTTCATAGTGTGTCAAAGGTGTCAGGAACCTGAGAGGCTCCTTTTAGATTTATTTTTTTTTTTGCTTAGGTTTCATGTCTTAAGAAAAAAATAAAGTGTTGCTTTTAGGAGTTTTTTCCCACCTAGATAAATAGCATTAACATTGACAGAAAGGGATCAAGTTTCACAGGTGAATGACTTTTATGTGATAAATCTCTAGGGAAATCTGAAGGTTTAAAACTTACCTCTCTACAATAAATGCAAAGCAAAGCTACAGTATATATATATATATGTATATGGTAATCGGTTTCTATATTCTTAAGCATATATGCTCTGGTTGTGTGAATGAACATATGTGGATACAACTCACATATTTGTTGACAGCTTTCTTCAGTGTGTCTGCTGCCGTGCAGCAGAGGTGAACAGAAACAGATACTGAATTGTTTTCTCACCTTAGAGTTCCTTATATGAATAAGGGCTTTGGTCCTGCACTGGGCAAGGACAGCTGCAGCGTACAGTGACTTGGATGGTGACATGTGACATGTTATCTGTATGAAAGATAACTTTTATTCAGATTTCAGGATCAGGCCCACAATCCAGCTGTTTCTACAGTGTTCTCTCTGGAGTGTTTGCATGCTTTGAAATGATCCCGTAGATGGTCTGCAGATGCACTTGTGTGACTGCTCAGGGTCACGCACATAGAGGTGAGGTGTTCTGGCTTCTGCTCTTCATGTTGCTCTCAGATTACACTGTCCCTGCACCTCAGGAGATGTACAGGACCTCTCGTCTCTATTGCTTCTCAGGATCAGTACTGCACCAGAGATGTGGTCCTGCTGGTCTCAGAACTGCAGCAAGAATGCAGAGGATGAGGAAGTTCCTCTTAGGTGACGGGTTTACGCACTGGGTACAGAGTGGTTTGTGTGCTTACGCTCTGTGCTGTTGTGGATTTGCTGGAGAAGAGAGAATCCAGAAGTGATGGTGGGCTGACAACTCCCTTTGTATTGCATGGAAATGTTACCTGCATTAGACAGATGGCAAGGTCAAGTTCTGTACAAAGCAATATTTAAATTACAGGCTGTGGAAATGTGTATTCTGACCTTTCTGTAAACTTTTTTGCTGCTCGCTCTTTTTGTTTTTATTCTTCATTCACCAGTGTTTAAAAGGAAAAAAAAATAAGCAGAAGGTCTGAGACTGACATTTCCGAGTGAAACAGAGAGTGCAAAATTTCAGTTTGACCCTGGCACTGCAGGTGCTGAAATATTAATGGCATTAAATGCAGGTGAATCGGAAATGTGTGCGCAGGCCAAAGATTCCTCCAGGCGGTTTTTCTCAAGCCCACCCACTCCCTGTGTTGCTGCCATTGGCTGGGCATCTCCTCTGCTCATCCAAATGAGGAGTGACAGGGGTGATGAAGACGGCAGTTATTGCAATAGCCTTTCTTTGATAGTGAAAGCTGTCCATCTGATCGGATTTAACAGGCAGTGTGGGTTGTTCAGGCAATGCAAAGCCACCGTTGGAAAGCACATCTGAGGAACAAAAATGCACTCTCGCACAATGCCAGCAGCCACTGCCCAGCCCAGTACTGCAGAAGCTTGGGGACATGGGTGACTGCTGAGGTGAATCGGGACCTCAGGCTGGGCTGCATTACTTCACTGGAACCAAGCTCCACCTGCAGTGTTCCTACATTTATTGTTTACATGTATGTTGTAGCGTGGGCTACCCCAGCATATGCTGCAGTAGCGAGGTAGGGGATTTACCCTCTCTCTCTGGGAATTGCTTGCTTCATTAAACAACTGTAGGCTGAAGTCTAGAAAATGAAATATTTGATGAATATTAAAAATCCACTCTGAGCTGTCTGTCCCAAACAGCTTAGAAGGTGGTAGTGCTACATGGCTGTCAGGCACTAAGCTCCCGTAGCGGCAAGATTTTGGTGGTGTTAGGAGGTGAAATACTTGGAAGCAGCCACTCTCATGGCTGCCAGAACCATTTGAATTGTTAATTTACATCAGTGTCATGCCAGCTTTTTTACAGAACTGGTTAATGAGGTAAAGCAGCTATTTCGATACTGCCACATTTAGGTTACTGGAAAATCTACTGTGAAATAAATAGACTTTAAAAAAATGCAAAATAAAATTAAATGACTAATGATTACCCCTTCTCATTTTTATTCAAACAAAATAAAATTCTAAAAGGGAATTTAAATGATTACCTATGTTCCTAAGGCACAAGTTTCACTCCTTTCACCTTTGAGGACCTGAATAAACCCCATGAATTTATTCTCAAAGTTAGTTCTCTGTCAAGTTTGTTGCCTGATTTTTCTTAAACTTACTTTCTGCTCTTTTACCCCATCATTCTTCCCTCCCCCAACTGCCACCACACACCATCCTTGCTCGCTTTCTTGCAAAGCTGCCAAGAAACTGTGCACAAATTTAATGTCTGCTCGGTCTCTCAGTGACCTTGAAAAAATTACTTTGCATCATTAAAAATTCATAGAAATGAAATTTTTGTGAGGAGACTGGCACATGCAAAATTAGTACTTGTTGAAATGCAGCTGGAATAATCCAACCTCGTGAACTTTCGAAATTGTAATTCTTATGAGAGCTAATTGCAGCCACCTTACAACTTGGATCAAGTGTTGCTGTTTGACTTCCTGAAATAATATCATCGTATGCATGATATACCTGTAAGCACGTGCAGTACAAGGGCAGGTAAAATTGATGCATAACTTCGCAGAGACAAAAATGTTTAACGGTTGTTAAGCGCTGATACACTGATAAGTGCTGTAACAGGATGCAATGCCTAAGTGGGATAGCTGGGAAGTAAGTAAATTATAATGCTTTGCTGCTGTAGTGGGCTGTGTAGAGCTCTGGGCAACATATCTACTATGTGACATTAATTAGCTGTGGTGCTAATTAAGTCCATGTGAGATGTGACTTCTTGGACTCTTGGAATTTAGCAGTCCATATTTTTTCCCCTTGTGTTGATCGTCTAAGCTGTAAACCTTGGTTGTGCATTTGGGGGGGTGGAGAACCAAATAGCATGTTTGTGGGCCAGCTATGTTCCATGTAGTCTTGCTTTCCTGTTATACATGAAGAATGTTTTGCTGGGGGAAAAACATAGTTAAATGATAACTACTGAAGTACAGCAAAGTGCACTTCACTTTCTTTAGCAGTGTGGCAGGATGGAGGCTTTAACAGATGTCACAGCTGAGGCCCATAAAATGCAATGCTCCTGGCACCTGAGCGGGAGGGATGCTGTCCCCATGACCTGAGCACACCAGGTTGTTCAGCCCTGATGGAGGTAAGCACTTGGGGTTTCCAAGTACTGACCAACATCCTTGTGGTCTGGGTCTCAGTTTTTGCAGTTTACTCCTCGAAGGCTACTTGTTAATAGAGGAGAGCTGTGCGGTGTATTGGGCATGATCCCAATTTCATTAATACCCACTGGACACTTTCCATCTACCTGCTGGATTTGAGATTTGGGTTCATTGCATCCATGGGAAAAGAAAGGGATACCTTTTATACTTATGATCCATGGACGCTGTTTTATACTGTCATTATTTAAAAATCACAAACTTTTTGGATGATTTCCCGTGGAATTCAGTGTGTGTCACCAGAAGTGTGATGTCCCAGGCTCTCAAGCAGAGCTGGGAGAATACAAAGGCTGCAGCTGGCAGCAGCAGTATTTTGTTGTAAGTACCTTTTGTTTGCCCGGCTCTGAAGCATGTGTGTGAGCTCAGTGGACATGCTGAATACCAGTTGCAGCTCTGTCATCGAACATGCCACGGTCCATATTGCTGTCACAACGTAATTAAAAAATCATTGCTCTCAGTATTGTTTGGCACTGTGGCTGAACCAAAGCAGTGAGCAGCTCAGACAGGATGTATCTGAATGAAAAGAAGTTTGGCTGCCCAGCGTATTTGCAGACTAAGTCTGTGAGGATAGCAATATGTACATAACTTTGGGGAAGAAGCACCATCCTTTTTGTTTTTTGCTTTGTTCCTGGGCATTTGTTTTCCTGCCTTTGTCATATGGTACCTTGGTTTTTTGAACACATCCTGTTGTCTTCCCTAGTGCCTTGCTGTTGGATGCCATTAGCATATATCTGGGCCACCCCTTGTGCAGACTTGTCCCCAGGTGAAAGCCCTTGTGGTCTGGGATGGAACGAGGCTGCAATTTGCTGAGTCCATTATCACCTCCGGACGTGTAGAATGATAATGGAAGTGACAGAGGTGCAGCTGAAAATTGGCTCTTAATATTTTATGTTTTAAAGCTGAGGATTGGAAATCTCACACTGCTCTTCAGGGAAAATGAAGTGTGTGTGTCTTCCCCCACCCTCCCCCCGCCCCTGCCCTCCCATCACGTTCAACCATTGGGCACATTGTCTCTCCTTTTACACCTACTCATGGTGGAAACACTGTGCTTCAGTAGAGATATTTTAAAAGACAATGGCGTAAAATAGTATGAAGAAAGATGAGTTGTCCTGGGTGGTAGTATGGCACCATCAGGATCGCTCCTGCAGTGAAATGTTGGAGGATATACATGCAAGACTACTTGCTCCTTTCTCTCTTTAAGTTGGGGATGAAACAAAATGACTGCCATGAAAAAGCATCTTAAAATGCTTTCCTTCACATCTTGTAATCTGTGACCTGGGTAGTTTCATTCCCCTGCTCTAATGCTTGCAAATTATGCTCTTTTATCAAGGCAGCTCCCTTCCCCCTCCTCTGCACATACACACTGAACTATTATTCAAGATTACTGTTCATCTATTCACCTGTAATGTGTCATGGATACATAATTTTAAATAGTTTCTTCTTCTAAATGACTTATGCAAATTGCAAATTAACTTCCTGGCCTTTCACCAAACTCTCTCTGCAGACTTTCTGCATCTTCTTGGTAGTGATTACAAGCAATATTAGATGAAATTGGTTCTTGCAGCTTGGCTTTATTAATTTCTTGTGTTCTTACATCAGTTAAAATACTTAGGACTGGCTGCTGCCATGATTCCTATTGACCCAGAAATTTCTTGAGAGCTCTCTTCTGCTTAGCCTCTTCTGTGCAAATACTAAGACTGGGAGTAAGAGTACACTGCTGAAGGATATTTCCACGCATACAAATAGGATTCTGGCTTTCCTTGAGTGCTCTGCTTTTTTGAATGAGATATTCAGCAAAGTGTTCATACCAATTGTATCACTTCCCTCGCAGGTGAGTCTTGCAGCAAGCAGACTCATGGGTCCTGTGTTGCAAGACACTGGTGCAGTTTAATGCCTCCAGTTGGTCTGTATTGTAGTAGCCCCTAAACATAGTCACGTTCAGCTCCATAGCATGGGTGCCTTACTCTGTACTGTGCATTGTTTCTGGACTGTCCTACTCATAACTAGAAATGTTAAAATATTAATGGGAACCACCATTTTGTAGTTGCAATTACTGTAATAAGCTGTGAGTTGTGTAGATAATAGGTTAGGCTTGGATTTAGGAAATCTAGGTGCTAGCCATGGATCTGCAGAGATGATTTCTATTCATCCAGATGCACGATTTCTCCATTGCTTAATTCTTCATTTTTAATGGGAAGTAATCACTTTCTCAGTAGAGTTGTTGTGACATAACTCTTACTAATTTGGAGATTGCTCAACTATGATGCCATTACAACAATGGAAATGCTTAGGAAAAGTCAGTATTACTCACCACTTTACAAATTGGTAAAATAAGGCCTTGAAAGAACGTCATTGTAAACAAGGCTGAGGCATCATAGCTAATCATGTCTGTAGAGCATGATGAACTAATTTAACACAACAGGAAAGTGCCACCCACCCCCACACTCTCCCTGCTTCTCTTCTCTGCAGAGACATGCTGGGATGCAGGGAACACCATTAGCTGTAGCTAGTTGAAACTGGGATGCAAGAGATAGATGTGCCACTTTGAGGAGTGGGGTGCACATGAAATACAAAGTCCAGCCTTTCCACACTATTTGTATTCTGTCTTTTTGCTTGTTCAGTTTTTTAAGATTTAATTGACTTAACACACAAAATCCTAACTAAGAGCGAGAAGCAAATATTTCCTCTAATCCCAACATTTTATCTGAAAGAGAAGAAAATGCGTATATTCAGATTTCATTACTTAATCACCATGGCTGCCCCCAATTTCTGTTTCATGCCAAGTCTACTGCAAATAGGCAATGAGTTTTACTAACAAAGAAAGCCCTTGTGCAGATTGTCAGAAGGAGCAGCATATTTGCAGGACACTATGGGAAGTCATAAAAATATGAAAGAAGATGCTCCAATAGCCTGAGCAAGGTGAACAGAGAAGAATGGTATGGGAATCAAAGTGAAACTGGGCAGCTGGAGTCTTAAGTCATTTTAAAGGATATTGGATAGTGTTGGCAAGGGGAGGAGGAAAAAAATGAGTAAGATTTTTCTCCCTGTTAGATGAGTAATGTGAGCAAATAATGAACCGCAATGTTAAAATGTGGTTTGAGCTCCTAAAACTTCAGGCTTTTGGATCTGGAGTTTGGATTTGTAGTTAGTCCTGCTGAAAATGAAATTATGCAGATATTTTGTCTTTTGAAAAATACAAAACTAGGGAAGGAGGTAACTTTTTTTATGTTTCCATATGTTTCTTCAACCCTACTGTTTTAGGGTTTTAAAATGTAGTGAGTCATTTCTTGACTACCATGATAAATATTTTTCAACTGGGGGTAAAAACGAAAGTAAAATTATAAAGTATCCTTATGAACAATTGTAAAAAGTTGAGTTTAGATGTGATCTGATGTGCATGGATTCTATTAGCTCAAGGTAGCAATGCTTGAAATAATGAGGAGTCACATTCAACCATTTCAGCAGCCTGACCTTTTTGAGGATGCTGCTAGGTTGCTCCATACACGAGGAGCTTGGCATAAAGGCACATTCATTTCTGGCATCCCATTAAATCCTGGGTCCTGGCTGGAAGCTGTTTCTCAATGCTGTATGAACAGGCAGGCTGTTATGACGGGACTGTATCTCTTTCTTGCTTCAGAAAGGTGGAAAATGGTGAGACTGAGCTCTTTGTATTTCAGGATTTTCTGCTGGCTGATGTTGTCCTTGATGCTTCACAACTTAGTAATATCCATGGCTTTCCTTGTCACCCACATGCGGTTACCGAGGCAGGGAGAGCAGTGGTCAGTTTAATGGCAACAGGATGCTGTGGCAAGAGGAAATAAAGTGCAGATCTTTGATACAATAAAACTCTACCTCCTCTTGCACACCGTGGGGCGGCTGAGACATTTCAATTCCACCTACTTATTACTCGCATCAAGGGCTATTCATGCTTCACCATCTGGTTGGTATTTTCCCCTTTTTCCAGTTACTTTCAGAGCGAGAAATGAAAAGACCTTCTTTTGGTTAGGTCTTTATTACAGCTGCACAAAGTGTAAAAGGACCAACCTGGGCAACTTTACAAGTTAGAAGTTTCTGATTGATCATGAAGCCATTTAATTTATTTATTTATTTTTAAATTTTACTGTTTGGCATTAGGTTAATTGCCTAATGTTTGAGAGAGAGGGAATAGAGAGAGGAGTAAAACAAAAGCTCTGATAAGGTGATGGGTGCCTCTGTGCACTGTGAGACCTAGCAACAAAACACCAAAGTTACTAAGGTTGGAATGACCTAGGGGACTAATGGGTTCCCAAAGTACCCACAGCTTACGAATTTCGGCACTTGATGGTGCGTTTCTTTCTACTTGCTATATATAAAAGTTATTCCTAAATTTTTATTGTTCTTTTTTTCTGGAACTACCTCAGTCAGTGACTTAACAAAGAAAGAAGCATTCCTGTATAATTTAAATAACTGACACTTCCAGGTTATTTTGCAAATACTTCTAAGTAACATATATCCATATAAATTCAAGGTCAAGGTGCAGACTGTTCTCATTTGATGAAGGAAAGAAAGCAATGTTACATATGAAATTCATTCTCATAACAAACGATTTTGAAAATGTTTTGACATGATTTTCCACAAATAAATCATACATTTTTAAAAGTGAATACTCCTTAATACATATTAATCTGCTTTTATAATTTGCCTGATGGAAATCAATTACTACTCCTGTTCTGCTCACTGTCCACTGAGGGAAGATATCCTTAGGATTTACAGGTGAAGAAGGATCTGAAAAGTAAAATACTCAATTATCCTCGATTTACATTGTGTAAAGAGATCTATTGATTTAAGGAGAAAATGAGAGAGAGAAATAATTTCATTGTAGCAGTTGGCTTTTCATACATTTCTAAAGCAGATGGCCTAATGGTCTAAGCATCTGGTTTGAAATATCTGCCTTCCCTAGGGCCATCAGCTCCAATCTAGACAAGCTTCATTTATAACTTTATTTTCAAGACAGATCATTTGGGCTGACTCTCTGGTTGGTTACGGGAGGATTTTTGCTCGGGTAACACCACTGATACTGGCTCAAAGAGTTTCATGCCATTCGCAGGGTTGATTTTTCAAGCTTGACCTTAAAGATAGAAGTTCAGTTGGCTATGTGTCATTCTTTAAGAGGATCCTTGTGCCTCAGAGGGATTTGTCCTAGTGTCATTGTTCAGAATTTCCCTCGTGTCCCTACTGCTGTGCAACATTTCTGGGATGGATGATATTGTTATGTTTCTTCTGTGCTTTGAGTATTTAACTGAAAATCTTGGAAATTACATCTGAATTTAGACAGAAAGCTTTTGGGTAAGAGCGGGTAAGTGTGTTTAGAGTGAATAAAACATTAACTCATATATCAAGTAAAACGAGAGTGTTGCATCCTCGGTGCTAATTGCATGAGATTTTACAAGATAAGGCTTGTTATGTGCCTTGAGTCACGCTTATGTCTTACTTTTCTGTCTGCTGTCTGTCACACAGAGCGTTCCCTCAGACACCATCTAATAAAACCAGGAGGTGTATTCTCTTGTGATAAAGAGGCAAATCTGAAACAACAGTAGGAGAATAGGAGGGCAATGGGAGGGCAGGTTCATTTTGTGATCATTGTGTCAAATTGTTTATGCTATCATGTATTCTTCATTGCTGAAATTGTCTAACAGATTTCCTGCAGATTTTGTATTATGCTGCGCTACAGCTGGTGACCTATATGCTGTCATCTGCATGGGTTTTTTATACTAAGAATTTGAGTATGAATTAGTTTTCTTCTCTATTATTTATTGATAGCATGTTTTTAGAAAAGCAAGGGGGAGAAAAAGAAGAATAACAGGGAGATTTATAAGTCAAATGATGAGAACAGAATTTAGCCTGCTGTATAGTAATTGAGTGGCAAAACCAATTCCCCTCGTTGAAGAGAGATTAATCAAAAGATTAACCAAACCCACTTGCTAACGGCGGTTCTTAGGACAGTCCGGAATATGTAGTAGGCAAAATTAATCCTTCCAAATTGCTAAGAAACTCAGGGACTTCAAGATTTAAGCCAGAGCAATGCAGTTAGTAAAACATTTCCAATCAGCGTGTCATGTTTGTAATTCTTTTTTGTTTTGCTTTGGAAATATAAAATCGCTGTCATGTTCATGCCAGGGGTCAAACCTGGACTGTGGCACGTTATATCCCTCAGTTCCTGCACAGGTCATACAGGGCTAGGGCTCTGGAGGCTGCTCCAAGTTGTATTGTGTATCAATTCAAAAGAAAATTAGGTGACCACACTTGATTTGAGGAGAAATCCTTTAGTTTGTGTCCCATCGGCATTTTTGCCCATCTCTAGAACAGATCCCAGAGCAGTTGATGTAGGCACTAGGCTGATGGCTTTTAGCAACTTCAGGGTCTGGCTACATAAGCAAAGGGATCCTTCATTAGTCAACTGTATTGATTTTATGTTGCCTTTGTACAATCACAGCCCTACTGCAAAAAAAGGTCTTACTCCACAGTATAGGATGTCACAGAGCTTTGATGGTGTATTCTATATCTCTAGGGATGATCAAGGGCTATAATGAAGAGCATGCCTTATTAGGAGTGTCTGTGTGGGTTAACTTAATAGGTGACCTGAGCCATTCTGTAGAAATATTAAGTACAAATAATTTCTGCTGTAATTGGAATTTAAAATAATCTCCTTCTCAAATCTGGTTTCAAATGGGTTTATTGTGATCAAGGAAAAATTTAGACAGAAATTAAAAATAAGCAATGTTGAAAACATAACTGGGAATCCCGCACAATTAATTTAGTAAACAGGTTGGTTTTCCTGAAATGCCTTTCACAGGGCAAGGGAGAAATCTGCAGCAGAAGGACAAAGATTTATGGAAATTTCACTGCAATGTTCTGGTTTTTTATAGGCTCTTTCCTTTGCCAAAGCTCGAAAAAATCACAGCAAACTGTGAATGAGGCAGCAGCTTTGTCTTTTTTTGTTCGTTTTTTTTTTATTTTTTGTCTTCATGACTGACATACTCAGTGCTTCACTTTCCAAACTGTCACCTTCCCTCCTCAAACTGCTTTCAAATCCCATGGAGCTCCTGCAAAGAAGCAACCTGTCACTTGTGCCCATCAGCTTCTGACACATCAGTGTACTCAAGGACCTGGAAGAAGAGTTAATCCCTCCTGTTCTTGCCCCACTTTTCTTTCTCTCAGATTTTCTCAGTCCAAATTTTACTGGAAGTTGTGTTTTTTTATGTAATCAGGGATCACGCAGGAACCTGAGTTCCATGAACCTTCCACCCCAGATGCTTTGCTCCTATACCTGGGCTTTAGTCTTGTAACTATCCTGCAATATTTTTGGAAATGAACACTTCTGCTCCAGGCCCTTCCCATTTTAGAGACCTTTAAAAATGCACTTCCTTTATGCAAAAATAAATTCATTCTTGTTGATTAGCTACTTTTCTTTCTGGGTGATGACCAAATATAAAATACTTAAGCAAAGCTCTGGTGAGGCATCACAACTACCACTGTTGATTCTTCATCAGATATTCTGTGACTTCTTATCATACATTCCGCGTGGGGTTAAATGAGTTCCTATGTTATGCATTTTTGCTGCAGAAAATTATCAACTTTTTTTCAGCACTGGTCTCTTCAGTATTTTGAGGGAGGCAAAAAAAAAAAGAAAAACAAACTAAACCAATATTTCTTGGGTAGTTAAAGACTAAACTGCAGCAGACATTGTCCCATTGCTTTGCCTGGCAGGGCACTGGAACACTGCTGGAGTTTTGGGGCTGGCACTGTTGTAATTTCAGTGCAGTTTCCTTTTGACATACTGCAGTTTTGAGCTTCTGAGGTCTCCTGAGGCTTTATGTGGATTGAGAGAGCCTTAGTTAAGCTTGATTTGATGCAGCACTCTTGGATCCAAGACAAAGCAAATCTTTTGTATTTCCTGAAGAGCACATTATCCTCAGAGCACTTAATTTGTACCCTCTACTTCTACTAGTAAAAGAAGCACTGCTGCTCTGCCCTCCATGGGGTAGTAGCAGGTGTTTATTCCCTTCTGCCTCCCCTGTACATCTGTTTAAACCATAGTTATTTACCTGAATTTGCCTGCAGATCTTGACAAGGATTCTTGTATAAATAAGGTGATAAAAATGAGGCACAGGAGGATATTTTGCTTTGAGCCTGGTGCACATCTGGAGGCCTTTTTTGTCCCTTTTGTGCCTGTGCAAAAGGGTACCTCAGAAAGCAAGGGAAAGAAAATATGTGTTAGTAAATATGTGATTACGCTTCACAAATAAGACAAGTGGGAGAAGAGCAAGAAAAATACTATCCACAAATACTATGATAGAGGTAAGAAAGTCTTGCAGCTGAGTTGGCAATGTACAGAAAACCTAATCCCCATGATATTTTCCCAGGCCTAATCTGATAGTGTCTTTTGACTGCTGAGTGTTACAGTATTTATTCTCATCCTTGGTCACAACTCATGCAGCAGATACAAGTATGGGATGGCATAATACTCCTGAGGTTCTCTATCTATCAGTTCATAAATATATCTCTGATGCAGAAGCCCCTTGCAACAGTGCCAGGGGAATGGAACCATAGCTGCCCTGATCACACGCAGGCCAACGTGCTTGTGGACTATCTCATGCTGTAGTGTTTGACCAAACAGAATATGGTCACGAGTGTTTTATATGGCAGCAAGCACCCTTCTGCCCAGCCCACACACATGCTGGAGACTCATGTGTGTTGTGCAGGCGTGGAACTATCCCAGTTTCCCCAAGATCAGTGGGCAGACTGCTGATGAGCAGCAAAACATATGAGATGAGAAGCTGCTCTATGATGTCAGGTGTTACATAACTCTTACTTACACGGGCCATGGTCTGGGATAAAAGAAGTAAGCAGAGTGAGATCCAGCATCCAAGAATGCCATGGGGCAGGGAATAATCATACAGAGATGAGACAGCAGTTTAGGAGCGTTTTTTCTGCACCCAGGTGGTCTTTGTTTAGAGCTTTGAAATTAACCTCCTTTTATTCTTAATTTGCATCCCTAGATTATTTTCTTAGGGATCAGTAGTAACCTAATTTCTGTAAATGCTTGCAGTTTTGCCTGGAAAGCCAAAGACTAGAGCATTCTGCAGCCTGCAGAAGGTAGAACAGATCTTTGATTACCTGCTGTGTGCAGGGATCAGGCAATAAAGGTTAGGTTCAGAGAGGTGTCTTGTGGAGCCAGTGTCATGTGTGATCCTCCTGAGATTTCATGAAAAGACATGACATGCACCAGTGTGGGGCCACAAATTCTGCACAATAGAAGCACATAGGAAGTATGTAAGAATCATTAGACCTATGTGCTCCTTCATGTCTAGAAATCCAGGAGAGCAAAGCCACATGTCCAGGCAAGGAGATGAGAAAGTAACAAAGTGTGCAAGCCTTGCATTAATCCTTGCTAGCCAGTCCTTGCACCCTCCCTTGCTGCATCTGTGTGCAATACCCAGAACAAGGGGAGCTCCATTTTGACTGTCTTCTCTGGGCTCTGAGTAATGCAAGCTATCAGTACGAAAAATTAAAAACCATTCTGGGGTCTTTTTAGGTAATCTATGTAAACCTATCTAGGTAGTGTGTGTTTGCTATGCCTGTTACCCTCTCATATTTTTGTGCTGCGTTTCTGTTACTTTACATGTCCAAGATACTTCTTTTCTAAAACTGGAGGGAGAAGTGGCACTGACTAGCAAGATAAATCTGATTTACCTGCAGTGCTAAAAAAAATGGTGAAGAGGTGGTCTCTGGGTAGAAGAGGGCAAATACATTAAATGCATTTTCCATACAGCAGAGCTCCTTTACTGGTTTGGGTTTTGTTTGTTTTTTCTTTTAGTTTGGTTTGGTTTGGTTTCAGGGAGTGAATAAGATCTGCACACTTTATTAATAGTCAGGAGCATGAGTGAGCTGGATTTTACCCATAGCCCTGTTGTTATCTCTAATGCACAAATAAACTACAGCTAAATTGAGGAATTAATAACATTAAATTATTGGTCCCTGATAAGAATAATGTCACTCTGCTTTTATTTCTTTTGAGCCAGAAAAACAATTTAGCTGAGTTCCTCTGGATGTACAGTTTGCTTCTTTTTTGGCATCCTATAGCATTAGATCTTATCATTACTGCTGCATTAGTGTGTCTAAGCAGCGTTATGTTGATCATATCCGCCTTCTTCAACTCTACTGCTAAATGAACTGGGACAGAAAAGCTAAGTACACCCTTACTATGGGGGAAGGTTTCCTGTTTTTCACTCTACCCACTGCAAAAGAAATGCACTCCGAGACCCACAAGCCTTGGTAGATTTGGTTTTCCCTGTAGAGTCTGGGGGTTCCGTGAAAGGTAGGTTGTGGGAGGGTTTGGCATTCAGACATCTCTGGGATCTGGACCTGTGGACAGAGGCAGCGGCAGCTTTTTTCCAAAAGGTACAGATTCCTTTTATTATATAACATGCCAAAAACTGGGAAGGGCCTAGGTTGCAGATCTGATTTATAATGTTGCTTGGTCTGCTAACTGCCTTACACAAGCCTAGGTGTATTGCTAAACTGTGGATTGCCAATACCTGCGCTTCAGGAAAGAGTGGAGGTGGTGGGAACAGAGGCAACTCACTGATTTTAGTGAAAGGAGGTTAAGGAAGTGGCTGGATCTGGGACTAGAAAATTTTGGAGGCAGGAAGGAATGCAGCCTAACAAATCATGCAAGTAGAGGGAGGCTCCAAACTTCAAGCCACATCTTTTATGGGGCATTGATAGGTTTGCTGTATGTGCAGACCCACTTGGCACTATAAATGTTATAAAACATAGTCATAAAAAATAATAAGTATGTCTGAGGAAACCATGACCTGATTATAAAAAAGCATTCTAGTTTCACTGAATGAACTATTTCCTGAAAGTGATTAACTCAGATGGAGTAATAAATGAAGTAATAAATATCTGCATTTGATCCTCTGAGTTTAATCCATGAGACAAGATTTATGACTGGAACCATTAACTCTTGTACTAACAAAATGCTACTCATCTCTCATCTGCATTTTATTAATTTGGAAGGTTTGTATTCAGACAGGTACATCTTGTCTTTCAGTTGAAGTAGGGAAAACTTTTGAGAATATTTCACAGTAAAATTATGCAAGATAAAGTCCCAAAGCAGTGTCTTCTGGTGTATGCAGTATTTTGGTTATTCTGAAATTAAGTTATGGTTTGACTGAAACCTAAAAAAAACGAGGAAATCCATTTAAAGCTTCAGTCAGATTTGAATTCATGCTGCTGTTGCCAAACAGAATCATATGACTTGGAAGGGACTCACAAGAATCATCGAGTCCAACTACTGGCTCTGCACAGGGCAACCCCAAAAATTACACCATGTCCTTGAGAGTATTGTCCAGATGCTAATTGAACTCTGTCAGGCTTAGTGCCGTGACTGCTTCCCTGGGAAGCCTGTTCCAGTGCCCAACCACCCTCTGGATAAAGAACTTTTACTAATATTTAACCTACACCTCCACAGCTTCATGCCATTTCCTCAAGTCCTGTCGCTGATCAACAGAGAAAAGAGATCACTGCCTGTCCCTCTGCTTCCCTTCACAAAGTTGTTGAAGACTGCAATGAGGTCTCCCCTCAATCTCCTCTTCTCCAGGCTGACCTGATCTGCTCCTTGTATGGCTTCTCCTCTAGGCCCTTCACCATCTTCATAGCCCTTCTCTGAATGCTCTCTAAGAACTTTGTATATGCCTCGTATTGTGGCACCCTGTTAAAAGTGAGGCCACCCCAGTGCAGAGCAGAGCGAGACAATCCCCTCCTTCAACTGGCTGGTGATGCTTTGACTGATGCCCCCCAGGACATGGGTTGGCCCTCCTGGCTGCCAGGGCACTGCTGAGTCATATTCAACTTGCCTTGGACCAAGACCCCCAGGTGCCTTTTCATGTTGCTGCTTTCCAGCATCTCACTCCCCAGTCTGTATGAACATCCAGGGTTGCCCCATCCCAGGTGCAGAATCCAGCACTTGCCCTTGTTAAACTTCATATTGTTGGTGATTGCCCAGTCCTCTAATTTGATGAGGTCTCTCTGCAGGGCCTCCCTGCTTTCAGGGGAGTCAACAACTTTTCCACAGTTTCCTTCACCTCTTTCCTCTAAAAGTAGTGATTTTCCTCTGTTTCTGGCTGACAAATGATCTGCAATATTGGCGACAGTGACAGCATCATAGCTAATAAGCTCAAGTGAAATCTCTGTTTCTTCCTTAAGTTGTTTGAAAATGGATTTTTAGCTTATAGGGTTAGAAAAAAACCCCTACTAAATAAAAGTTTCACAGATAAGCTAGAAGCAATACCCCACTTAATGTTGGTTTAATCGAATTAGTGCAGAAGAACCCTGCTGTCTGTGTATCATATAATCAATAATATATGTCTGTGTATTATATATTTTGTCAGTGGTCAAAAGTAAGGACTAAGTTCTGTGTGTGTATGTGTGCGCACACACACACATATATGTATGTTGTGAAAAATACCCACTGCTTCAAGTGAGTGTAAGTGCCTGTATTCAGATTGCTACTTCTAACACTAATGGGGAAATAAGTTCCTTTACAGTGTGCTTTCAGGTACTAATATAATAAGTGTTACTATCCGCAACATTCAAGGTCCTATAACATCAGTGAGAGCTTAATTATAAAATATTACTCCATAACAAGGGCATTCAATGTTTTGTTATTATAAACATTAAAGCTGCTCCAATTACAGGTTTCCCTGTAGCTGCTTTGGAGGGCACATACCTCTCTGCCTCCTTTCAACAAGCAGGGAAAGGTGTAATCCATGTTATGGGCGGATCCTGAGCATGGTTTGCTGTATTGGCTGAATAGTCCATTGACATTAAAGAAAGTCTTTGGAAGATAAGATCTTGGCATCCTATGGCCAGCTAGGATTTCACCTAGGCTGCATAAATTAAAGCACGTATGTAATTTTTTGCAGATTTTGGACCTTAAGACCAAACATTGCCCTGAGGTAGGGCCCTTTTAAAATCATTAATAGCAAAATGGAGCTATGCAACTAAACATTTGAAGAAGTAAGATTTCTTTATTGTTTTTTTTAGGTTTTTTTTAGAGTTGGTGAGGTGGCAAGCTGTGAAGCTTTGGTTTGGTATGAGTATTGGTAAGGTGATTTAAATTAGTAAGCTGCACAGAACTTTCCCCACTTCTTATTTGATAATTTCTGTTGATCAGTTCTAAGTCAAAATGTTAAAGGGGTGTGTGCAGCCAGGCGCTCTCTAGTTTAGCACCCACATTCTCAGGCTCATGTGCAGAAACGCTGCCTGCAACCTGTTCCCAACCAGTCCTGCGGACTTTGCTGTGGCTGGAACTGACTTGTGTCACCGAGGTTAATAGCACTGATGGAAACAAAGTTTGAGCTATCGATGGGATGTGCTGAATTTCAGGAACTTCTTGGAGTTGCCCATGGGAGGCAGTAATATTGTCAGAATTTAGTTTGCTTCTGGACTGACACAAATTGTGTGCTCAGGTGAGGCGTGATGCTCTGCAGACCAAATCATCTCAGGCTTGTCAGAGGAGGAGGCATGCAAAGATGGTGAGACAGGTAGCACCTAAATCTCAGGCATTCACAACCTGATGGTGGATGTAGTTGGGAGCTATTACCTACCGTTCTCAGGAATGCTTTTGGAAATGAAACTTCTGCTGTGCCACTCAAAATACTCTTGTCTCAAAGTTTCTGTCAGGCTGTAATGCTGCTCTGGTTTTGTGATGCTGTCCTCTGCTTCTGTGCAGTGTTGGGTGCATGAGCTGCTCTTGCACTTTGTGTGTGGAACCCTCTCTGACCTTGGGGATGTGTCACCCGGGGTGGCTGTACATGTGTAAGCTGAAGAGGCCATGCTATTTTGTGCCCAGATGCTCTCATGGGTACCTTAGCATGCTTTTGCTCTTGATCTTTTGTCAATTTTATACAATAGTAAAAGCACTCAAACACTCCTTTGTATCAGTAGATCTGGAAGGAGTAAATTATCTGAGTACAGCCAAAGCCAAAGTGAAAAATAGATGCCTCTCCTCTTTGGAGGTATTTCTGGGGAGCCAGGTGTCTTTCATCTGCTGCAATATCCAAATACCAGACTTCAAATACTGGAATACTGTACAAACATGGGGTGGGCAGTGGCCATGCAGAGTGCTGGACACTGGGCAAGTGAGATGTCTGGGCTCCACCAACTGTTATAGGAGCAGAAATGCAGAATACGTCGTTCTGCATCACTGCAGTTTGCTGGTGGCATAACTTTGCAGAACTTAACCGCTGGCCCTGCTTGTAGGATCTCCTCTGATCATCCCACTCCCTTCCCTGTCCAGAATCAGGGACTGGGAAAGACATGAGCAGGCAGGACTCTTCTGGGCCATGGGTCTGGCCCATAACATCCTTTATCTGTGCACTTGAGCAACCCATTTCTTCCCCTTTGGTTTGATCTTTCAAGCCCTGGCACAGGAGAATATTTGGTTTTCATTTTATTCTTCTGACTCTAATCAACATGGCTGTTTGCATCAGCTATGTTTACAAGATCAGGCTCTCTGATTTGTAAAACTGTGTGTAGTTCATCTCTGTTGGTAAACTTCTTTTACTTGCGGCTCTACTGAAGAGAAAATGGTCAGAAAATGTATTACTAGCTTGGAGACTCACAAACCTACCAGTTAATGGTGGTTGGAAGGATTTCTCTATTTTTATGTAGACTGAAGATCGATTAATGTTTAATAAAGATCCATTTTTTTAGCTAATATGGATTTTGAGATATAGGATTGCTATATTACCTACAAAGATGAGTTTTAGTACAGAAAAAGAAAAAGCTCACATATAAAATTTTAGCCCTGGGAATTTTATGTTTTAATCAGTTTGCTTAGTAAAATACAATAAGGCTGTTGCAGTTATGAGCAAGATTCTTTTCAGAAATATGACGCTTGCATTTGTCTCATTTATTAATGTGAATCACAAAAATAAATGGCAAATACAAAGCATTCAGCCAAAGTTGTGTTAACTCCCAAGACGGCTTTCTTGTTCTGTTGCCTCACTAACCTAAGTTTAAAATGACAGCACTGCAGATCTGATGTCTCTGTACTGAATTTTTAAATAATCCTTAGAAGAAAGAAAAATCAGGCGTCTAACCAATTAAGACTAGGGACTTGGATTCAGAGTTACAGACACTTCAAAGAAAGCTAAGTTTGCCCAAAAAGACATTTTCCCATGTTACTTCTGGCTCAGATTTGAACTGTGAGATGTATTTGGGAAAAAAAGAAAGGCTGTTTGTTTCATGTTTAAAAACCATCTAAACAAGCTTGTGGTTGTAACAATGACCGTCATGTTTAAAAAGTAGTTGTATATATTATAACATAATAAGATAATAAATAATGCATATCTGTCTGTATCTGTCTATCCATCCATCCATCCATCTAACCATCCATCCATGTAAATCCATTCCTCTTAACTGTGAAATTCCAAATAGCAAAAAATGCTCATTGTCCCTGATATACTCCATTTTTTCCTAATAATGATTCTGAACCTAAGCCTCAGATATTAGGAACTCTTATTTCAATCAGTCTTGCTTATGAATCTGAATTTTCTATGTAACAGAGTGCGACCAAAATCCAGATGCCCCCTGGCATTTAGCAATGATTTTTTGTGCTTGGCCTTTCTTTTCAGCAGGAAGAAGTCTGTTGATAAACCACTATTGGCATTTATAATTTGTTACACTTTGCTGGCATGCACTCTGCATCATATGATGTGGGAGCATGTCAGGCTTCACTTGTGTCCAGGCAGTATTTGGAATTATCTAGAAGAGGGCCAGGACCGTCCTCCTGAGCAGAAAACGCATACAGTGACACAGTCCTGTTTAGGTGGTTGGTCTCTGTGTGAATCTGAGGACTGGGACCTCTTGAGTCCAAATCCCCACATTGTCTCCAGGGCTACAGTCAGCTAAATGGTGTGTTCTGTTATCTGCTAGTGGCAGATAAAGTCCCTACCGCCCTTGGAGGAGGCTTGGAGAGCTGTTTGGGGTTTGAGGGGCAGGCCAGGGAGCACGCTTCCCTCATGGGGAGCATTACTGCTTTGCATCAAGGTGGCTGCTACCAGGCACAGGCTGCATAGACTCCAGGGATGCCAGTTTTAATAACTGAAAACTTTGCTGTCCTGCACAATTCAGATCTTTACAGCCTCCTTCTGTGAAAACTTCCCGATTCATTTTGCTACTGGTGAAAGACCTGTGCCTGCGGGCAGGTTCTGGCTGCCTGCTGATCCTGGCAGCTGGAAATGGCCATTTCGCTGCCAGGCATGGTGATGGCTGGAGTGGCACAGGGACTGTGGAAACTCATCCCTGTGGTGCCCGGCAAGGGGACAAATCTGCCGGGATGCTGTGGGACAGCCTGATGCTGGCAGCCCCCAGGCCCTGGAAATGGGCACCCCAACCAAGCCCCAATGTCAGGATTTTATGCTGCAGGCTTTTCTCATTCATGCAGGATGCAGATGATTAAATAATCTGTCTAAACTTTGTTGTCACAGTGGGACACCCCTGAGGGAGAGCTGTGAGGAGGCGGAGTGGGCCACTCTCAGCATATCTGCCTTGTCCCACAGGAGCCTGGAAACTGCTGCATGGGGGTCAAGGCAGTATCTGGCACATTGCAGGAGCGCTTCCTGTAGAGGAGGGGATGGACAAGGGAGGGGGGAGATTGTGTGGTGGTGTGGAGACAATGAGAGAAAAACTTGGCATGGTAGGATGCCAGGGAGACCAGCGCTGCAGAGCAGTGGTGTTCACACTAGTAACCGTAACTCTTTTTGGCTGTCTTTGCATTCCTATTATGAATTATTTTAATTTCTTCTGTGGATTTATTAAGCCCTTTATTTATTAACCTGGTAGTTTAGCACTTACTTACCAAGTTAAACCAAGCAGTTAATTACCTGTGCTTGCCTGGCTGCAATAGACAAAACAACAGAACTGCTGTTGCTGTGTTATGAAATTAAAGTCAGGACAGAAAAAAAGAAGATAGAAAGGCTTTTATTGTATTTTCTGCCTTTGCCTTCTACTAGATCTCCCTGGAGAGAGTAATTTGTGTGGGAAGTCCTTCTGAAGAAGTCCTCTGCTGTTTCCAGGGCTTTAAAGCTAAGGACCCTCACAGCTGATGGATAAGCACTGGTTTTCTTCCTTCTGGAACCTATGTACACAGCTGCTTTTTGCCACAGCTCCTAATATTGCCATCAAAATGCACCTTCTCCCCAGAAAAGGCTGATCCAGCCTGAAAACTTGCTCTGTATATTTTTTCTGGCTTCTCTATTTTTTCTGCAGTGGAGTTGCACTGGGGCTGCATTTCTCTTGGTGATTTGCAGATAGGTCAGGTATTAATTGGGCCTGCTGGAATTTTGTATTTGGTTCCACAGTTGGCCTTTCTCCATGAACCCCATTAAAGCTTTTATGCTACAATTTAGGCTAAGAAGTTCTATTTTATGAAATTTATAGTCCTCAAGGTATCACAGTGAATGGCAGATTGGATTATACAAATGAAGACAGTTTGACTGAGAGCCTGTTAAAGGCTCTATAACTTAGTTTGTAAAGTGCTTCTGCTGACATCAAATTGATTGTAAGCAAAGAGACAGAGCCTGTTTAGTCTTTTGATACATTACTTCTTGGTAGAATCAACACAGTTGTGGCATTCAGTTGAGAGTGTCAGATAATAGTGGTGGGTTCCTAGCATTTGGTCATTTATGATCCCCATACGTTTTCTGTGCAAACATTTTCCCTTTTCTGATGCTTGTTTTTGCTGACCCTCTCTAGTCAGGAGATCTGGTTCCTTTATTAATCTGTAAATCAGAGACATTTATTTGGCTTCTGCAATTTCAGTATGGGTTTGGTCATGTTCCAGTGGAAAAAATGTTGCTTTGACCAACCACTGTGATGTCTGTTTTTCCAGGCAGGAGACAGAAGAGAGAGCAGAGATAAGATACAGTCAAACAGAGGATGCCTTTTCTAATTACAAATGGCCCATTCTGTTCTCCTGTGGGCAAAAGGCCAAATGTAATATGTTACAGAATAAAACAACATAATCTTATATACGTGTGCTTAATGTTAGGGGAAAAAAACCCTTGAACTTAGAGTGTTTTAAATAGAAGGAATGTGCATGTTTCTTTGGACTAAACCAGCAGTTCGTAAAAGGGAGAATTTTCTTTTATCTTTTTGACTAGCTGTGGACTCTTGGTGCAGTTACAATGCTGTTTACATTCACAACCATACTCAGATCTATTCATAATGAAGGCAGATGAAGGCAGGCTTCTCTAATGGCTGGAAAGAGTCCAGAGTATGTCAGGAATTTCTGAGACTCTTTTTAGGGTGCACTGCAGCTAATTAAATCCAAGGGGGAAAAAAAAATTGTAGAAGAAGTGCAAATACAGATTGCAGAACTAACCTTAAGGGTCTTTACCATTCCTAAGCTGTCTTCACTCGAATCTAATTTTTAGGGGGAATAACTGCATTTATTTACATTTCTTAAGTACATCTCACAATCCCAGTAGGATGGACACTGCCTTCCTCCTTTTCCTTCCAGCTTTGTACTCCACATTGGTACCTGAAAATGTTTCTTTTCACTTCCAAATAGGTAGGTATCTGTGTGTGTGTCTCGTTTGCTCTTTATTTGAAGATGTCTGGGAGTCTGGGCGCACCACTGAGAGTCTGATAACAAAGTACAATTGGAGGTGTTCATATAGGTTAGGCTTAAGGCATGGAAAGACTTAATCTCTTCCTGAGGGCAGCACTGAAAATCATCAGGTTCTTGCCAGACTCAAATAAAATGCAAAGAACAGCTCAGGGGGAGTTGAGCATCAGTGTGCAGGGGTGCAAGGCAAGATAAGGCTGGGCTACTCCATAGAATGTGTTGTCCCTGGGGCACCCTGAAAGCGAGGTTTGTGGGAGCAAATAGGGTGCAGCTATCAATGAACCAGGGCAGCTGGGCAGTTACTGTCAGGGCCTCCATCTCCTGGGAAAAGCTTGCTCATCCCCCAGCTACTGCCACTTCAATGGGGCTGCCTTAAATAAACAGAGCAAGGGCGAGCAGAGCTTTTAGCTGTTTTTTCAGAAGCCATTACAAGGAACTGATAGGGCAGCTGGTGAAAGGGAGAGCTGGTTTGGAACTAAAGATCCATGTGTTGCCTGAAGACTGGCTGCGTAAAGATGGCTTCATGGCAGAGAGATACTGGAGCAGACTTGTGGCAGGGGGAAGAATTGCTGGGCTTTCCCGCTTGACCTCTGGTGGGAGTATATGAGCTTCAGGGGCTCACAAAGAGCTTTGCAAAGAAGCTGTCTGCTCTCCTGATGCTCACAGGGCTGTGCCGAGGCTCAGAGGCCAGTGGCTGCTGTCTCCTCTGGGCCCCTCTGTTTATTTGCCTTTAGAGAGCCTTTGAAATCCTGCTGTATGAAGTCTTGTATAAATATATTTTTTTAAACCCCCACAGTTTAATGTGAATAAAAAAAGACTTCTGTGTTCCTGCATTTGCTGAGCTTGTTTCCCACTGAGGAATATGAAGTTGTTTTAAATAACTAGTAAAGTGGCTTTAGAACTTGAGGAGGAACTGCAGGAGTATGGATGCAGACCTTGAATTTGTAATTCTTCAGATGGGATCCTGTGGACTGGTGTGGGGTGAAGTTGTAGCCCCACAATTAAAGTTTGAGGTAGTGCAAAAGTGAGGCCGTGTTCCATGGGAGCAGTGGAGCTGGTTAGATGGTTTCCATGGACACGGCCTTGGGTTGCAGGGAGTACAAGGTTAAGACGGTTTGATAATGTGCAGGTGCTTGGATTCCTGGATGTTGTTGTAGGAATACGTTTGTGTTGTGTGTGGGAAAGTAGAAGGTAGTAAGTTCAATAAAAGGCTGCCTGCTGCACTGAGCAGGCAGACATCTCTTGTCTCACCATCCTTGTGTGTCTTGTGCGTCTTTCTTCCCCCACCGGACCAGGCCTCAAGACAAGATACCCTGCGACAGACTGGCTACAGGAATATGTTTTGGAGTATTTGAGGTAAAGCATATAGGCTGTAGGCCTAGGCTCTGTTGTGCTTAATAGTGCCAAAGGTTTTCTATATGAACAGATAAATGCAGATAACAAATATTGTGGCAGTAACAAAACTCACAAGGTCCCCAGGAACCTCAGTGAAAAGCTGCAGAGCACCTTTTTTCCATGAATACTGGTGCAAAGCTTTGTTTCGAGATCAGACCTTGGTTTTACATTGCCAATCTGCAGAGCTGAAAATGTAAGAGCAGCATCAGCAATTGGATGAGTGACATGACTGAATGATGACTTCATTCAGTGTTCTCAGTTCAAAAGTGGTCTTTTTTCAATCTACTATTTTTTTTTCTTCTTTGCAAGTCAGTTACAATTAAGTTTCCAAATATTTTCTGCCCTTATATGTGTATGTACATCTGTATGTTTGTGGGGGACGTACAATTAAGTAGACTTACTTAATGATTTTTCTCTTGTGGAGCCATTTGGGCTCTATTTCTTGGTGAAAACATGGATGTTGGGAAGACATTAGGTTGTCATGTCCCACTAATAACTAGAGCAGCTGCCCTCTAAAAGTTTGTTTTCATCTTGAAGAATAAGTTCCCGATTTTTCTTTGCTGGAGAAAATGTGGAAAAACTAGCAGACATAGGGAATATGTGAATGGCAAATATTATGGTCCTTTTATCCCCCTATTTCTTAACTGTCTTGTAAATGGAAGGACTTTTAATGTGGCTGCCACTGGAACAGAAGCATCCATGAGCTACCTGAGGTGGTCAGCCCTTGCTTGCAACTAGTTGCTTTTGGATAGCCATGGAATGGAAGGGTAGGTAGTTCCTAGGGTCTGGGAACAGAATGGGATTTGTGGAGTAAAAGAGAGGCCTGGAGCATGGCTGGCTTTCACAGAGAGCTCAGAGGTTTTGCAGCATTTTGTGGTCCTCTTAGACACCCAGGTGCTGGACTCCAGCTGCTCTTTGTGATTTCTAACCTGCAGTGCTGTACAGCCTGACACTGTAACTTAGAAATCTGCAGATTCATTTTTTTATTTCACTTTTCTTTTTCCATCCTTCACTCTCCTAAATGACCAAAGTGAGAAGGTTCAGTTGGTTTGTTTCTCTTGGCAGCGTTGTGTCTGGTGCAGGTGGAAGAAAAAAGTAGTTGAGCGGGAAGTCAGAAGGAGAGGGGGACTCTACATCCTCCTGCTTTGGGGTGATTGCCAGGAAGAAGGTAAGTGTTTGAAGGAGCAACACTCCAGAGCATCCTTCAGGGAGGCCAGGCATCTTCTTTCTTTCATTTTCCTGTCCCATCATGCTCCCACACACGTGCCTGTTGATTTCATGAGCCTCTCACTCAGCAAAAGCAATGTGACAGTACCATTAGCTGTTGAATCCTGCTAATACATGAGAGATTTTCCCTGAGTGCCTTAACTGGATGGTGTCAAACAAACAATATTTCTTCCAATGCTTCCTGTCTTTTAGTGAAAACAAGGCCATTCCTCTGACATTATGTGATGGTTTTGTTTTATACAGATTACACTGAAATTCTCAGTTACGAGGTTATTAGAGTTTATAATCCCCTGAAACTCAATTATGAATCCTCTTGTAGTAACAAGTACCTGGCTGTCACGTATGCAAATGCCTTATCTCATGAGAGCAGCCGGGCACAGAGGGTGCCCTTTGCTGAACACTTCAAGGTATGTGCTGAGATTGCTTGTTTCTTTTTATGTGAGTTTATCTGAAAAGGAACCTGCCCTCCAAGAAATCAATAATGCTTCTATATTTATGTAGGGGTTTTTGTTGGTCATCTTAGCTTTACCAACACAAATACCAACCAGAAAAGTTACTGAAGGAGAAAGATAAATTTTGAATGGCTGCTACCACAAAAACCTGGTTACTCAAAATTTATAGGATTTTGTGCTGTATCTGCAATCTATCTCATCTGTTTTTTGCATCTTAAAAACAAAAATTACAATTCTTTGTAGTTTCCTGCAGTACTTCTAGGTCCTTGGAAATATGCAGTGAGCAGACAGGGCTTTGCTTTTCTGCCTCCCAGCCAAAGGGATCATCTCCTCTTGCCAGCAGAAACTTAAAGATCTGAATTTCTTAAAAACTGTCCAGCCTAATCATAGGACTTGAGTCACCTCAGTCGTCTTTCTGCCTACACTTCTCCTAATGATCTCCATCTTTGTGCAACATTGGGGAAAAACCTCAAACTTGGAAAACTACCACTTGTCCTTGCTATAAAACTAATTAAGGAAGTTGTTGTATTAACATGCAGAAAGTGAAGCCAGATTGCATTCTCTCCTAAGACCCTGGGGAGAGAGAGATACTAGGGCTTTATCATAGGAACACTGGGTCTTTGTCTCGGCTAATTGAAATGTCATAAGCTGTGCATCAGTTAACACGTTCAGATACATCTCCATTGCAAAATCCACAGCTGACATGGCAGCTTTCCGTGGAAAAATCCTGGCCTTGCTGCCAGCCCTTTGACTTCAGAAATGAAGGTAAGTGGGAGAGAAGGTTAAAAGGAAGAAAAGGGAGAAAGCAGGAGGAGAAAAAAAAAAAGATAGGGCCTAATTGAAGTTAGAAGTGATTTTATTTTAGAGAATGTTTTCTTAACAGAGTATTGCAACCCTCCACCTCATGTTTTGGATTGAATTACTGTTGATAGAGATAAGCTCCATTAGGGCTGTCATTTCCAAAGGAGGCTTTTTCCTGTCTGTTACTCTCCCTGCCTCCCCCAGACCTTAGGTACAGTGATACAAACATTAACAGGGGCCAGAGCAGGCCGTGAGGATGAACTTTTTATTACTGTGCTAGTGCAGGCAATGTAAGAAATTAATATTTCATGTGTGCCTCTCTTCACAAGGCGTGTTTCGATTACAGGCTCCTGGTGCCTCAGCTTGGCAGCTGGCTGCGAGGTCTGTTGTCTTAAGCAGGGTCATGAACTTATTTTTGTTTCTTGCTGGCTGTTATTAGGGAACCAGTGAGGGGACTGGCCATGTTGTGTTGGGCAGACTGCCCTGGGGGCTGTCTTAGCATTGCCTTGAGAGGAGCTGAGCATCTGGGTGTGCACGGCACTGTGAGTGCCACCTCCCAAGCCATAAAGTTGTATTGCACATCCGTACCAGGAAGTCAGCTTGGGAAGCAACAATTACAGACGTGGTTGAAATAGTTTTCTCTGCACTTCCCTAGAGGTAGATAGGCAGTGCTACAGACAGATGTACAGACAAGATGCAAGTAGGACAAGCTGCCATTTGGCGTGATAACCCTGTTTGCACAGCACTGACTGACACAGGCAGGGACGCAGTGCTGGGATGCTCCTAAGAGTGGTTTGAGCAAAGAGCATGTCTGCTTGGCAACAGGTGAAGATTCAGGTTTCCTCAGGCTCCCCTGAGGGCACTGGCAGTCTTTGCACCTGCCTTTGAGAGATACAACATGTGGTTCCCCAGCACCTGCCAATGGGCAAAACAGTAGCTCCATGCACAGTGCAGTGTGCTGTGGTCCCTTAGACTGGGGCTGGCAGTAGGTATGCTTCCCAAGAAACCTCATGTGCTTGGGAATCCCAAGTTATGGCTGGGTCCTACCCCTCTTTTCTCTTCCTCAACCACTTTGTAAGGAGCAGCTGCAATTTCACTTTCACTAAGCATTGCGGTGTGTCTACAAGGTGGATAAGTGCTGCTGTACCATTTGTTCAGCAGGCAGGCAGTTGTGGAATGGCCCAGCCAAAGTGATGTAGGACTCATAGTGAAGTTCAGGATGGTTTTCAGGATTCAAGTGCTCACTTGCTCTTTTCTTTACTGTGATTGTAATGAATGCTTATCACAATACATATGCAAGGCAAAAAGCGTGAGTCAATACATACTGAAACCACGCAGGCGGCATTCTGCTCCAGATGCACTCACTCAGGAATAAAAGCCTCTTAATGTCTTCAGAGCATTAATATGCTTAAAGTGGATTTAAAGAAAAGGTAACAGAATTGTGAATTAAATATTGATCCTGGTATTTCATTGTTGAATTGCAGGCATTCGGTTGCCTGCAGATTATTCTGCCATAGAATCATAGCAGCTAGAGATGGAAAAGCCATACAATTATCCCATTCATTTCCTTGGCAATGGAAGAGTGTTCTCCACAGTACATTTTCATAGTGGTTGAAGTTGAAGTTATTTAATTCCAATTACTGACAGTCTACTAACTGCTTAGGCTGTATTCCAATTTTTGTCAGCTCTCCCATCATGTTCACTCCTTATCTAGAGGTCTGCCCTGCCTTCTGGATGGGGATCGTGTTAGTGGTTTTGAATAAGAACTTGTAAATTAAGCCAAAGTTTCCCCCTAATTTTTTTTCTGTTCGGCTTCATTTCTGACTGCATGTGTTCTTGAGCGACCTGCACTTTATAAAATTAACAAGCAGAGTAAAATGCCTCCAAATGAGTAATTTAGGGAGAGCAGACATGTCAGTATTTCCCAGCCATAATTATTTTTTTTTCAATGTAACTGGTCACTAGCCTCCAGTGGATGGCTTTCTGATTTTTTATACTTCTAGATAAATTGAGGCAAAATATCTCTGCCAAAATCTCTAGCATTCACATAGTTTTTCTCCCTGCCATTAGAGAATTATTCTTCAGCAGTCCTTAGTTACAGAAATTAATCTGATGAAAAGGAAATATTAGCTTTCACTGTTACCAGTAATCTCATACCTTAGCCCTTCAGGATCTTCTGTCTCCTTAAAACTGCCCTTTTTTATCCCAGCCCATTTTGCTGTCAGGGAAAAATTAGCTGCACATTGGTAAACATCAGAGGGCAGGGGACGGTTTTCTGATTTCTCAAATTCCTTTAAATCATTTATTTATTCACTCATTCATTTTTTGGCCACTGAATGTGCGTGAACAAGGGTTTCTTGATGGGACTGGGCAGCCAGAAAGGTACCAGATGGAAAGGTTGGCAGAGATGGGGGTCATGGGAGAGTGAGGATGAGTCTGTGAAGTTTATTTAAAAAAGAAAGCACTGATGATTGAGCTGAGGGGCAAAGGCTGGTATGAGTCTGGGGAGAAGATGAAATGCTTGAAGGTGGATAAAAGGACTTTTCTTCTGTATGTATGTACACTGCAGAAGCAATAGGCAGCTGAGGCAACAGCAGCCGACTGGAATATGCTTAGCATCCCTGAGTGCTGCTGGGCTGTGTCCAGCACCATGGGGGGACAGGGCGTACCAAGGGGCTGTTGGGCTGCCTGTGCCCACAGATTTCAGCTGTCCCTGGAGGTGATGTGAGTGTGAAAGGAAAGCCTTGTGGCTCAGAGCAGCATCAGGAAGTTTCCGAAGGGACCATGGTAAAGAGGCTTAGTTTTGACAGGTGAGGGTACAGGACTCCCAGATGAAGTGACATCAGATAAATGACTGTCATTTTCAACCACATCTCTGGTGCAGAGTTTCGTGAAGGAAGATTTCCAGGCACAAAGAGAGGAATTTGACTGTTTCTGGGGATTGCAGCCAGAGAGAAGTAAGTCAGTAAAAGAAAGTCCAGCTTTAAAGAAGACAGACAACCATGTGACAGCAAGTCTATTAGACCTCCGGGCACATAAAATTAAAGAATTCTGCTCAGTCACAAGATGACACCAAGATATGTCAAGCTTTCGGCCTCAGAGCTGATAAAATGGCTTATAGTCTTGGCTTTGCTTTTACTTTGAACATCCCAATTGAGTGCTGAGCAAAAGAATAGCTGGAGAGCAAGCAGGCTGAAGATGAGCCTGTGCAACAGAGCTGCTTCTTTGAAGGTGCGTGGCCTTTCACTGCCACACAGCTTTATCATCTGAGGCTCATCAAGTTTTTAACCTAACAAAATGAACTAGGCAAAGGGAAAATTGCACAAAGGGAAATTGTTACATCTGTCTGCAGTTTAAGCTGAATCTCGAGTTCAGGTTACAGAGAAAAGTAAGGTTCACAGGAGTTATTTTAATATTTCAGTAACTGCTGTCAAGATCATAGTTACACTTATGACTGGCAAAGTAGAATAACCTACAGGAAACATTATCTGTGCTGAAGAATTCACAGTCTGAGACAGGGATGCTTTATGTAAGCTCAGAGTGTAATATTAAAAGGAGCTACTGTCTCTCATGATAGTTGTTCATGAAATAAATGTATTGCCAGTTATTGTAGCTGTGCTATGTAACCTCCAAAACAATTGCCACTGTTACCTCCAAACAATAGTTTGTGGATTTTTATCTTCTATTTGATGGTTCACATGGCCATTCTCTCTGAATGTGAACTGTGTCTCCAATACAGATGGCTATCTAAAGTGAGAAATCATCCTCCTTCTTTGTTCTTACCTGTTATTGGTGTACAGCTTATGGCACATGCAATTGACTGCTCTCAAACCTCAGTATGTTCCGTATATTTCTGTCCCTTGCAATATGAGTCTGAAACAAAAAGATGATACGAAGTTGTGGGTGATATGGGCCCCATGGGCCTCATACCTTCAGCAGTTATCTTTGGACATAAAATTTTTGTTTTAATAGCACATAATTTTATACTTAGAACCATGGCATTTCATGATTACGTACCTCTTATAGTTACCAGATTTTAAAAATTCCACTACTTTCATTAATTTCCATGCCAATTCTCATGTAAAATACTTGTGTTTGAACAGATGAAAAAAATTATTACAAAGAAGGGATCAGATATCTTTCTGGGCAAGGCTGAGTGGGCTGAGATTAAAAGAAAGGAGATTCACATAGGTCTCCTGAAAAATCTTTCAAAGGAGAAAAATAATTAAGCACAGGGATAGTTGCCTGGAGAAATGGTCAGGTCTGCACTGATGAGCTTTAAAAACTCCTCAGGTACGTGTCATAAGCATGATCTAAGTTGAGTGGATTTTGCCTGCAGACTGAAGGGCAATGACTGTTTTTAGTGATTCCCAAGAGTCGGGGAAGAAAGAATACAGGTCTTGCACCAGTTGCTAGTGTTCTGCCTGGATTTACCTCTCCTTGTGGAGACAGGGTTGTAGTATTAAAGGTTTGTAAGCACCCAAAACAGTGCTGTATTTGTAGCAGTGCAGTAGTTTGGAATCACAACATAGTTGCAAAGGAAGGTCAGTGACCTTTTTGGGAGTTAAATTGTGGTCCAAAAGGGAGTAAGTTTTTGGCCAAAAAAAAATAGGCAAATTTAGCAAAGCAGAAGAGAATAAATCAGTGGGCAAATGCCTTTCTGTTATTATTTAAACTGTAACGCTCTTCTCTTTCAAGGTTGCTCTCCAGTTGAATCTTAGGCAGTTGCGAACAGAAAGTTTAGGACCTCCTTCCCAAATAAATAACAGCTCTGGAAAGCAGGTGCAGATTTACAGGGTGATGATGAATGACTGCAGAGACCTTGACACTCCATTTACACTGGCGGGTACAGAGTTTCTTCCCAGTTCATACAGTGTGGTTCACAACTCTTCCATCCACTCGGCATGTAGTTTCTTTAAAAAGCAGTCAACCTCCATTCTGGATGGCATGTTGTAATGACAGGTGGAGGGGACTATAGAGCTCCAGTTTTGCAGCTCTTCTACCAGTAGATGTTGCCATCAAGGCAGCTCTGGAAAGAGAAGGAGAAGAGATAATTCCTAGTTCTTTTGTCTTACTGTGATTATCTATTTCACTGTGAAATATTGAAGACGTGGTTCTGGTGCTTTTGCTAAGAGCACTTTGGGACAAATGCTGATAATCACACATGGCCCATGCTGGTAGAAGTACTCTCCAGCAACCCAAATGCAATGATGCCATCACGTGAGCATTGAACCACTCCGAGTGACTACTGGATTTCAGTTGTCCTACAGAACTGCGAAGTGATCCGCACTGCATAGGAAATGAATATGCATGGGTAGGAATGGACAAGCAAAAACATTTTTTCAAGTGGTTTATGGTTTTTCCATCCAGCTTTGCACATGAACAAAAGCTTCCTGGAGAGTCAGTGTTGGACTGTCAGTTGAGGAAACTGAGGAAGCATGTCCGTGTGTGTGCTGATTTTCAAAACAGCCATCCTTGTTTTGGGTGTTGTTTCCCAGGTGAAACAAGAGACATGTTCCCTTCCCTCCTGCACAGAGCTCTGAGTGATTGATGTAGTATGCCCAGGAAGAAAAGAAATGCTTGTCCAAAAATAATTTCCCATATCTTTGAGAGGAACAAGCTGTACTGTTTTTTCTTTTGATTTTTAGCATTGAAAGCTCTGCTTTTCCTCTTTAATAGATGACTGCGTTTGATGAAGGTTTTTTTGAACCTCCTAAATGGTCAGGTGTTGCAGATCTATAGGCAGCTGTTGTTTGTTTAGTAAATGATGCCCCTGTTATTGTAGTAAAAGGCCTCAGTGGGCTGTAAGTACACTCTGTTCCCTTGCATGATACCATTGTCCAAATGTACATTTCAGACCTTTGGTTGTTTGCTCTCCAATTTCTTTCTTTTTCATTACGTTTCCCCCTCCCTCTCTCCCACCAGGTTATTACACTGAAATAAGACCAAACCAAGTAATTGATGTAATAACCCTTTCAGAAGGAAGGAGAGCTTTCTTTATACAACAGTTGTCATTGCAATCTTATTCATTGTTGTTTGCAAACAATTGATGTTCCTTTGTTACTTGAATAATGTGACAAAGACGACAATGAACATGTATGTAGTGGATACCACTACTGCAAAATGCACCTACCTGCCTCCATGAGAAATTGGTAATTGGAAATGGCACACTGTAATCTATTTTCCAAAGTTGATTGTATGTCTGCACTGTGGAAGCTTAGAAAGGGAACCCTGTTGGTTAGAGAGTGAATGGGATTTTGTGATCAGATGAGAACTTAAATGGCTGACTGTTTCCTGTCTCTCCTCGTTTTCCTCCTATGATGTTGTTCTTGTAGAAGTAGAGGAATTTTAGGTAATTTACAGGATCAGTAGAGTGCCACCAAGATCCCAAAGGTCACCAGACATTCATTTGAAAATCTAAAACTGTAGGGTCAAAGGAAAAAGGCTTTGGGGAAGCCTTTTTATCAAATTATATTTCCTATATAAAAGTTCACCTTGTTTCGTGTTTCACATACACAGATATAATTATAAAAATAGCTTGTCTTGACTCTTTTGTTTCTGGTTCTGTTTGGGACTCTAGTTTGTAGAAGTTGGTGTTAGGTGCAAGGCCTGGAAAATACACCAATGGGACTTTTACAGGAGTTAAACTTTCCTTGTCTTGGACACTGTGTGGTCATTATTAGCTTATGTCAACGGGGTTGTTTCCTCTGTTTTACCTCAAAGCTACCAATCTGCCCATCTAGAAGTGCTAGCGCAGTGTAATTGAGAATAGAGAGTGCTCTGAACGTGCCTGACATACAGGTAACACTGGGTTGTACCTTGGAGTCAAATCCATCCTGAATCTGCTAAATCTGAATCCAGGAGGAGAATGTAATTGAGAGAGGAAAGGAAAATGTGAATTCTTTGAACCTTGGAGAGATTATTCAGTTCATCAAACTCTGAGTCCAGGCTTTCCAAATAAGATCACTCTGCCCTTAACTCTTTATGCAGTAAAACCGAACATCTGATATTTTACTTCTGATGAACTACTGGCAGAAAGCCCAGGAACACAGAGCCTTGAACTGTCCTACAATAAACATTTCAAAGTCTTCAGATCTGTGAGTGGGAACTAAGTTGTCCCATAGTATCTGGGCACACCCTGTGGCCAGGATTGCATCTTACCATGGTTTAACAAATGCACTTAAGATGTAAAAATTGCCTTCAGATTCAGAGTTGGATTGAATCGCTGGAGGAAGTCCTCCCCTCATAGACAGAGAGTTAAATTTACATTCCTCACCTAAAGATCACAAGGACAAGAAAGGGTGACGTAGGTTGTTTGATACTCTTCTGAAAGAACACAGTTATTTGTTCAATATGGAGGAGAAGCACAACCTTCTTTCAATGTTATTTTTTCTCTTCAAGCATATCTGGCAGAATTAGAACTGCAATAAATCTGTCCTGATAATGATGCAAATGTGTGAAATTTCAGATCTCCTTCCACGACCTTTTGCTCTTAGTTTGTTTCTTTTCGGCTGTCAAGCTGCTGATTTCAAGCCTTCCTTCCCCTGAAATAAAACTTTATTGGGGGAAAAAAAAAAGATACTTTCTCATTTTTTCCTGGCTTAACTTTCCATTCTCCTCATTGATACTCCAAAGGCAAATCTCTGAGGGAGCCGAATAATTGGAATCTTCAGGGTACGAATTGTTCATTTTCCACTAAATATGAAACCCATCATGTTGAACTGTGAATACAGCAGGATGCACTTAGCAGGTGCATGAAAATGAAAATAAAAGGACACTGATTGAAAGGAGAGGGAAGGAAAAATCATGAAAGTGACATTTCCTCAACTCATCCAAAATATACAAAACTATTTTAACTGCTTTCATAACAGATACCATGCAAAGAGACCCAATTAATTTTATCTTCATGCTGCTATACAATCTGTATAATTCTTTTGGTCACCAAAATGTCTGAGGTACATTATATTATTCATACAGACTTTACCCCTTGGTAAAAGAAATCACATTTAATCTCATTTTCTCTTCATCTATGGATTGATCTGCCTGTGAACAGTTCCAAATCTTAGCAGGGAAAAAAGTGTAAGTAATAACAACCTGATAAATTCTGGAAGAAACCTTAAAGAGAAAGCATATTCGCATCAGACAGATATCTGTATCTAAACAGAGGAGCACATACTGCGTGAACGTAATACGTGATTGTGTTTAAAGGTATAATGTGTTCTAACTTGGTATATTGAGGTGATGAAGTGCAAGAGATCACAGTTTCCTTACAGTTCTCATGAGGGAAATGGAGGGAACACTAACAATATCAAATGAAACTTTAATTCCTTGCGTAGTTACAGGGAACCAAACCCATTTCTGTGATTCCTTGAACCAGATTTGCTTTTGGTTTCTGCTTCTGGAAACCAGCAACAGTTTGTGAATCAGCAAAAAAGGGGATTTTTCCAAAACCCTCAAAGGAAAGTGCTGGTTCAGTTGAGCAGTCGCAGGGAAGTGAAAGGAATTTTCTGAAACTTCAGTGCGGGAATGCAGGATGGGAAGGTCAAGTTGCCCTCTGGTTTTAGGAATAGGTACCTTGTTTCCTTTGCAGAACTGGAGCCAGGTAAGTCCTAGCATTTTCGTCATAGTTTTCACTTCAGCCTGTAGTAAACGTTACAGGCTTCTCAGTATGCCTGAGCTGAATGTTTAGATCTACAAGGATACTGGAGAAGGAAAATGATACAATCAACCGGTATTTGCTTATGGCAACAGAGTATAATTGGTTAGCAAGTGGGTACTCTGAGGTTCGTTCTCCAGAAACCATGAAGAGGGAGGATGAAACCATGAAGAAAGTAGATTGATTTTTGTATTTAAATGTGAAACTATTTCATTTTCTGGTTTCATTGTCAGCTCAGAAGCCAGTCCCGTTTGAAGAACAGTTTTCTCTGGTTTATAAGGCTTTCAGAAAGCTTTGGTGCAGTTTTTGGTGATCTTGGGCCAAATTCAGCTCTATACAGTGGTCTGGGTAAATCTGGATTAGTGTATAATTTCATGCATATAGCATAGAGAAATCAACAAATTGCATATGGTTCTTTTTCTGCCTATGGGCTAATACTGCTAAATTTTCAGGGAACTCCAAATGCTGGATTTGGTATGTGGGCCTAAGTTATATTTTTAATCCCGAAACATCCCAGCATTTGATGCTTTGTGTTTATTTTGTCTCATCTAAATATAAATCACAAGTGTAAAACTTGTTTATCTCCTCAAAGTGAAAGCATGAAAATTAGTCTTGTGATAAAAATTGAGTTTGCTAAATCTAGAGACTAAGCTGAGATCAGCTCACCTTTGAGAGAAAGTCCATAGTGTACCTATGGCCATTTGACATTCAGTAAGTGGGAGGACCAACTGCATTTGAACATGGAAAAAGTAAATTGTCATAGAAGAGAGGAAAGCAGCACAGCTTTCACTAACAACAGATTTCAATGGCTCCTTTATACTCCCATGAGAACTGACAGGGAATTGAGACCTGATCTGGAACACCACTTATTCTCCAGTTTGCTGCCCACGTAGCCCCACCTCTCCCTGCTCCTTTCTTCCAGGAGATCACAGAAGTACAGGCAAGTCTGCCTCAAGGGCTTGTTTTTGCAGTTTGCAACATCATCTCCCATCTGGCCTGATAACCACACAGTAAGTGTGTATTTGTTACAACATGGCTGGGAAGCCTCTTAGAATATAGGACAGAGAGCCTGGCCTGTACTACAGGTGTTTTTTTTTCATTTAACAAATACTCATTTATCAAGCCGCTGAGGGGAGAGAAACCTAGGTATTCCTGCCTGTGTGCCTGCTAGGATTTAAAAAACATCTTTAGAGGTATAAACAGACTTGAAGCCCCATAGGATTTGAAGACAGCCATAAAGCATATGCAAGCTTTTAGAAAGATAAGTTGTTAGCTCCATCCTTATTGTGTTTTTACTGATTCTATAAAACATCTTAAAGCAGGGATTTAAAAATGCTTCCTGTATTCCTCCTCATGCACTCATCTTTGCATGGTTTGCACATTTCAGGAGGCTTATTTTGGAATACTGGATTTGAAAAGTGCTTCTCCTTTTCATTATTTTAAGTCATTTTCTTGGCAGTGATTGTACTTAACATTAATGCCTGAACTAATAGGCAGAGTGAATATCATTGACCCTTATTCTCTTCTCTTTATCAGTCCAAGGGTGAATGTCAAGTTAATATAGTTATGTTGGTCTGAAGTTGGCATCAGAGGCTTACGCCTTTTAAAAATGATCCTTTGTGTGTTTCTTTTAATACAGATAGTGTTTTTAGGCTTTTGCCTACAATACACATGCACACAACTACTTGAAGAATCGTACCTACTTTTTTTATCCTCTAGTGACTTTATTTATGAAATAACTATAAAAGAAAAACTAGGTTGGCTCCTCTTTGAGGCTATGACTTTGATCATAGCATATTGCATTGTACCTTACTTTACTTAAGGGGTTCTAACGAGAACAAAAGTCAGGAAAATTTAGAACAGCAGGGAGGGCCTTTCCATTCAGAGGCAGATTATCTTTAATCCTCTTCCCTTCCTTATGCCTGATGTGATCTGCACATACAGGCATCCATGTGTACACAACTACTTGTACAGTTTAAGTTTCTCTTGCCCTCCCTCAGAGCCAGAAGCATAAATCTTGTTTCTCTAATAAAGGCATTTAAAGCACAAAGCTATGAAAATATTCTCTCTGTTTCTGTGTGGGGTATGTCACTGGCAGTAGGAATCATTTATCTTCCCTGTCACTTAGTTTCCTTGCTGAAGTCTCTAGGGGCAGCAACATTTGGTTTTCTTGAAATTTTCAATAAAGGACAGGCAAATAATGTCTTTCTCTGGCTTTCCCCAGCTTAGTTCTACCGAGAGTGTCTTGCAGGGACAATTACCCTGTGCCATTGCTGGAGTTTTGGTGATCATTGTTATTGCAGCATTTGTCCCTTTCCTGACAAATCACATTATTCCTGTGGCTGCAGACCATTAGTGGGCCCAGGGGAGGCAGGAGAGAATTGTGGCTGGCAGCTCTCCCCTGGGCAGAGACAGCCCAAGAGGGGGCAAGCAGAAGGAGGTCAAAAAAAGAGCCCATTTGGGTACTCTCCTGTACCTCTGAGCTGCCAGCTATGTCATGCTTAGTGTACTTGATAACCACTTCCCTGCCTGGGGCTGGCTTCTGTCTTAGCTTGGCAGTGCTTCACCCACTGCCCTCCCTACACTTTCTCCCTTTAGGAAGGGGGCCTTTTCCATGGGTTTCTGACTTTGCCAAAGCATTTGGCAATACACAGTCACTTAAACATCAGCAGTGCCTGGAAATCATGCCATTTTGCTAAAATACCCTTTTTTTCTTTGACTTTTGTGTGTATTTTTTTTAGCTTGCTACTTGCTGTAGTTTCAGGCTTTGGCTTCCCTGGCAACACAGCCAGTAAGGATAGCAGATGTCACGATCTAGCTGAAGTTTTGAGGTCTGTGCAGTTAAAAGTGGCCAGAGCTTTTCAGCCTCATGTCAGGCACTGCACAGGCAGCTGTTGGGCACTGTCAGTGTGGAACATCACTGAGGCTGAGAGAGCAAATATATCTATGATGTTTGTTGCTCATTATATTAAAATGGCTCTATGCTAGGTGGCAGTTCTCTCTTTGTGACATTAACATTAGTGAGACAGGAAGGTCTTAAGACATCAATAACTAAAGCCTTATCTTGACTTGAAATTCTTCCCCTGTTCAGTTCCTGATCCCAAACATTCAGCTGCAAAATCCCCAAAGAGGGCAGTTTGTAATTCTTACCTAGATTTTATGTAACCAGCTGTTTTTTCTGCATCCCAAGGGTGATGTGGGTCTCCAGGTGTCTTACTTAAGCCTTATTAACTCATGTGTTTCTTTTCTAATGTGGATGTTCCCCATTACCTTTTGCCATATAAAGAGAAGTGAAGATGCATTATATATTTCCTACTATATAGATTTTTCTGTTAATCTAATACCCTGCTTTGGAGAGACAGAAGGGGATGGTGGTGCTTTGAAACATAAACACAAAAGAGTCTCTGGTCTTCTCTCAGATTGCTTTACAAACACCAAAGAAAGCTGGTATTTTATCACTTGTAAAGTCCTTCCTGCTTGCTTTCGTTCCCCAGAAACAGCATGTACATGGTACTCCTTTCATGTGTGCCACTTTCATATGGCACTGCACCTTGGTGAAAAGGCGCTTTTGATGTGTTAGGCTCATTTAACTTACCACTTCAGTTTAGCATCTAGACTTCCAAGCACAGCTGCATTGGCAATTGTTACCATTGGAAAACAGATGCTTTGCTCTCTCAGTGAGGCAGGAAATTTCCTTGAGGTTCTTGCTCTCTAGGAATTCTTAGGTTTTGTTGATATTTGTTTGTAGTATTTCCATTTGCTGTGGACAAAATGAATATGCTACCACACCAACCTTTTGCAAGTTTCCATTGTTAGAATTTATGTAGAGTATAGGTGGAAGCACATGAATCAAAGCGGTTAAAGAGTTTACCCATAGCAAGATTAGTTCCTTCGGCTCTCTTTCTGCCTTTGCCACAGACAATGTGTTATTTAATACAGGTGCTTCACTGGGAATCTCAGTACCTTGCAGTAATGATCACTGCAGATAATCAGCCTCTGTCTACAACAAAAATTACTGCATATTGGATAACATAGTTTAGCTCCACTGGGACCCCAGATGAGGTGCGTTAGCTTAACTGCAGAGCCAGCTGACACAGCGTGCTAAGCACCATCTTGGACTGTGAGATCAGAGATGCTATGGTGCTTGGTAGGACAGTGGTTGTCAGCCGTCTGCCAAGGCTGCAGTCCCTACTGCTGTTAACAGTGCGGGCACTGAATTCCTAAAATACTCCTTTCAGGGCCCATAGCCATGGCTGACACTGCTGCATTATGGTCGGGTTTAGCTGTGAAGCTCTCCTGCACTGTTTTACTGAACATAGCAGGGTGCTTTGTTTTAGCATTCTTAAAAATAGATGTCATGTTATTAACACTGGGGTTTAAAGTAATTTGTTGAGGAAGTGCACCATTTAGAGTTACTGCTCTTATAAAGAAGCAGTTACACTCTAAAGACTATGTGAGCTTTTAGTTTCTTTTGCTGGTTTGTGGGTAGGTTTAATTGGATGCAGCTAAGCTTTAGAAGTACTGATCAGGTATGAGATTTGGGAGGGCACCTTGATGGCATCCCAGATCTTCCTTAGAGTACAACCTGAGTGCGTGGGAGCACAGCAGAGCCATAAGCCAGCAGCAAATACCAGGTCCTCGTGGAAGCTCCTGTACAGGCAGATATAAAGCAATCCTGAGCTGCCAGTGCAAAGGAGCCCTGTGACAGAAGAGGATAAAAGGAGCTTTTTGAGCAAACATGAAGACTTACACTTCTGAGAGTTGGTTTAGCAGTGCTTTAGACTTACAAAGATGTTCGTAAAGCACCTATGAGTTAAGATCTTGATCCTAATAGAGACTGTAAGTAGTATGTAATGTTTCTTACTGGTTCAGCTGAATAAAAAAAATAAAATAATAGAAACAGCAGCTATGATGAAGAATGAGCTTTAGAAATTTTTTTTTCCTCATATAGTGTTGGTTAATTTGTGCATCCAGTTGTTCTCATGAACCTCAACGGGACTGTTTGTGGGAATAAATAGGCTAGTTTTTAATCCCTCAGGTTTTCCTAATAGCATCATTATGTCATTTAAAGCATGAGCAGCATTTATCTTGATGACCTCTTGTTATTTGAGATCAAAGTCAGATAATAGTTGAAAATTAATTCAACTTAGCGATCTCATTAAAAACTGTCTACAGTATGACTTTCACAGCAGAGTTATTTTGAAGGTTTCATTTTAGTCCTTCACTGCAGCTTTTCCTTCCAGAAATCTGCTTCTTGGCTTGGGGCACTAATTATGACTTATATCAAGAATCTTGTGCTCATTCCTGTGTCTCCCGGCATCACCAGATTCACCAAATGGGAAATGAATCAAATTACGAAGACCTAAAAATCTGGCAAATTCTAGCCTTGAGTAAGATAAAATACCTATCTACATCAAGGTGAGTTGTGAGGGTTTGATTGACACATGAAAATTCCCTGTAAGTGCTAACATATTACTGGAATTCGGTCATGTTCCATTGTTATTTTTCTAAGGATAGGGGTATGATGTTTATATCAGAGAGACATGTGTGAACCTGTGTGAATGAAGGTGTAATAATTTCAGAGTTGCTTTCTAAAATATTTTTCTTACCTCCTGTCTTTTTGAAGGGTCTCATGAAGGGTCATAGAATCATAGAATCATAGAATCATAGAATAGGTAGGGTTGGAAGAGACCTCCAAGATCATCAAGTCCAACCCCTGATCCAACTCCAATTACTATATCATGGCACTAAGGGCCACGTCCAATCTCTTTTTAAAAACCTCCAGGGATGGTGAATCCACCACCTCTCTGGGTAGGCCGTTCCAATGTCTGATAACCCTCTCTGTAAAGAATTTTTTCCTAACATCTAACCTAAACCTCCCCTGGCAGAGCTTGAGCCCATGTCCCCTTGTCCTATTGTTGGTTGCCCGGGAGAAGAGACCAACCCCCGCCTGGCTATAACCTCCCTTCAGGTAGTTGAAGAGAGTGATGAGGTCGCCTCTAAGCCTTCTCTTCTCCAGACTAAACAACCCCAGCTCCCTCAGCCTCTCCTCATAGGACTTGTGCTCAAGTCCCTTCACCAGCCTCGTTGCTCTTTTCTGGACCCGCTCCAGCACCTCAATGTCCTTCCTGAACTGAGGGGCCCACAGCTGAACACAATACTCAAGGTGTGGCCTCACCAATGCAGAGTACAGGGGAAGGATCACTTCCCTGCTCCTGCTGGCCACACTGTTCCTGATGCAGGCCAGGATGCCATTGGCCTTCTTGGCTACCTGAGCACACTGCTGGCTCATGTTCAGCCTCCTGTCGATCAGCACCCCCAAGTCCCTTTCTGCCTGGCTGCTCTCCAGCCACTCTGTCCCCAGCCTGTAGCGCTGCAGGGGGTTGTTGTGGCCAAAGTGCAGGACCCGGCACTTGGCCTTGTTGAACTTCATTTCATTGGAGTTTGCCCATCTCTCCAGTCTATCCAGATCCCTCTGCAGAGCCCTCCTGCCTTCCAGCAGGTCGACACTCCCTCCCAACTTGGTGTCATCTGCAAATTTGCTGGGTCTGGAGCTAGTACCTCAGTGAAGACCATTTTCATTGTCTAGTTCAGATTTACTATAACATATGTCAGTGGTGGTGGTGAGCATCCCATTTTGTGAATTAAATTGCAGAGACAGAAACAGTTCAGCTTTTGTTTAGCTTAAAGACTTCTTCCAATAAGGCCCATTTATTGTATGCACTGGTAACAGAGGAAATAAAACCAACAAAAAAACAAGATTCTGCTTTGCTCTGTTGAATACATCCAGAAAGTTTCCTTTCTAATCATCTCCCTTTTAATGGGTAAATTTTGCTGCTTGAAAAAAGGTATTCAAAATATGATGTAGAACAAACTCGTAGTATTTTCCCCCTAAGTTATTAACTCTTGACAACCCAGTGGAGGCATGGATTATAAGAGAGAACACCTCCAATTATGACAGATATCTACATTTAGGCAACTGATTTAAGCCCTTTGTATGGTGATGGCAGTATAATTAATTCATACTATGTAATAAAATATGCATAAGTAATTAATACTGTAATGAAAGTGACTTTCATGTTGTCTAGCATTAGTAGGAAGACATGGTACTGAAAAAGGCTGTAGGATTTTCTTTCTATGTGTTCCCACATATGCAGAATATATAAAAATATTTTTGACTTCTTATTGCATTGGGCCTATCATCTAAAGCAAAAGAACAAAAGTTGTATTACAAGATATATAATTGACCTCAGCCTGAAAATCTGTGTTAAAGATGGAAATTGATCTTAAGATCTATTTGTAAGCTTATGGTACACTCATCAGCACCCATTTAATGGGAATTGGGAAGATCTGTGTAGCTTTTCAATATTTTTTTCCTTGGTCTTTGCTACTGAGAATGATGAATAAATTTGGAGTAGGGGAATTCCAGAGAGTAAAGATGCACTGCTCCCTTTGACAGATATTTCCCAAAAAGTTGTCTCTTTCTATATATATGTCCATATATATGTATTCATGTGTGTGAAATGGAAAAACTCAGGAAATTAAATGTCAATAAATCACTGGGACCAGATGGCATTCATATGAGATTTCAAAAAAAGAGAATTACTATAAAAATATGTCTAGATTGTCACTGAAAACAACCTCATCTATTAAACGAGAATAGTTGCCAATTGAAAAGACTTTTTAATAGACAAGAATAGCAGCAAGAATTATATTGTAGCCACTGAATTTAATCTTCATTGTAGGAAAATAGATGTATTTGGTTTTAATAAATTAACATACTATTACTTTTGATGTTCTACAGTCTTTGACTGGCTTAACAAAAATATGTAAAACAATGCAGAAAAAAACCCCTATGTCATTAGAACATAGATATAACTATTTTTTTTTGTCAAATACTTGTTATAGAGTTCTTTTTACAAAGTCTGTTAATGAAATTTGTTAACAAGAGGATAAGAGTAAAGTTAGATCTACTCAGAGATTAGGAGAAGGAATTAGATTACCTCGATTATAGATAGGAAAAAAGAATACAAGGACTGATATCTGTGCCTCAGCACAAAAGGAGGTTATTAATATGTAGCCATGGGGTTCAAACCTAGAGTGAGTGTCATTAAACACATTTAGGGTAAGAGCTGGAGGAAGGAGGTGACTGCTGGCACAAATTGTTTATGCAGCTACACAATGCATTAAAAATTCCTAAGAAAGCTAGAAACTTGGGCAATGTACTTCAGTATAGCCAGGTGCAATGGAATGCATGCAAAGATCAACTTGGTAGGCACTCATTTTGGATTAAATTCAGCCACCCCTAGAGGAGATAAAGGGATGGAAGGTAACCTGTCCCTCTTAAATTAGAACACAGCAAAGGTCTTCTAGAATAAATTCAGCCCTGTGGCTGGAAGGAATGAAGATGAGCATCGCGTTTTGTCTGGGTGTCTGAGGTGGGTAAAAGCACTGCCTGACTTTTCTTTGCTTGAATAGTAATGATAGCTGTGACTGTGTCTCCTGGAGTGGTTATGCAGCATGTCACTTGGTTCAGGCATCTGGGCAGCTTCCCTTTCCCATCCCAGCACAAATGTGTAATGAGCATAATTAACCTTACAGAGCCAAGCAGCACTGAAGAGAGAGCCAGCTAAAGATATCCATGTGGCAGAGAAAGATGATGAGTAGATTACTGAAATGTTGCTCTTTGTTAGGGAGGAGATAATGTTGCCTTTTCACCTTCATTAAGGGATTCACTTTTGCTCATTTTATTCTGACAAAGAAAAAGATAGCAAAGAAAAGAGTGAGGGAAGAAAACTCACCAAAGATGAGACAAATGGTAGGTACAAGTGTGAAAAGAGCTTCAGCAATGGAGACTCGAAGCAATGCTATGAAATCGATTTGTCTCCCTTCCTATGCACAGGCTGTAACTAATGATTTGGAGAACGTTTCTGCAGGAGGCACTTGCTATAAACCCCAAACTAATTGATCCATTTCACTTCTAAGTATGTCATAGGGGAAAAGTCTGCTTTATCTTCTCTACTCAGGGTAGCAATAAAGTCCTACTTGTCCTCCTTTCACTTCCAGCAAGAAGTCTGCATCACTGACGTTCTCAAGCCCAGCTTTGCAAAGAAAACATCTAGAGACTAAGTTTTAAAAGCAGGCTGAGATCTGGTTTCCTCCACGGGATCAAAAAGCTGGACTTTTCACAAAAGATTTATGGGCATCTCTTCCAAATTCTCAGCATCCAGCTGAATAGGAAGTCTGCTTGTTTTAAGAGTTGGATTGATAATTCAGTGCAGTGGGGATAAAGTATTAGCTTCTGATGTTTGCCAGGAATTTTGTATCGAGGCATCCTAAAGGAGCAAGAAGGAAGGCTTCATGCCTGACATTACAGAGCTCATCTCTAAATCCAAATATTTCACAGTCTGGAATTTCAAAAGAGGATGTGTTTTATTCCACAGTGTTTGGAGAGTTTGAGAGGTCAGCAGAATGGGACTTTCTTCTGGTGTGATTTTTCTTCTAATTAGACAAAAGCCAACTTTTTCTCAGAAGAAAAGTCTACTTCCCCAGCTCCATCATTTCCTCATGGAGTGTGCTGTTGGCAGAGAAAGGACTTAGTTCTGAAATCATTGCTACCAATTATACAGATAATTCCACTGAAAAAGTGTAGACCAAACTTTATCTCATTAAGACAAAGTCCAGATGCTCCATTTATGTGTGTTTTAAAACCAGTGCAGTAAAGTCTTTGAGATACATGTAACTGGCAAGAGAAAGCAGAGTACAAAAGGGTAATAGTTCCACTCTTCTGTTTTAAATTAAGAACTGTGATGTGTTGTCTTGTCTCCAAATAGAGATCTCAACAAGGACACGGATTATACAGCAAGCCAAAATGACTTTGTGGGTTTAAATTGCAGGAACAAAAGGAAAGAACTCTCTGATAGACATGAGATGCTATGAAGACTTTTTAAGAGAGAGTAATGTAGGAAAGAAATCAGGATGCCAGAAATGAAAGAAATAATGTCAAATTGTCGTCTTCATTATTTTCAGGGTTGGAGAGGTGATAAATGTTCTTTTGGGTCTTTGGCAGGGGAGCATGGGAACGGGTGGGAAAGACCCTCTCCCAATTAGCCAGAATGTCTGAAAGCCTGTGGGGGGAGAGGTTGATGACAGACCCGGACGCCTTTGTCTCATTTCACAGATACTCTCTAGTACAAATTCCTCTCCTGCCTCCTGGGAGTTCACTTGCAGGTAATAGAGAGTAGCATTTTACACAGGAAGAGGAAAAAACCCCTACATTTAGACAATTCTTGTTGGAAAATTGTAGCCCAAGGCTGTAATAAAGATGCCAGTTTCATGAAACTGAAACAGGCTTGGACATGCTGAATTATGGAGTAAGGGGAGCCCAGACAATTAATAGTAAAATTGCTCTTAAATATAAATGAGAGTTTAGAATAATGTTTTTGATAATAATCTTTTTGTAATAGCACAATAAAGTGATCTGCACTCCTTGCCTTGCACAGATGATCTCATTTAAATATGTCCTCTATTTCCTCAAGATCAGGCTTGGATAGTCGAAGTGTACCATAATGCCAGTCATTATTTCCTGAGCACATTGACAAAGTTTGACTCCATTTATCCTAAGTGCTGAATTTAGCTGGGGGCTCTGCAGGCTCTGTATTGCACTGGCATGACTGCAGCTGTAATGCACAACGATGTGTGAGATGGGAGTGGTGTGGCCACTGAAGTTTCTGCCTCCCCTGACAGGACAGGGCAGAGGAGTGCAGTGCTGTGCCCTGGTGGGACACATGCTCTGGCTTGGCTTGCCTACTGCAGGGCAGGCAACGCTCTTGGCAGGAACAGGAGGAAAAAGTTGGTTATGAGGGGTCTGTTTATAAGGCGAACACTGGCAGACTTTTTTCAGTCTTGTGTTTTGAGTAATCCAGTAAGGTTTTTAAATGTGTCCCTTGGAAATTATACACTGGAAGATTGCACATAGCCACAGCACAGGAGACGGTGTGGAATTGCTCCCTTATCTGTTGATGTTGGCTTCACAAAAGAGTGCAGCAGAAACTACGGCCCCAAACTGTCTCCCGGCGGAGGGCCACTAGCAACCCAATCTCATGTCTGCGCTGCTTTATAGGGCATTGATTTTCTCTTAGGAGCGGATAAAGCTCTCACTAAAATCAAGGACAAAATCCCTATTGATACCAGTGGAAGTAGAATCCAGCTTTTGTGATTTAAGTGGTGTGTATAAGGAGGGATCTCTGTCCCAAAGAAGAAAGCCTCTTACTCTTTTAAGCTTGGTTACATTCATCTTACAGGCGATCTGAAACAGGTATTATAAGCATCCCAGTTCCCTTAAGTGCTTTCTGGGGGAAGCGCCAAGTACAGCAAAGCTTCATGTTATTTCTCTTGCCTCTTGACTAAAATGGCTGACTGATATTTGCAGAGATAGCAAAGCAGCAGCTTTCATGTTTGGGGGGAGCCTGGTTGTTGCCCAAGATGCTGTGATTCCTTTCCACCTGGGCCGGTGCCCTCCACCGACTGGAAATCCAGGCACAGCATAATGCCCTTACCTCTGATCTGCCTGTGTCATCACTGGCAGTGAAAGAAAAGTGACACATCTTCGTCATATCATCAGGATGAATGATTTTATCCCTAGAATCCTTCTAGGGATAGGGTTAATTGGCTTTTTAGGGCGGTGAGAGGGAAAAGAGGGAAAGTGTGACAGCTGTTTCATTAGATGGGATGCTGAATAAAACAGTTAAGAGACTGCACCCCCCAGAGTTAACCTTTCCCGCCTGCATTTCAAAGCTCAATCATGAGGTTAGGTTTGAAAAGGCTGATGGGGTGGAGAAGGGGAGGTTAATGTATTTTATTAGTGTCTGCTAAGGGTGGGGGGAAAAAGCTTTTCTTTCATGATGACCTGAATTATTCTCTCCTACTGTAAATGAAATGACAGCTCACCTGGGAGAAGGGAGAGGGGATTTAAAGCCAAATAACGATTCATAAAATCCATTGCTGCAAGATAAATACGTTTTGAACATCTAGTGCTAGACCAGCTTTTCTGCATGCAAAAACCCTTATAGCTGAAAGCCATTAAGTCAATTAATACCATACAATACATTAGAGCTAGTTCATACCAACAGTAGGTGAGCTCAAGAGAATGATGCCCTGGTCCAGCTGATGTGCTCAGCTAGGACATCACGTCCCAGGGCACTGTCCTGGCAGAAGAATGTGCATCCTGGCTGGGCAGCCCAGGTTTTTTTGATTTGCCAATGGCTACTGCATAGACTTCTTCATCTGACTCCTATCTGCTGGTTTTTACTTTCTGTAGGTTTTTCTGGCTTCTAGGCCAGCATGAATGTCTCTTTGGCAGAAATTTGCACAAGGAAGGTGCCCTTAGGACTGGTCTTCTGAGCTGGGGAGGCACACTGCTCAGTGTTTTGTGTTCCCAGATAACACCAGGCTCTGCTATGTTCTGTTTCACACTGCTGTAAATCCAGAGGAAATCTGTGTCCTATCAGTTTACACTGAGGAGAGAAAGAGACCCACTGCGGCGAGTGCATTGTACAAAATGAAGTAATAAGTCAGTCTGGGTCTCCACCTGGCCTTGTCAAAGGGCAGGCAGAAAGACATGCTGTGGGGAGGTGGGGTGAGATGGGGGGGTGGCAGGCTCAGTTTGAATGTTTGCCCTTTGAATTAATTCTGGTTGACCTACTTCAGCAATGATTGAAGAATTTTTTATTCGGTTTGCCCTGATCTATCCCCTGGTGAGCATGTGCTTGTTATTTTTTAATGAAACCATTTTCACAGACTGTTGTTTTAGGTGTTGCGAATGGAGGAGAGTGAGGTTATTTTTTGGTTCGTATTCTATTTTTTGTTTCTTCAGGGTTCCCAGCACCATGCAGTTGCTTTTAACTGCATGCACACAGTGCACTCCCAGTTCCTCGCTCTCAGCTCAGCAGGTTTATTTTTTCACAGCAGATAAAAATAGTGTAAAGATATAATCATTGATTAAAAAAAGATCTCTCTTGCAGGAGTCATAACTGAATATTTTTGTCTTTCCTTGCAAGTCATGTGCAAGTAGACTTGAGGAGCATCTTGCTCTGGCTTTAAACTTCTCTGGAGCAGTGGCATTTGAGCCTTTAGAGATAGAAAGTATGTAGGATGGGATGCACTGAAGCAACTGTGAAAAATAGCTATTAATTTACACTGTGTGCTTATGTCAGACACAAAGAGCTTGCCATCCTAGATGAGATCACTGTTCCATCTTGTTCTCTGTCTGAGGAAAGTTCAGCATCTCTCCCATCTCAACACATACATGCACAGTCTTCCACCAAGGCTGTTTTACTGCAGATGTGCAGTAAAAGTATCAAAGGGCAGATCCTGAGGTCTCTGCATATTTGGAAGCTTAACTTCCCAATAATTGCAGTAATTCTCCACCACTCTGGAGCTTTTGTTGTACCAATAAAGAGGCTCCAGGGATAACTAATGACTTAGTGACTGCAGATGCAGGGCTGATTGCCTTTTGAAGGTATTGCTTTGGCTCTGAAGTGGCAGGTATGGTAAAAAGCAACTTTGGGGTTTTGTTAGCAATCAAAAGCCACCAAATTTTTATCAAATGAAAAGTTATCAGGTTTGGTTTTGTTAAGTGATACAAAGGAGGTTTCCTTTTGGCAGTCTGAGAGACACTGTCATGATGCACCATTCCCTATCAGCTCTTTGCTGACAGTATCAGCTTTCCTTTTGTGGGGCAGGAGTCAGGGCAGAAAGCATGGAGGTTAAAAGAATATCTTGGTTCTTTTTGTGATTTAGACTTTTTTTCTGTCTTTAAGAAAGTAATTTCCAGTTTTCTGGCTATGAAAGAAGCATGAAAAATGTTCATTCTAAATATTATTCTGAATATTGAATAAAAAGCCCTTCGGTTTGTTGAGTGAATGCTTCTTAGGCAACTGGCATTGATCATAGTTCCAAGTACCGATTACTGACTTAAAAGAAAAATTGACCAAATGCCAGTAACTATTTCTCAATAGATAAATAAATAAATAAATAATGCTTCTAGAGAGGGATGATATAGTATTTTTATTTGTTGTATCATATCGCTGCCATTAACTATGTGACGTATAAGTTGAAAGCACAAAAACCCCAAAAAGCCTTTATCTTAAGCAAAGACATATAGCTTTAGTCCTTCTTCTCAGTATAACTTGCCAGGAACAGGTTTCATAATGGTACACTATTATCATAACTTTAATCTTATTTAAATTCAGAAGTCTTCCTGCAAGCCTCAAGGCCTAGAGGAAAGACCTTTAGTAAGTTATCTTAAGAAAGCAGATTGCCTGTGAATCACTTCTTATAGTCCATAAAATCCTTTGTAATTTACAGAACAGCTGTCCATAATAAAACATCAGAAAAGCTCTACTTTGAGTTCTGAAACTGGAATAAAAAACTGACATAGAAAAACTGACATAGAAAAATACAATTATGTGGAACACGTTTAGAAAGGTGCATGTGCCAGCTATAAGCTTATGACCTATTTACTGCTAAAAAGTCTAAAGGTAATGGATTAGAAAAGGATGCCAGATGAAATAATTGCCAATAAAAATACATGGAGGAGCATCAAAAAGATCGTCCACTGGAGCATCTAGAAAAAAATGTGACCTCTAATGAATTTGAGAGGGAAAAAATGTTTCTAAATACAGATTTTGTTAAAACATTGACCTTCAGAGTTTTAAGCTATTCTTTTTGCTGTTCTTATAAACCAGTTCTAGGATCTTTTCAAGGTTAAGAGAGGAGTTACTGTAACATTTCAATGTAATAGGTGTTTACTTAGCATATGTTGGCCATGAAGAGGGCAAATGGAACCTTTTCATCTCATGGCTGTTTAGAAAAATAGCATTCATGATACTGATCCCACGTAAATGTCTTCATAACTTACAGATATGCTTTTCTGAAATGAAATTTCCCGTAAAGTCAGGTGCCAGTTAAAGCAATATTGATGTCAGTTTCTCTACTACCTTTGTTCCTTGAAGACCTTAAACTTACTTTGATATCACAGACCCATCCATAATTTACTGACAGAGTCTAGGACATGGGAAATACATAATGGGAAATACAGTGATGGACCTGAAGACAGACTTTTTTTAGAGAAGAGCTCTTACTTCCACTGGGAACAAAGTTGCTCTTGCTGATACTCTTTTTGATTCTCTTTCTGGGGTTCTCAAGAGTGGACTTCTGTTTAGAATAATTTTCCTAGGTCCTCTAAGGAAATCAACTCAAATTTATTGGTGAGATTTAAAAAAAAAAAAAAATTATCGCTGCAACTGGAATAGCAGCTGTGGTAAAAAATCCCTTCTTGAAAAGCAAACTGGCAGATAGCATTCGCTCACAGCAATGTGGGCTCAGCAGAAACCCTGTGTTGTGGTTCTTGGGAAGGAAAAATTAGTGAACTAGATTTTGGTGGCAAAACAGTTCCATTCCTCTTTTCATTTTTATACCATCTGAAGGCTTGTACGTCTTTTCTGACATTAGTGACTGACTGTCTACTAACTTCACAGCAAGTATAGCACAGATTGCAAAAGGTTTGGATGCCTGATGATATGACATACATTAGTTGCAACATGCAATGGCCTTTATATAAAACACAGGGTCAGTTAAACTGTCTTGTCTTGCTTCAGTTTCATCAAATCTAAATGAAAGTGGTTATGACCTTATATAAGGGACAGAGACATAGATTTGTTTCTTCTGCCCAGTGTTAATAAATAGATAAGACAGGACAACATATTGGACTTTATAGTGATCCCTTGGTTTCCTCAGCACTTGTTGGGGATTGTTGCTATGGAAAGGTATAGCTTTCTGCAAGGTAAGAGGTGAGTGTGCTTAACTAATTGAAAAAATGTGCTTAATTATATTACAAACTAGAGCAAGTGCTTCATTTGTAAAGCAACAAGAAGATGATCTATTGAAGAGAGTTTTCAAACCAGTTTTTTACATGTTTTCTATTTAAGACCCAGTAGCACCGTTATCCAAATGGTGGTATTGAGAATGCGGTTGTGTTCTGACCAGTGGAATTATGGTAAGACCAAAGACTGAATTCAGGAATGAACTGTGGAGCAGAAAGCTTTTCATTCAAAGTTAAAAAAAAAAAAGCTCAGCATGTCATTTACACGAGCTTCCTTCAACCACTTCCTTAGTCTGTGGCTCTGGTATATGTCCCATACCAGTGAGTGGAATGGGTGTGAGGAATGTCACAACCCTCAGGAGTTAAGATAAAAAAAAGAGCAGGAATGTGAACAAAAGATAGCCCGTGCAATAAACACCCCACATGTTTATACTTAGGCAACTAAATAACTTCAACAAGTAATTCTTCCAATTGCTTCCCCCTTCTGTTAGTATTTCTCATTATTATTTTCCAGTAGCATCTGATCTTAAGTCTTCACCTTTTTAATAATGTCAAGCTGTTACTTCCCTAAAATAGTAATAAATTATATTGGGGAAGGAAACTAAGGGCAAAAAAGAACAGGTGATGGGGGGAAAAAAAAGAGATTGGGAAGGGTGCATAGGGTCTGTCCAGAGCTACAGACACGTTTTGTGTCCTCATGTGTGAAAGGATATCCCTAAAGATGGTTCTGCCAGGAAATATTAACTCATGCTTGGGAAGAGGGGCTCAACAGTGAGTTTGACTATTGAATAAGTGCAGCAAGTCTCCTTGACTTTCAGAATGTTTTTAGCTATCTGTTCTTGATAAACACAGGGAGAAAGAGAAGGTTGAAAAGGATATAGCTTCCAGTTGTGGAAGGGAATTCAGGACTGTCACTTTGAGGTTTTAACAATTTCATTGCTGTTTTCTAAAAAGCATCATGGTTGTTCAATTTTTTCTCTTCTAAACTGGGCAGATTTTGGTGAATGCTACCCTTGTGCCTGTTCTCCAGCATTATCCTGATAGTGAGCTGATGCCGTGCTCATGGTTACAATTCTTCCTGTGGCATGTTAGGGGTGGTACTAAGTGGTTGCTTTTTCTAGACCAATAATATTTGCAGAAGCTTGTTTTTATTTTGTTGAATTCAAGTGATTAGTATATCCATCTGCCATTTTTCTGTCTTTAAAATTAGATATTTCAGATCTGTACTTCCTTTTTGTCCTCTTAGCAGCTCTAGCAGTTGAGTCTGCCAAAAGATCCACTTATTTAATAACATGGGTGATAAAAGTTAGTGAAAGCTTCGATGCAGAGGTCTTCAGAGCAGAGAAGGGAAAGGGCAATGTTGGTTAAGGCAGGTAATTTCTCTAATCTGCCCAGTTTAAAGTTGACCAGGGCCTGTTAACTTGGTGGTATGCTGGAGTGACACAAGGTGGATAACCTGAGATGACCTCAAAAGGCTGACCATAAACACCCACAAGAGTCTAGAGATGGTCAAAGTGAAGGAGATGAATGATGATCACAATAGTTCTCCCCCACGCCACCCTGGCTGCAGTGTTGTGCAACAAAGGAGATGGTCCAGCGTTCTAGGGTGGGATTTACACTCCCTTGGACCAGCGAGAGCTTGCAATGTCATGGTACCACATATTTTTTGCTCCCATGCACCCTAAAACTCGTCTGTCAGTTTGTCTTTTCTCAAGGGAAAGACAGCAACTTTCCTCCCTTATCAGGCTACACAACATCTGTTTCAGTTTATTAGCTACTTCCCTGCAAAATTGGAAGACTTCAGTCTGCTGAAAATGAAGTTTCTGTTATCAACAGCTGCCAGTGAAATGTGCTTTTGTGGAGCATCCAGTGCCTTTGTACAGGACTTGCTCAGCTTTGTAATTAAACCTTTCTGGTATGGAGAGGGTGCAGGAGATGTGGAACAGGAGCGGAGCTCATGTCAAAGATGTCATTCACAATTACTTCATACCCAAACTCTGATTTTCCCATTATAGGACTGGTGACATTTTAGTTTTCTTCTTTTGTTGACTCCTGCCACCAACTCAACCACATATTGTGGTTTTTTATCTTAAAACCCTGCTTTTCCAATACCACTGCTTAGGAAGGGCAAAGACTTGCTAAAGGGGTTGTTCTAGTAGCTGATCCACCAGCTGTGAGGGAACCACTTTCTGGGGGTGACTTTTAGTGACTCTTGCTGGGATTGGTGATGGATCACTTAAACAAGTAAAGCCACTGTGCTGCCCAGGAAGTGAGCTGGAACTACCAACTCTGTAAAATTCTGCTGTGATAGTGGCATATCTGCTTTGTATTTCTATTTGTATATATTTCAGTGTGATGAAGTGTCCTCCAACTCAGCAGCTTGAGGAGCACAGCATTAATTTCTCTGTTGCTGTTATTTTGAAATTTATCCACTCCTGTGTTGATGCATCCTAAAGTGACAGGTTTAAAATACAGCTTGCTCTTGTGTCCTCCTATCCCAGGTGCAAAATATCTCTCTCTTTTTGAACTCCATTAAGCTCATGGACTGAGTAAAATACTGTGCTCTCCTCACCCTCCCATCTGCAGATTGCTCCCCATATGTTGCATTTTAAGATGTAATTTAATAACTAAAGGGAATTAATACATTAAAAAAATTGGGCATGAATTTTTAGTGCTTGTAGGAGCTGCCAGATGGACAAGCGGAAGAGAGGGAAGATCTTTCTTTGTCACCAGGGGCCCTAGAACAGAGCACCAGCAGCACAAAGCTCCTCACGCTGCCTATTAATATTCTTTATCTTCCTTCTTAACCAATCACTGAGTTTTTTCTTGGAATTTCCTCCAGTCCCAGGCCAGACTGATTTTTTTTGTCTCTTCAGCTGTCTTATCTGTCCAATACCATGCCCCAGTCAAGGGGCTCAGCGTAACACCAGGAGGAGAGGGAAACAATGCATGTGTGCAGGTGAAGTGTGTGCTACTCTTGGGCTGGGAAATGGTTAGTCAACTTGTTGGAAAGGACAAAGGTGGAAACCAGGAATTGCCAAAGCCCAGCTTGGGTGACTGGTGCTTCTAGCAAGGGTACAAAGGCAGCTGCAGATAAACAGAATCAGCAGTTTAAGCACGTCTAGTCTGCACTGCTGTAGTGGTTTGCTGAGATTGCCGGAGTATTATACAGCAGAAGTCTGGTTGAAACCTGGATTTATATAAGTAATCCACTAAAATGCTATAATGAATAGTTCATTGAGCTTTTAATCAAGAAGTGGTTTTTATAGCTACAAAATCATTGCACAATAGTATTATGTAATACAATTGCACATTTAAAAAAAGCCAAACCCAATGGTTCAGCACTGATGGCTTTTGCTATCTTATTATTTTTCTCCTTGTAAATCTGATATTTACCAGGGTGCTTGTTTCTCAGAGCATGCTTTTAGGTAACATCATGGGTAAGGCTTGCCATGTTTATTTAAAAGTAGGTCACCAACAGTATGCCATCTTCCTTAAAAAGTATTTGTGTTTGCTTACTGAATAGTGACTGTTGGCACTGTTTCTGTACCCACAGTAGAGTGAAGCAGGAGTCTAGTGAGTTTTGATCAGCTGTTGAACTACCTTATCATTGGCAGATTTCATATATATTTGATAGATGTCAACCATTGATCTTAGAAACCCTGATGTTTTACAAGAGATGAAGCTAGTCCAACTGTCAAAATAATGAAAACACAAATGAGCAAAATACAGTAGATAAAGTGGTTTGAGGGCATGCTAGAAAAGCCAACCCTCCTTATAATCCTCATGCCACTGCCACTCATTCTGAGTCACAGAGCGCTGCCAGCCAGGGGCTGTGACTGCAAACCCATGGGTTTCATGTACAGGGTAAGGTTTGGAGCTAGCTCAGCTATAGATGAAGCCATTATGTCAGGGTTATTATTTTTAAGTGTTGTTTGATGGAGCTTTTTACACCTGCATGACATGGTGAGAACTTTTGTAGCTGTCTTGCCAAGCTGTGCGAAGGTAGCTGTTGCAAAAGGAGGCAGAACAGTATGCAATTGGAGACTTTTTTCTGTTTTAATTTAATATTTGTTGTGATCAAACGTAATCAAAATTCAAGTTGGTAACAAAGGGGTTATAGTAGTATTTTGTGTAAATACATTAAGCTAATAAATGAACAGAATAGTTAATGGAAGTTAATGGAATAATTTCAAATGGATGTAATAAATCTAACCATATAGATATTAACTCTTCACATTTTTTATTTATAAGAAAATATGTCTTATATCTTATCTGTCAACTGCCTGTTGGCTCTGAAGGTGTTCTACAAGTACCTGAAATGAGGTTGTAGACAGGTGGGGATCAGTCTTTTCTCCCTGGTAACAAACAATAGGACAAGAGGACACAACCACGAGTTACAGGGGAGGTTTAAATTGGATATGAGGAAAAATTTCTTCACTGAAAGGGTTATCAAGAATTGGAACAGACTATCCAGGAAAGTAGTGGAGTCACCATTCCTGGAAGTATTTAAAAGTCGTGTAGATGTGGTACTTGGGGACGTGGTTTAGTGGCAGCCTTGGCAGTGCTGGGCTAGCAGTTGGACTTGATGATCTTAGAGGTCTTGTCCAGCCTAAACCCTTCTGTGATTCTCTGATTCTAAGGCGGTCACTGAATGTTGGCCAAGGCTGTAGTTAGCTGCTGCTATGCTCACGCTCTCTTGTATTGCCCCTAAACATGGGGACTGTGGCCTGGGGTCCTGCATACCAGGGCCAATCTACACCCTGATTTGGTTGTTGCTTGTGATAAGTACATTTAGCAAATGAAAGGTGCTTCTTTTCCAAGTCATGATGTTGTGTCTTCACCCTCTATCTCCAAAGGAAGAACCAGACAAAGTAGTAGGGTTTTTACATTAGGTTTCTTTTTATTGTCTAATTATCAAACTACCTGCAGCCCAGCTTGGATGCTACACTGTGTTTTAGAGAGGCTCTTTCGTGTGCGTTACACTCACTGTTTATATCCAATTATCATGCTCTGCTGACAAGACAGTGAATAGCAATTGTGGAGAATATGTGACAAGCAATTCAAGGAAGCATTTGGATGCCCCTAGTAAGTTAATCAGGTTTGATACCTGCAAACTAACTGTACCGGGGATAGAAGACTGATGACATGACACCACGTTAAATTGTTCCTTCTTTGTGGAAAGTGTCCAGTTGTAGCACAGTTTGGACAAGGGAGCATTTGACAGCTAACCCGTCACGTGCAGCTCACCCTGCAGGAGCTGCTCACCCTCGGTTTTGCAGGCAGCCAAGCGCTGATGAAGCAGAGGCTAAACAGATCATTTTCCAGTCAAACAGCAGCGTGACTATTTATCCCATTGCCAAAAGGATCTCTGTCAAACACTGCTGCCAGGAGGACATTCACTTGGCATGTTTATTCAAGTAAACCTGTGCTTGGCTGGCTTTTCTTTATGCATCAGGTGGTGTAGGGTTTTTCATGGCTGAGGAGATAGGGAAAATGGTAAAATACTTTACTGATCTGTAGTCTCATTGTATCTATTGATGCAGGATGACAGATATCAGGAAAACTCTGCAGGGTCTGTGCAGCCATGCAAAGGGATCATGCCAATATTTAGTAAAAGAAAGAGGGATGAGACAGTGTGGTGTGTGTGTACATGGGCTGACCTGGTTAATCAGTGCTTGGCTTGTCCAGATGTTGGAGTATTCTAGTAGCTTAAAGAGTGACCTGTAAGCAGAGTAAACAGTGTTATGCATGTGCTGTTGAGGCATTAATCTAAACTTCCTGAGGGATTTAAAACACAAAGTAGAACTATGATTTTACAAGGGATGGGGATTGGGATTATCCAGGTTTTAATATATCTATTTCTTTTTTATAAAGCACATGATCTCTACTCAGTGCAGAAGCACTTATCTTCTAAAACTACTGGGAAAATCCTACAAGCAAAGGCAAACTCAAACATTATTATCTGAAAAGGGGACAGGAGAGGGGGGGAATGCAGTTTCCATACAGAAACATTCCCTGAATTATTTTACATGTCTTTGTATGGATTACATAGCCTTTCCCTGTACCTTAAATTTAGTGTTCTACCAGTGCAATACTGTGGGTGTTAGCTGCTGAGGTTTTTTAAAAAGTATTTCTTCAAAAATAGAGATAATTCATATTTTGAAAATTGGTAATTTTGGAGCTTACAGAGGTCAGAGATGAATTCATCTGTCTCCAGTGTTCATCAGCAACTTTTTGCAGACATTTGAAATTTTCTTTTAAGTCCTAAAGTTCTAAAGACAGATACTTTCTTACCTAATCCTGTATTTTATTCAACAAGCACAAATCTTCTGGATTAATTGTGTTTAAAAAAATCTTTAATTTGCAGTGATATAGATTCAGTGTATTTCTACAGAAGTCGATAGGTCTGGTTTAGATTTATACCTGGTCGAATTGAAAGCAGAGTTTGGCTTGTTATGCCAGTACATATGCGCACTCTTTTTAAAAAAATCTTGCATTATGAAGTTTGCTAACATTTCTGAGACCATGAGCTCAGATGTCCTGACCACTCAGATTTGCTGATCCAGTGACTTTTAGGAATGCTTTGCCTCCTTCGGTAATCTAGCTTTTCTCCTGGATTTTGACTCCCTATGCTTTAATGCATCACTGCAGCCAAAGCTGTAACTTTTAGGAAGGTGTCCAGGTTCAAGTATGCAAAGTGTTTTTAATTTAATTCTTAACCCAAATATGAGTCATTGTCTGTGTGCAGAATCCACACATATCTTAAATTCCGTCTTAATTTCTGCCCATTTCCACTTGGATGTATATATTAGTATATCAGAAGTTGAGTAAAAATTATGAAAGACCTTTCCAAGTAAAATTTGAAAATCTATGTCATTTTCATTGAATTACTTCTTGAATCAATTCCTGTATCTTGGAGACTGGATACTTTGTCTTCATGATGCTGGGTCCAATATTACACAGAGCTCAGAGTTTACTAAAATAACTCTAGATTGTCAAAGATCATATGTGATCACATCACATCGAGTATACGTCTGTCAGACCTCATGGTGCTCAGTAATATCCTTGAATTTGGTGGTTAAAATTTCAGTTCAGAGTATGTAAAGACACTGAAAATAATCCTTCCCTCTAAAATTAGATTGAAAAATGTAAACCCTAAATCTTATCTTCCCACACAAACACAAAAATATGCCTACATGTTAACATAGACACCTGCTTCCTTTGCAGAGATGACCTGTTTTTGAGATTATATATAAGCATGTGTTTCACTAGGTCTGGTTCTGTGTTTTCTACAAGCAAGACCTAAAGGTTGTGTTTGGTTTATATGAAAGACCTAAGACCACAGATCAAGTGTGGGCTTAATAAAAATCTAACTTTGCCTATCCCAGTGCTGGGGAAAGAAAGCATTTGTTTGTTCTATTGGTTTTTAATACTTATTTTTAAGTCAGTAAATTTGGGCACTGGATGGCTCGCAGCATCTGGATGTGAAGATTGCTGCTCCCTGACTTCGTGCTGAACAGTATCTGGCCCCTCAATACCACTTTATTTCAAGGTCAGAAGCCAAGAAACATGCAGGTGGGACAGGAGTAGGGAGCTGGGAGACACAGACCTCCGAGTCCAAACCACCACGGATGTAAAAGAAGAGGGAGGAAGGGTCAGGGTAAACAACACAACGCCATTAGGCGAACTGGTTGTGATTTCAGCAGCAGGTTTGCCAGAAAAAGACCAGACCACGTCCTATCTGCTGTCAAAGTATCCTCTCACTTTGCAGTCCTCTGCACAGGTGACACAAAGTACATACCATCGGAGACTCACAACCAAAACATTTGATCCCAAGCTCTTCCTAATGCATCAGAGTATTTTCTATGAGAAGGTAATTTTCTTAAATTTACTCTGTCCCAGAAGATAGAAGATTGATAGAAGATTAAGTTCGGTGATGAAATAGCACTAAACTTTTCTCAATAGGACTGGTTAAGCCATAGTTGTGTAACATAGCAGAGGTTTATACTATATTGTACCCTGTATGGGCTTTATAGCTACTGCTTGCGTTAGTGACAAGCACTAGAGAGCCAAATAAAAGGGGCCAAGGAGAATTCTCTTCTGATAACACTTCTCTGTTAGAGGGATGTTATGTAGCATAATGATATGTTACCATATGGCACATAGTTCCTTGTAGAATGAAAAAAACACCTAAAAAAAGGGTGGTTCAACTGCATCAAAATACCTAGTAATACATGTTTTTAGTATAGATAAAGGGCAAACATTTATGGACCAAATGGATGTGGTAGGAGTTACATCTCACTACCTTTGACTTTGTAGCTCAAATAAAAACAGGACTTGTTTAAATTAGAGTCATCTGGCAGAACACCTTTGGAGATTTTCAGAATGATTTCCAAATTGGCAGCCCTAAATCTTTAGGAGAGCATCTTCCCTGCTTTACTCTCTTAACTGCATAGTCTATGGCAATTCTTGGTTATGCTGAAGAAGCAGATAGAGACCGAAAGGAAGGAAGTTAACTAGGAATTATTCAACATTGTCTGCTTCCCATATTTGCCACCACTATCACCAAGGGCTTTTCAGGACTTTTTTTTTTTAGGGGGGTGGGTATGGAGGACAAAATGGAGTTATGGCATGTCTCAAGTTGGTCTGTTAGTTCATTACTCCATCATTTAAGAAACTAGATAGTATTTTCCATAGTAACCAAGAATCTAAGTGATATAAACATACTGTTTTAAAACTAATGGTGCGCTGTTGACTCATAGGATTGCTTGAGCTGGGAACATAGTAAGAGTGTCTCGAAATACACAGCACAAGTCTCTTGTTTTGTAGTAAAAAACAATGTGGTGATTTTAAAGTATAGAGCTACATGGTGATTTTTACATATAATCAATTGAAATACATGTTTTCTGGCAACAGTGATTCACTCAGGTTGTTTAGCAACCTCTAAATGAAATGCCAATGTCAGGAAGGGTCTGCACCCGCTTCTAGAATAATTAAATTTTTCAGACAATGTGACACTTGGGGGGCATTTTTTGGGAGAGTGGGTTTGGTTATTTAAAGACATATCTAAACCCAGACTGCATGCTATTTGCTGTGTGTCATAACCTTATCTTCTTAGCAGATATTCCAATGCTGCACAGTGTGCATCTGTGACTGAGACAAAATCAATGCTTATAGATTTAGCTGTGTAATCCTATCACTTGTCCTCCTAGATATGATTTGAAATGTAAAGTTCGTTAATGTTTAAATGAACTTGAAGGCCCAGGGTCTCCAGAGGAGTTTTCAGTTTCTTGGAGAGTAATCCATTTCTTATCTTTTTTTTCCTGCTTGTCACTGTCTGTCTTTTTGTCTCCTTAATCATTTAAGACTCTGAAACACTCAATCATGCCCTAAGTATATATCATAAGAAAAAAGCAGGAATGTTGCTAATCATGTTACCGAAAGCTGCTTAAGTACGGGGAACGCTTGAATTCCTCTGTACAAATCAGGGTTTGGAAAAGTGAAACAGAAAGTGAGTAAGTAGCTTTTTCTGCTTTTGTCATGAAATCAGTTAAAGTTCATTTCCCCCACACTATAGACAACTGCTCTTACCTTTCAAATAAAAGGTATGTACTTTTTCACAGTAATCTATCTCACCTGTTTTGGCAATCAATATTTTATAAAATGTAGAAAAAAATACTTGATTTTATTTTTCTCATTCTCGGTTTTACTGGAGTATATGTAGCAATGCTGGGGGGAAAAAAAGTTATTGGAGGTTACTTCGAGGCAAAAATTTCTGTACAAATTTGTAGAAGAGGGAGGCAGAATAATTTTATAACTTGTTGCTAATTTTGCTGATCCTGCATTTAACCATCTGTTACTTATTTGGATTGCACTGATGAGAAGCCAGGCTTGTTCGCCTAGGTAAGGAATTAGGCTACTTGGAGGAGGTATGTCAGTTTTTTAGGAGTTCACCTGGCATAAGTACTTGAATGCTTAAGGCAGCGATTAATTACTTTCAGTCTCTTAAAGCCCTGTCTAACTGAGACAAAATGCTGTTCCATTGGGCTGATGTTCTACACTTTAATGGTTTTAACTGCTGGATTGGTCTCTGATTGCTAATGTTTTTCCTGCATATTCAATGTCTTTCTGCACTTATACATCTGAGCCTTATTTTTACAAGAGAAGCTTGGAGATGGGGTTCACATAGGAGAGCTACATTCACCACTGTCAGTGTAGACTGCCAAGCCAAGCTGCCTCAAACACATCAAACTTAGCATAGGGTTTGTGTTCTTCATGTTTATGGCCTACGGCGGTTCTGGGGGAGAACTTGGCTCCAGGTTTAGTTTATTCCCAATCCAGCACTCCTTCCTTCATTTCTCACCATGAAAGTCCCTCTGTGGAAGCACCTCTGGAAGTGCCTGGGGCACATCGGGAGGGACGCCTGCCTCCCTGCTCGAGCACACCCCTGTGTGACTCCCATGTGGGACCAAAACTGCAGTAAGATTACTAAAAAAGTGGGGTTTGCCTTTAAGAAAAAGTGTCCTGAAAACAGAAAAATCTTGCATTGAAAATTATTATCTGTGTGGGCTGATGCCTGCTTATGTATACACAGCCTGTGGGCTCAGCTTTGATGTGAACTTTTATAGATTGGCACAAATACTTCCCCAGGCTTAACCTTCAGCCCTGCTTGAGGGGCTGAAGCTCAGAGCCAGTGGTCTCTCTGCTCCCAAGGACAGGCAGAGGGGCTGCCACTGCAGGAGGGAAATTCAGCAAGATTTGCTAGTGGCTGCAGTATAATTAATGGGTGTAAACTCCAATTGATGGCGATAATTGGTGAAGCTTAAGGATGGGCCATTGTCATCTGTCAGGAAGGTTCTCTGTGGTTTGCAGCCTGCACCCACTGAGAAACACTGATTTTGGAGTCGAACGGTCAGATTCAAAGGATATTGTTCTGACCAAACAAATTGTACTCTAACGACAAAAAGCAGTGCGAAGAGTCCATTTTAACATGCACTTGCATTTTAACAGTGTGTTGGTAAGGAGAGAGGGATTTGGGGGACTTTGCAGATAGGGAAATTAAGGAATATCAGTGTTACAGTTACTTGGGCCATGCCAAGTGGCATTTAGGGGCAAAGGCAAGGCCAAGGACCTGAAACAGTACAAGAGGGTAGCATTCATGAAAAGCAGGGAGGGCCTATTGAGTTTCTCGAGGGAGTATAAATTGGACCAGAGGCTCTCTCAGATGGAGCAGGTGTCTATATGCGATGCTGTTTATGACTGTGAAAATAATCTATGTTAATAATTGATTGTTCAATTAGTAAAACAAATGTGACAAAGCTAGGCAGCTTTGTGTGCCAGTGATGACAGGAATATATTTGACTGCAGCCCATTATCAGTCCAAGGCTGAGAAACATTATTCCAAGAAAATCCTGTTTGTTATTCTTCTTGCTTACTCTTTTCTTCCTCCACCACTTATAATGGCATAATACAGGCAGACACTAAGTACATGCAGGGAATAGCATTAGATGAAGGTGTAGCTATGCTTATTGTATTGCTGATAATAACACTAGACAGCATAAAAGGCCCAGAGCTGCCTAGGCAAGGTGACATCAGAGCCCCAACAACTTCTGCAGATTTTGAGGAGAAAAAGCAAGCTGGCAGGAATTCTTGCATAGGGGCACAGAAACAACATCTGCTGCTGTTTTATCTTGTTTGCCCTTGTAGTGTTGTTATGTCCAGAGTGGCTGTTAGTTCTGCAGAAGAATGCAGAAACTCTGCAGTAAGCAAATGGAACTTTTTGACAAGCCTTGGAAATGCGTAAATGCAGGTACAGATTACTCCCTTTACAGTGTGAGGCTTTTTTTTCAAAGATGCTTGAAAAAGTGAAAACAAATCCTTTTTCTTGGTGTCTTATCTTAAAAAGCAGTGAACATGGAGTACACTATGAAGGTTTTCTAAATCAGTTGCCAGGAGCTCGCAAATCCCTTATCAGAAGTTACACAAGAACTGGACCTCTCCTGGTTAGTCTTTTCAAATCTGTACAGGTTTTGTACAAATCAGTGTTGGAAGTAACACATCAGTAATCATTCTTCTGATTACCACTATTAGCATTCTTAGGAGGGTCTCAAAGAAACACATAAGCATTAATTGCTTAATCCTCACTGCACTCCTGCCAGCACAGTTGGGTGGGTGTGAAAATGTATTATGACCATTTTTCAAGGGAAGGTTGCAAGAGAAAAAAAGATTAATAAATGCATGGAACAAACTTAATAAATAGCTGTGCCCTGTGTTCATCCCTGTCCTTTTCGGAAAGTGTGATCCAGTTCCACAGCCCTACTAGCTCGGTCAGCACTTTTCAGGCTGCTGCCTGGCCGTTTTGGAATTTGAACTTCACATGTTTTTGTCCCTTTGAGTTTTGGGAAAGCGAGTAGTAAGTTAGTCTGCTTATTGCTTATTTCTGCAATGCTCAAGCTATGTGGAGGTGCCACACGGGCACACAGGGATGCACACCTCCATCAGGAAGTGCCTGTGACCTGCAGTGTCAGCAGTGTGTTGGCACAGCAGGCTGTGTCTGGGGATGTGTGGGGCTAGGTCCAAACCTGCAGCACCGGGTCTTTATTGACTTCAGGAGTGAGGAGGCAGAGCTAGGGGCATTTATGTAATGAATGTTGGAAAGAGACATGTGATTAATATAGATCATAAAGAAGCTAAATTGGTACAGAGATCACTAATGCTCATTTTCATAATCCCAGAAGGCTTTGTACTATTAAATAATGGCAGTGATGAGAAAGAGTCAAGAATAATGATGCAATAGTGAAAGACAGTGGTTTATTTTATTGTAAAAAGTGTTGTACTTAAATTTTCAAAGATTTCATGCCAAAGGAAATGGCTCAAAAGTTTGGAAGGAAGAAGAGGCAGCAATCACTATTTTTTCACTGTACTGTTCTGTTTTTCTCCCATCTTCCTTTGTGTTTTTCTAGATCCTGCGCTTGCCAGCGCAAGAAGATTTAATAGGTGTTTGTACAGCATGTTTGGGCTTTGTTCTAATTGTAGTACTTGAACGCTATCAGAACAGCACTAATAAACAATAATTATATCAATAATAGAGCCACACACACACATGTATAAAAGTTCGGAATAGTGAAATAAATCTCAATGAGATTAATTTGTGGGTAAGGTATATAATCAGGCTTATGGTAAATTTCACTGGTTTTCTGATATGTGCCTCTGCTGATCACATGAAATTTCTGTTGCATTACTAGCACATAAAATAGCTTTGCTGTGCACATTTTTCTGTACATATGCCTACATCAGTGCAGTGTGAAAATGGACTGTTTCATGTTGCAGATTGCCATAACTTTGACAAAATAATTTCACAATTTCAAATGAATTAATAAAAACCAAAGTTGACTATTTGCAACTCTTTGCATGTTACGTAATATTAGAAGTCTTAAGGGGATGCTTGTAGTTGGTGACAGACTCCAAAGAAGTTTGTCAAAAGTGTGATAAATTCTCCTATGCCTCTCAGGTTTTATTGCATGGCTTTCTACTCCACACATATTGTTCTCCTACTCCCCACTTATACATTTCTTTACAAGGGGAATAAATTAACTTATCAGAGCAGCTGGTGGATGTTCTTGGCTTTTGCCCTGGCTTGTATTCAAGGGGATAGATCAGTGAACAGAAAGCAGGTAAATGGTCAAAATTATGACAAATAAACTTGGACACAGTTCTGAAAGTTACATTTGCGTTCAATTAAGAGGATTTAGCAAATGTCATGTGCCATTGGCATTTATGAGTGAATTTGATGTTATATCCTTCATTATTGTCTTGAAGGACTCCTTTGGCTTGGAGGGAGTTTGTAGACCTGCTCAGGGTATTGATGGCAGGGAAGCAAATGAAGCTAGTGGTTTTTATGGCAGTGGTACTAGGTCCTGGCTTTCTGAAGTGGTGCTCTACGTTAGCCAAAATGAAGTCTGAACTACCATATAAAGTCCATAATTGCCACTTTCCATCGATGCCCTGCAGAGGTTGGAGTGGTCTCACATTCAGTAGCATTATGTCCCATAAAATAAAGGACCTGGGCAAAGGCTTTTCCTTACATGTTTGACTCACAGCACGTGTGCCAAATTTCTCTATGCCCAAGAAGGACAGTGTCATGTGCGAAATCTGGCTGGATTGCCTCATTGTGTCCCAGTGGTTCTGCATTGGCAAGATCTGTTTTGTCTGGGAAGTGAGAATAAATGAATTGACGTCATGTCCAACTTCCAAAATCTTTATGGCACACTGGATTTCTGTACTTCAGTGGTTTTCTATATAATTGCTGGCAAGAGGCAAATGTGAATGCAACTAAGTCGTAACACTTTTCTTCTCTTTACAGTTCATGAGTATGTAAATGTATGTTATAAAAGCTATTACTAAAGGAAAATTAAGTTCAAAAGACTGTGATAGTTGTGCTGTTTTAAAGGAATGCATTGAAAATCACTGCTTTGCTTAATCTAAATTCTGCCTCTTAAATTTAGGGATAGCATATCTCATCTCCTGGAAGTCTACAGAACTACCAGTGATATTCTATTGTTTAGCTTAATTTAGGCTTTGAAAACATGGAAGCCAAACACTTAGAAAGCAGCTGTTCATCTGAATGTATTAAGCAATTTACTTTAGGTAATGTAGCCTATAAAATTTTAATTTTGGATTAAATAAACCGTATCCTTCAGCATGGCTCTCCTACCTTGATGTTCAGAGAATGAAATATGGCCACATTTAGTGAATTTCTTCTCCAGGATGCACCAGTGGATAAGGGTCAATAGTTTCCTAATGAAAGCAGTCAATAGCAATTTCTCTTAGTAAGCACAAAGAAATTAGCATTAAACAACAGGCATGAAGTGGCAAAAGTTTTATGTGATTGTGTGGTTGGACAGATACAGGCTTTAGGGAATAGCTGTAGCAGGTAGCTACTACTGCTCAACAGATAGGAAGCAGCAGTTAGCAGAGGATGGATCAATTAAAAAAGTGTCTAAAGTTGGCAACAAAGATACAAATATTTGTGTCTGTGTGTGCAAAAGTAGGCATGTTTTCTACAACATTTATTTTATGCATTTTATGTCTTAAGATATGGAACTAAGCAGATGTTTTGCTACAGAAGAAAGGTGGAAATAATTTCTTGTCACAGTTCCTTCACAAATATCATTCTCATCCAAAAATATGTGATTTCTTGCCTCATTTACCGTGGCAAGATTGTATGTGTTTTATCCATACTTCTCTCAGGAAAAGACCTTCAGCTAGTATTGAGAAGTTTTGCTCTCCTGACGGAGATTGAAACGTCCCTTGAAACTGCTGAAGATCTGACCATTTCCTTAACCTTGGAATAGCAGAACATTGAAATGATGGAACGTAAATCATTAACTGAGGCTGTTTTCCTGTATGAAATGGATAGCATACTGCAAGTTTCAGGTAAAAATTCTGCATATGTGTCTGTCCATCGACTAGAGTCACTAGAATCTAACCATGAGAGGCTGCAGTCAGGGATGTTGGTGTGGGTACAAGTAACGAGAGAGGCTCTGATGGGAAATAGTCAACTATCTTCTTTCTAAATCTAAAAAAAATTGAGCCAAAGCATGTGTAGCAATTTTCTAAGTAGAAAAAGCTTGACTTATATCTAATACATGTTTCATAAACACATGTAAAAATAACTAGCCCTGAGAATCAGTGAACACCTCTAGCCTTTACTTACTCCTGTTTATTCTTGATATCAAATTATCTTTTGAGTTATGACTCAGTCACATGTACGCTTTGAGATGTAAGAGATATGAATTCAACAGATTTCGTTAATATATGTGGGAAACGTTTATAGCCTGACAGGCTTAGTTTGTCGTCAGTTTGTTTTTAACTCTTTTTTTTTTTTGTAACATGGTCTTTCTAAAGCTCTGCTCAATTTTTCACAGTAAAATAGAAGCCTCACCCAGTCAATAGCTAAGTTTGTACAATCTATATCATAGTATTGATTTGGGACATGTGAGGAACTCAACTATTGGCAGACTAAGGAATGAAGGAGCATTTTTAATATGGCTCAGACGACATTGTGCCAAGGGCTCTTTATTCATCCCCATTCCACAGCAATACCTCATTGCATCTAAATAACAGCAAGAGAGGCAGAGAGACTGAGTAAAACAGGGGAGAATAGCAAGATCTTAGAAACAAGTCTCTTCCAAATGTTGTCCAATGCTGTAGGCTGTGAGGGGCTGTGAGGGTAATGCCTGTTTAATGTGTTACTTTTAAAACTAGTGTTTTATCTCTTAACATTTTGATAAAATCTAACTCTTAGAATAAAATTAATATAATAAGCGAAAATACTTTTTGAATGGCAGGAGAAAAAACTCAAATATTTTCGTATGGTGGCACAGCGAGCAATCACTTTTTATTAGGTTTGAAGATTCATGCTTTCATGTACTGATTTCTTTGATGAGAAAAGTAGCTTGGTGCTCATGTTATATACTTTCAGAGGTGTTGTTTGATAGAGAAATTTCAGGCATGGATAGTTTATTGAAGTCTTGATTTTATTCTTGATAGACTACTGAGTTGCCCAGCAAAGGAAATTGTTAGGATAAATTTTTCTTCCATCTGATTCATTCCAGAGTTCTTTTTCCAGAGAGCACAACTTTATTATATATTCCATCTCATTCTCTGCTGTTACACAAAGACTGTGCTGCAGAGATGCACACTGCCCATCAGAAAAAAACTTTGCTCTTTGTCAGCCATGACTTCATGAATAATCAGGCAGAGAATTACTCTTCTTGTTTATCCAGGCTATGTTGCAATAACAACCTGGCTCAGGTAGAACCAAAACAGTGCTCTGTGCTGCCCGTGCCCTAGGCATAGGGCCAAAAGTGATGTTTTGACTCCCAGGTTTTCATGCTTCCATGCAACCCCATGGTCAACATCTTTTATTGCAAGCATTGTCCAGTTGCTATTTAATCTAGAACAAAGAGAAAACTGGCATTTATTTCTTTATAAGCCCAGGCTCCTTCAACAACAGAATTTGCAAAAGCAGTATTATTTGTCATTATTTAAATGACCATTTTAGTGGAAACCCCAGCTGGTTGTACCAGGTCTACATAACATGTTGCACAGGTAAAGGACTTTTACTGGGAAGACTAACTGTGTGCCTGAATATGTGAGTGCAGAATGCTCTCATGTGCACATACACTCAGTATGTTGGCCCAAATCCTTCACTCCCAGCTGACTGAAGGACATATTATTCTTACACACTGGAATAGCTCGTGAGTTTGTGCAAGGCAGTAACTTATGGAAGCCGAGAGTTGGGTTGTTGTGCTGTTTCTTCTGAAGAAATTGGAGATGAGCCATTTGAGAACACCAGAGAAAGTCAGTAAAGGTGCTTTGTATTGTGTAACTGTATTTTGGAATAGGATTTCTGTTATTTTTCTAGAATACCACTTGTACAGGAAAAGGCTGTTTTAAAATTGCACAGTGGCAGTGGCACATGTAGCTGTCTATAGTTTGGATTGAAAACCAGTACAACTATCCCTAATCAAGGATTATAAATGCAGGATATTTAGATTTAAGTTCAGACATCCATGCCTGTCAAGATAGGGAAGTGCTCACCATCCAAATAAGCTTAACACTCACCACTTCCAGTTAACAGCCCTATTATTAAAAGTGAAACATTTAACCTTTTTGGTCCTGGCTTACATTAAGATGATCTTGAAGGGCAGTTCTAGGTTTTCTTTTCTGTGGCTGTGTGATTATGTTGCATTCCTAGTGTGCCACTAGCCTCCCCTTGGAAACACACAAGTTCCCATGTGCACCTACACTCCCTCTCTCTGCAGTATCCCCTTCTTCTGCCAGTGTGTCCCGCCCCACAGCTGTAAACACCTGCTCTCCCTTTTTCAAGATTTCTGCCATCTGCCCTTGGTATCAACAGACCAGTGACAGAACTGTGCTATGGTGCTCTTCTTCTACATAATCATTTCCTTCATTATTTTCAAAAAATTGAATTCATTATTTTCAGGAACTACGTGTAGTCTTAGTTCCCTTGCGAATAATGGGAGATAAATACTCTCAAAATCGCCATCTAACAGTGAGTACAGTGTGAGTTTTGCCCCTTTCAGATCAATTATGGCCATTTGGAAAGATTCTGTATTAAATTCTCATATACTCATGCTGGAAAAAAAATACCTAAAGTTGAAAAGAATCACTGGAAAAATGCTAAAAGGTTTCCTTTCTTCCTACATGCCCTGCTTCTGTGTGCCATTTCAGTGAGTCTCTGGTTATTTCTGTCTGCAGAGTATCCAGACATACCACAGCTTGTATTTATCTTGGGCACCACAGGTAGGAATACTTTTGAAGATCCAATACTGCAGATTGCAATGGAAGCTAAATATCCAGGATCCCAGGTGGACTGGCACACAATGTACTGAAGGCAAACCTGTCACTTTCTCATCACTTTTATTATCCAAGTCATAAAGATTGAAGTGGCTCAGTGCCTGCAAATACAATTCAAATTGTAATGAAGACCCAGATTTATCTCAAAGGGAAGCATAATGCATCCATTTTATTCGATAACAGGAAACAAATGGTCTGACACCCACAGGCCAGAATTCTTGAAGGGTTTGTTTTAAAATAAACTCATACATTAATCAGTTTATTTGCATTGTCTCAGAGAGGAACAGTTCTTTGATCAACAGCGTAAACTCATAATCAGTAGAAGGTCAAGTGTCTTCCCGCTAGAAGTATAAAGACTTTGTTGCATCTGTGCGTGAATTCTGTGTTTTTGGGAAGGCTATTGTAGACATGTAGCCGTGGCTTTAACTTCAAAGCTAAGGTGGTTCTGTTCTAGGTGGAGCATGAATGCAGTGAAAGGTTGTCTTTGTCCCTTCAGGGCTTTAAAATATAAGGGTAAAATAAGGGTGGAAAGAACAAAGATTATTGCTAGGATCATACGGACTGAATGGCTTGCCCATGGTTACTCAAGTTGTCTGTAGCAGAGCTGGGATTGACCTTTTAAGTCTTGTGTATACATCTGTCACGTAGCTCAGCTTCCTTTCCCTCAGGACTTTGCCACTGGTTTTATGTTGTATTGGGCTGGGCTTGTTTCCATTGTGAGATGTTAAATCTTCCTCTCCATGCCAACCAGAAGCTTCACGTTGTCCTCGCTTAGGAAGTTGAGAGCACAGGGAATGTGAATACAGAACATACATCTGTCACAAAGTCTTGCTCCCACCTGACTGGCGCATCTTGCACAGAGAATTGAGTTATCACTGCAGCGTGGGGCACAGCTGTTGGTATCTGTAGGACAGCATGCTTGCAAATTTTCTGACAAAATTGGTACAGTCAGCACACAGTATGCTTTACAGCAATGATAATCAAATGTTCCATAGTGATGTATGATTGAAAAAATAGTGCTGGCGTTCCTGGCTCTGCTCTCACAGGTTCTTCATATTAATAGACAGCTTTACCAATTTTCCCTCTTTACTAGGGGGGAAATTCATCCAGGCAGCTGGGCTACATTTCGTTTTGCAGACCTCAGGGCATACTCAGCTTGCGCTGGAGTGACAGGACCAGTAGCACCATACATTTGTGGGAATATGCCTGAATCACTTCCGAAGCAAGCCTCCTCCTGGTCAGGGCTATAATGGAGGTTGCTGAGGGCTCAACACAAGTTGCAGTGGGTACCTGCTTGTAAAGATACGTGAAATAGCAGCGTCTGCAGCTAGCAAGCGTGTGATTCAGGGAGCACATGAAGACCATCCTCCATCTCCCCTGCTTCAGTCAGGATCCTGCAGGGACCGTTCTCAACACAGGCACTGGAAAAAAAAATAATAGGCAGTTTGCAGGCTGTGTTGTTATTATTCAGCTGGTATTGACTGGCAGTACCAGGACACTGCAGAACTGCCTTTCTCTAGCTGTCAGCCGATCAGCTGTGACAGCCCTAATAATGGTTATGTCAGGAGGCAAGTAAAGAGATGCCACAAATGGATTGCACGTGTATAATTGCTTCAAAAACAAATTTGTTAATAAAAGCAGACGAGAAAATTGACAGGAAGAAATGGCTTATTGCATGCTAATTTTCTCCAGCTTTTACATTCTCTCTCTCTTTTGGGGTTTTTTTGGCTTTTTTTTTTTTTTTTAATTCAATTGGATCTCTTCTTCTGGGGAGAATCATGGTCAGAAAATTGAATATGGGGAGGAATTCTATACAATAAATAATTACAATGATGTGTTTTTCCCAACAAGGATCAAGTTCAGGCAGATGGATTTGGCAGAAGAGCTGTTAGCTATCTGATAGTTCTTTCAGATTATATTTACCCTGTTGTGGTCGTTTGAGTTTATAGGCAAAGGAGAATATTAATGGAGTGGCCCAGAGAGCATAAAATCTTTTGGCCCATGCCTTCAGAGGTCCCATGATGTTGTTGCACTTGCATTATCCCTCTAGAGGAAACAGAAGATGCTGTAAGTTCTTGTTCATAGAAATGGCAAAACCCACAACAGATTAAAAGGATTTTACTTCCTCAGACCACAACCTATCAAGATCCATATGGGTGTTCCTGAATTAAAATGCTTTGCCTTCTGCACTGTCTCAGTAAGATTGCTAGTGTACCTAAACAGGGGTATTTACAGAGTGTATAAGACTTACTATTATATATGTGTGAGCAGTTGAAACCTGAGTCATCCCAGAAATAAGATAAGGGAGCCCTGTAGCAGAGGAAGAAGAAACATGAATGGATATAGCTGATGAGACAATGAGGCTAGAAATAAATAATTTGACCAAATAATGGGGTCAGTGCTAATCTTGATGAAGGCAATAGTTTTCCTCTCACATTAGTGGAAGCAGCTACAAGACTGATAAATACAAGCTCAAAAATATCCATTTTGGTGCAAGTTTTGGCTTTTTTAGAAGAAAACAGTTATTCTTCCTAAAGAAAAGTTTCTCTTTATCTCTGTATAGGTAAATATATCTATTTTTATGTTTAAAACCCCAAAGTCTCTAAACCATTCGCTCTAATGTGAGTCGTTCTGACTGCAGGAACAGCTGGAACCCCTTCTGAACTGGGACACTATAATGATGCTGATGTGCATCAAAATTCTGTGTACCCTGCAGTAGTTTAATGATAGAGAAGGTCAGTGCATATGTACTGAGATATAGATTTTCAGGTAGTTTTATGAACTTTGTTGACAGACTTTTGTTAAGTTCAGAGTTACAGTCTGAGGTGTAATCTGACTTGAAGGGTGTAGGTGACGAGTGTAGATGAAAACAACTGGAAATGGCTTGTTTGGAAGAGGTAGGGACAGTAGTATGGTTTATTTTTTGTTTTATTTCTTGTTTGAGGTTGCTGAAGATGACAGCTCTTATTGTAGAAATAGAATGATACAAGAGAGTTAATCTGTGCTTGTGCTGGCTTTCTAATGAACACTTTTCTGTTACATGGCATCTAGATTGGTCACAATTTGCAGCCTCAGCAGAGAGCTCAGGAGTTAAATTGCTTCAGACATAAAGTTTGGTCTTTTAAAGTAGTCTAGTAAAGCTAGACAAACTACTTTAAAGAAATAAATAACTCTAAATTCTCTAGGCTATGAGAAAATCCCAACTTGAAGTGACAACCCTGTTCCTAGAAAAGTTTGTCTAAGTGATGACTAGGGATAATTTAGAAGAGTGACAACTAGACTGAGATTTCAGAAAGGTGGGTTTGACTCCTCATTTGATCAGTTTTTAGTCTGATAGGGTCTCCATGTTATAAACAAAAAAGAAAAGAAAAAAAATTGTCTCCAAAGATGCATAAGACCACTGCTGACAGAGAAATGATAGGTTTGGGCCGGGTGGGCAGGTTGACAGTGCACTTGCAGAAACTCCTTGATGTGTCCATTTTTGGTTGTTGGAACAAGCAGCCTAGCAATTTTTCTAGTACTTATTTCATGTTACAAATTCAAATTTCAAAAAAAATGTACCTGGGGAATGGTTATTTTCAGATTTGTAGGAGATATTAGAAGTGGCAAATGATAAGAGCAGTAATACAACCAGGAAAAGTGGGACAAATGTATCTTAAAGAAAAATTTGAACAATATCCTTTGATATTATTCATTTAACAAAGAGAATACTCATTTCACAGCTGACTGCTGCGATCTGTGCTAAGATAGTTCATGGCTGCGTCAGTTTTTACACTTTTCTTCAAGATGTTTGGGGATGTAGCATTTACAGTACATTATTTAAATACAATGCATGCTTCATATTTATGCTTTCCTTAATTAAACATTCTCCACCGTGGTTTGGGGTTCAGGAGAGCAGTCACGGCATGGGCTCTCTCCGCTTGAGCAATGAAGACCAAGTTGCTGTACATGACAGCATTTCATCTCTGTGTGGACAGTAATG